>NW_027526361.1:35624991-35837491 GCF_048455015.1 Haemaphysalis longicornis | reverse complement strand
ATCAGGTGAGATTACTAAGCAGGTGGTATAAAGTATTTTTCGCCATTACTAAGCAACCAGCTTGATTGCCTCCACTGACATCAATACACACCGACAATTCTCGCATACCCACTCAAAGGTGACAGCGATGACGGTGACACCATCCGTGAGAGGCTTATGGCCGATTCAACACTGCTCATGTGCTTGCGACGTCAGTGGATTGGCCAGGGTTGCCAGTGATGATGACAGAAGCAGCCAAAAGCGCATGGCCGACACCAACCTCCATTGCCAACGACGTCAACGTACCCACCCACGCCTATGCTTTCCCAACTAAAAAAGCAGTGACACTCAGACATTCTCACATCATGAGAGAAAGTGCAGCTATTTCGGCATTTTGAAGGCGAAAACATTAGATGTTTCATCAAGCGGGAAAAGTGCCCGTTGTGGTCGCCATCGTTAACACGAATGGTACCAAAATGGCCACCGCTGCAAAGGGAAAATAAAAATATAAAAACACATTTGGGTCTGTATGGGATTTGAACCCGGGTATTCAGAGTAGGAGCCAGGAGCGTTGAGAAATTAAGGCCGTTCCACTCAACGTGAAAGCTGCCCGAAGTGCAGAGCAGTGATTCGCCACAGGGGCTGTGGCGCCGTTATCCGCTCATTATCCGTTATCCGTTATACGGCTAACAAATTACAGCTTAACACCGCGAAAACAAAATACCTACTTTTCAGATCTAGAGGACAGGCTGCACCCGGCAACTTGAGCCTAAAATTCAAGAATACCTAAGTCGGCCAATCAGAAACAGTTCGATTTTTAGGTGTTCTGTTTAACGAAACCTTGTCCTGGACGCAACATGTAGACGCCTTGCGGAAAGACCTCTCTCGAGCAGTAGGGGCACTGAATAGACTGCGACATTATCGTCCGAATAAAATTAAACAGCAGATTTATTATGCAATTGTCCATTCTCGACTAAGTTACTGTAGCCTTGTGTGGTCCACCACAACACAAACTTAAACTACCTTTTCTCGTTACAAAAACGCGCGGTGCTGGCTATAGATAACATATTGCTCCCGGAGAGTTGTATGCCCTACTTCGAGGTAAATGGGATACTAAATATCAGGAAACTATACAAGTATCGGCTGTCTTTAGAAATATATCGTAAGTACCAATGGGACAAACATAAATTTAACACGGAGTTTCATAGAACCCAAAGCCCGTATGAATTAAGAACAAACTTAATCGCGAAACCGTATTCAAGGACAGGTTATGGGGAGCAGCGATTAGCTTCTCAAATACCCGGGTTTCTGAATCAGTACCCTGAGATCTTAGACCTCTTACATACCGATGTTTCAAAACACAGTTTTAAAAAAACTCTAAAAGCTCCCTATAAAAAAAATGAAAACCTCCCAACTGTGGGGTCAACTTATGGTCCTTTGTGATTTCGGTTCTGGTTGAATTTTGACTTGTTGGTGTAAGCTACTTCGCTTTTGCTGCAAAACAATCAAGATTATGATATATTATCTCCACTGCCCGAAAAATGAACTCTTTATTGCGTGTATCTTTTTAAAGGGATTTTTCGGTGTTACTGTTGTAGTGTATCGACATGTTTTGTGCGTAGTTGAGCAATTTGCTTTTGTTTGTCAATATTTTTTATGCTCACAGTTAGTGCACTGCATGATGGGTTGTATCCAGTTGTTGAATGGGCGTCGTGGCCCCGTCAGGCGTTAATTCTGCCTATAGCCACGCCACCCAAGACAAACTTGTAATGACGATTGTCTTGAATAAATGAAATGAAATGAAAAATGCTACCACCCCTCACGCTCTTCGCCTCCCTCTCTCACTTCCCTCTTGATGAATTGAACAGACGTTTCTCCAATGCAATTCAAATTTCCCACCTTTGCAGGGCTCGCGTGCCCTCTGCCTGGAGCAGCACTAGCGGGAGTGTTGTTCTTTTTGGGCTTGCTTCCACTCGCTCGTGCTGGAGCCTTACTGCGCCATTCTAAAGGCGTCGTTATTTTTCTTCCGCGGCCACTTTTTTTAGCTTACTATCGTAAAAACCAACCCAACGAGCATTCTTAACTAAATGAACACGGGGACTGCCTCTTAAGCATATATTTTGCCTCACATATACCTGCAGTTTTATTGGCGCTAACTGGGCATGTACGACCAGGATGCCAACAGTTCCACGAGTTTCGAACGATTCTGCCCATGTAAACCCCTTGTTCAAGGATCCTCAACTTTTGGGCGGAAGGCTGAAGCGGAGGACAAGCAGGCATCTTTTTCAAGCCTCTGTTTGAGTGCGCGACGCCGCGGGGCTCTGTTTGTGTCTGTCGCATCGCGTGAGTGCGGTGGCTAAATAGTGTGACAGCGGACGAGCCACGGCGACAAGCCGGGTCCCTGAAGTGCTCTGAACCTAATACTGTGCCAACCTAGCCCAATGCGTGCCGCGTTAGAACGTCAGGGAATGTGAGGAAAACCGGTGCAGTTGGACGAGAGCTCTGAGTGTGGCGCCACTTCTATCACGCTATTCAATACTCTGTTCCGTATTTCTTTCACGTGGTTCAAGTCAGCACTTGCAACCTGTTACATCTTTGATAAGGTTTCTGGTCTAAGTTAGCGTTTATTTCGTTCCCTCGTTATACCTTCGAACTCGTTGTTGCCTTTTAGGTCGCACTGTAATTAATTTCACGCCTCCTGGGCGTGTTTTTTTTTTTTTTTGCCAACGGGCCCAACGATGTCTCTCGTTCTTTTCCAGCTCAGAAAGCGGGAATATGAAAATAGAGCACGCCTTGCTTTCTTGCCACGAGGTCGATACAATAAATTGTATTATGGTGCTACTTTGCAAGGGATCATGTTAAGCATTCGCACTGAAAAGCACGTTGCCAAAAGTTGAACTGAACGCTTTTGTCCAATATAAGCGCATCTTCATCATATTATGCAGTGGTATGGTGTAATTCCTAAACCTCAGTTTTTTAGTTACGCCTGGTTCACCAAACTTCGGTTTTCGTATACAGATCTTAGTTGAGCTGCATTGCTGCAGCCGTTTCTGGTAAGGGCTGCTAGACCACGAGATACAAGATGACAGCACCCATTAACTGCCAACAGATACAGGTTGTTTGAACCTGCGTGAGGTTCGCAGAACCGTCGTAACCTCCGGGCCGAGCAAAAAAAATACAAACCACTGCAGTATGATCACAATCCTCCGGGTCCTCAGCAGAAAAAAAAAAATGCTTGGCCCCGCATGTGTCTTGTAGCACACGATACGAAGCAGATTTTACATTCAGAAATTGGGGGATTTTAGAGGCCCTGCCATAACACCATTCTCAAGTGTAGACTCGAGCCTAAACGAGGTCAAACTAGTGTTGAGCTACTAAACAAGGCCGCAAGCCACTCTGCACTTCGCGTGTCTGCTTCAACGCGCGATTGGCTGTCCATTCTTTCCTCCGTTACCAACGGGTTAGCGAGCTTGCTCGAGCGGGAACGCGCCGAAAGCGATAAGCTCGCGTAGCGGCTAACCCGCCGCACTCTATCTCCCCGTGCGCAGGCCCTCCAGAGGCCGTGAGCAACTGCAGCCAGTTGAACGCCACCGAGGACTCGGTTTCGTTCGAATGCACCGAGGGCTCGTGGGACGGCGGTGTGACTCCGGTCACGTTCTTCGCCGAGATGTACGATGTGGAGAGCGGCCGGATGGTGGCCAACGCCTCGGCGGCGCTGGCGCCCGCCTTCAGCTTCTCGGGGCTCGCCGGGGGCACCTCGTTCCGGGCCAGTCTGTACGCGAGGAACGCCAAGGGCCACCGGGCACCCACACGCTTCGTGGTCAGCACCCTCCGGCCCGCCGAGAAGCTCACGGGTGAGACTCGGCCGCGATCAGAGTGCGAGGCACGGCAGCACTCCAACATACAGCACATTGTTATTGTTTGGCCTGGCCAATTACCTCCCGGTGCTCTCTTTTGGATGGTTCATTGCCACCTCCGCCGGAGAATGCATCCTGCTTTGTTTTTCCCGCCTCCTTCAGGCGACCTAAGCTGGTTAGGTGCACGTAGTTCGGAGAAACCCAACCCAAGGTTCTTTCGGGACTTTCTTCACACAATACCGTGCGGATAATTTGCCCTACGCACATTTTTGCATACGTTTTCGAAACATTCTGTCTGTTCGGCTGATAATTCCCTGCACCATTTCGTGTTCATCAGGAATAATATAACGTGGATGTTTTAGGACTAATGTTATATTATTTCATAAAGATCCTGAAAATTTTTGTTTTGCTGCGGGTAACAAGGTGGGAACATTTATCATCTTCCGTTTCTTGCTATGCTACCGCATGGTTTGCGTCCTTAAATATGTGTGATTGAGGCCAAGCTTTCCTTCCGTGCAAGTGCGGCAATTTTACATTTTGCGTTTTTATAGATGTACGTTTTAAATAACTGAACAAAAGCAATAAATACTTCGTTTAAGCTGGTGACATTAGGCGCAGTTTCTTTTTTACATTTATGCTTAGCCAATGTTTTCTGTTCTTTTCCTTCAGTCATGCTATTGCTCTTTTTTGCTACTCCAGACAAGGAACGGGCTGATGTGCACATTGTTTTACCAGACATCTCGCCAGTTCACAGTGCATTAGTTATCTAATAAAAGAACAAAAATATACGAATGACGTCATGCTAGATTGAAGGCCACTCCAAACAGTACCAAGCTCAAAACTTGTGGCCTTGTGGTTTAAATTGTTAAATGTTAAGTTGCTTGTTCACTCGCGCGGCGTTAATTAGGTAATCTGATAGACAGGCAGGTAAAGCTGCCAACTTTTATGATATCTCCGGGACCAGTAGTGGCAAATAAATGGTATATAGCTGCTCCCATCATCCAAGTCTGCTGTTTAATCTCCTAATTTTAAAAGGTGTGCTTTGTTATAATAGCAACGTTTTTATGGCAGACAGTGCTTTTTTGATGACCGGCTTTAATAAATAAAACACCTCTTTAAATAACACTGATTGTCCTCTTTGGCGTATAGTTGAGATTTTAGAAAGTGGAGAAATGTGAGTATTTCTGGAGTGTACCTGTTATTCTTTCCTTGAATAACTTTAAATCTTGTAGAGGCGCCACCATCCTTTATATTCCCAGGTCTGGAACGCTGTCTGGTCAAAGCGCAAAGGCTTATGGGTACATTGTCTGCTCCCGGGGAGGTCCGCCACTTCCGGTTCGAGAGCTCTCCTGGCCTCCCGTACGCCGGCGGCTTTCACGCGCGCGTGTGCTTGTTGTTTGTCTGTTTCCACCAGAAATAAATGCTCATGCATCGCGCATTTAATGTATAACAACGATCAATCCTACTAAGGGCTTCTCCGAAACATAAGCACTGTGTGACAAATAAACAACACGCACACACGGGCCGGAAAGCCCCGGCGTGCGGGAGGCCAGGCGAGATATCGAACCGGAAGTGGCGGGAGCAGACGACGTAGCCATGAGCCTTCGCGCATTTTACCGGTCACCTGTTATCACCGTGTACAAAAGAGGTCGCACCACAGTGGTGCAACCGTACAGAGAAAGATTCCTAGGACGCAAACAGCATTCCCCCCCAGAAAAATATACGACCGCCCTCTTGTAACAAATGGCCCCAAATCCCCCCAGTTGGTTCCAAAACCACACTGCCGGCCTTCAGCCCCCGCCGGCCGTAGAGTACCTGCTAAAGTCGGTAAACAGGCCATCAGAATAGCAGGAGGAACTAACAATTTTTGGAACCGGACAGGCTGTATGTGGAAAATAAACATTTCTACGTTTAAAGCACGATCACTTATGTCTAGAGACAGTTCAGGCGTTTTGTTTACAACAGCGTTCTCGCTATAAATGGACATCATAGTTTCTAACCCGATTAGAAGAACAGAGAAGAATTACGGTGATAAATATTGGGCAAGTTTTCTGCTATTTCACCGCATTCCGAGCACAATCGTAGTTCCACTACGGGGAGAAGGATGGTCACCTTATCTGGGCTCCCAGCAACGAGTGCACGAAAGAAAACACGTTTTTTGTAATATGCAATTGAGATAGTTCCTAGATTATTAGTTAAACGAAGCTTTAAAATTTTTAAATCTTTATTCTAGGGTACAAACATGGGGCTGTCCGTTTCCCTACCGCGTTGTAGGCTTCTTGCTGTCTGTGCAGCCCCAACACAAAGAGCTCGACAACAGAGGACACTCGGCAGGTCGTATCCGGCAGTTAAACGTCCACGTTCAAATAATCTCCCATCAGCACAACGGTCATATCATCAGTGAAAGCCTGAAGCCTGGCCTATAATGTAGGGAATTTATAGAAAACAGCTCCATATTGTATTCTTGTATTTGTCTGTTTGCCTTCTTTTCTTTTGATTGTCTTTTTTTGCTTTACCTGCGTTTTCTTTTTCTTCCTTTCTTTTTTTCTTTTATTCTTCTCTGTACTCCGTTATTGCTATCAATGAGTTCTTTTGAGAGAAGTGATGGCCGCTGCTGCCGGGTGACGCCGCACAGGCCTACATGTTTGGTTTTGCGGACCCATTCTACCTCTGTGTGGGCATCTTGACAATACACAAATTATTATTATTATTATTATGAGCCATTTCTACAATTTCGAAAAACTTTCTGCTCAGTGGCCCCAACCGTGGTAGTGGAAGAATTAATAAATCATGGAATATATTACACGTACGTAGACCGCTCAGGTCAAATTTTCGAAATAATTGTACACGCATTGCTGTCATTCGCCGAATTTGCTGACGGTACGGCATGAATTCGTCAATGAAAGTAATTGTGAGGAAGCGGACCCATGGGTAGCCTCGGAGTAAAGGACTCTATGGAGGGATGATTTAAGAAAATTCAGACGCAAAGGGTATTATAAAAAAAAGCTTCCTATGTAAGTACGTGGCTTAAAATCTTTTGGTGAGGATTCGTCCTGCAGTGAACATGAATGGGTTGTTACTGTTGATGCTGATGTTGGTAGTAGTAGTGGTGTTGATGATGATGTTGCTGCTGCCCTAGTGAAGCGTTCTGCAAATACAGAATTATGGGAATACGGAATTTCATACGGAATTTTACTCGCCCAGGCGTCACTAATGCAGCTAATCTTTCCTAAAACAAAAGAATGAAATTATTTGTCAGAACAGAAACGTTTGACACAGTTCTTGGATTTGTTTCAATTACAAATTCAAGAATGAAAGCGTGAAATACGGCACCGTATGTTTTCCGCATGGTTTTCGTGAACTCCGTATATACGGAATTCATACGGACCATGATTTGATGTTTCTGGTGGCCGTACAGAAATAAAACCGGTGTCAAAAGTTTTTAACCTCAATACCGTACTTTGTTATCATGGGTTGCGGAGATATATTCCTGTTTTAACTCCCGTGCCGTGTCAGAAACGGTAAAAATTTCGCATTCCCATTGTTCCGTACATACGGAACCTTGTAGGAGGGCGCTGCTGCTGCTGATGATTATTTTAAGTCTGTGGTTTTCTTAGGGGGTGGAAAGGGCGCCTCAAGCTATAATTACGCCCTTTTCAATGGCAGGCCGTCTAGCTTCACTAACTGAATATTCATTTGACCAAAAAAATTTTTAGTTCTGATTGGTGTAGGTGAGCTTGTTGTTTCAATCTGTATATATTATTTAAAGAATTGCTGTGGTGAGGTTTTCACGAGCCGATCGCGCTCTTATTACCATAATGAGGGCGCCGGTTACGCGGTCGCCTCTGTGATAGCCCGAGTGTGCCTTGGGGGCGTAAAACCAATTCGAATCGTTGGTTTTTCCCACTTTTCTTGATTTTATTTCTACTTCCAGCTGGTAGCCAAGCCATCATAATCATCAGACCTGTTCTTGGAGTTATTGTGGGCATCATCGTGACACTAGTCGTGGCAGCCATTGTGATCATCTTGTTTATAAAATACAAACATCCAAGGAAGACCCGAGGTGAGTTCTAAAAGAGATCATGGGAAAATTTATTCCTTCTTTTTCTTCGTTTCACTTGCTTCTATTCACAAGACACTTGTCCTTGGCACTACGTCTCACATTGAAGCTTCGCAATTTTCAGAGACCATCGCTGTGGCGGTACAGAAACTGATGGTTACCAAGAAAAAAACAAAGTATAAAAGGAACCAATACAGCTCTGTCTGCTGGAAAAAGCGCCTTGAACGGGTCGTAGACGCTGCTAGGCTTCTTTGAGGAAAAATTGCGACTAATGGTCTCACTCCTTCTTTTACACGTATCACATGTGCTAGCTAGAGATCATTAAATGATGGAGATTTCCTGCCTATTTGTATGTTATTTATTTCTTTTTGATTACGTGTACGTTTGCTAAGCCGCCGCCTAATGCTATGCTCAGCGCTTAGTGCGTTATACATGTTGCACAACCTTGCTCGCGGTTATATTTTACACCAAATATTCTGTCCTTGCACTAATATTATCATA
This sequence comes from Haemaphysalis longicornis, assembly GCF_048455015.1. NCBI lineage: Eukaryota > Metazoa > Arthropoda > Arachnida > Ixodida > Ixodidae > Haemaphysalis > Haemaphysalis longicornis. The sequence continues at coordinate 35,829,094 of NW_027526361.1, read as the reverse complement.
ATTATTTATATGGGAGGAATTTTAAGCTTTTCGACTAAAGTGACTTGTGTTTCATCAGCTTTCTTTTATGGTGTAGAGGTGTGGGCTATGAGCAAATTTTCTGCGTTGAAGCAGCCGTAAAAACTTTGAACTGAAAAAAAAACTGGGCTTTGAAAAAAATAAAAAATGTGAAACAAAATAGAAAATTCGCATGATTGTTTTAGCACCTAAGCCCACTGTTTGCTTCAAACATTTCCAATCAGATTTCTTAAAACAAGCTGTTTCCTAAAACAAAGCATTTGAAGGTTTTCAGGAGCAGTTTCTTGGATTATTACAGTATCTTTTACTATTACATGTCCATTATTGGCTTGGTAAAGTGAGCCCTCCTAATTCCCACTAATATTGTCCGTAACGCGAGTCATTCGAAGCCAAAAGAATGATATGGGTTTGCAAAAAAACGTATTATTGTAGTTTTGCTCCTGAAAAAACGATATAATTTTGCTGATAAAATAATATTACACAAAGTTATTGCAACTTGATAAGCGTCCTTCACGCCTCGTAAAAGCCCTGCAGTTATTTATATATTGCACGTTACAATCATTGCCAATATTTTGCCCGGTTACCGATATTGTTGTAAGAAGGGAGTAAATTGTTATCATTTGATTTCAGAGCGCGGTTTAACGTTGCGCTGGTACTTAACACGTTTCGGCCGTTTTTTATAGCACAACGTAAGTTTGTACCGAGCCGCAAGAAAAGACCGCTCTCACAATCGCCGAATTCCCGCCGTGTTGCTGTATTTTAAATTAGCCGCGATGCGCTGTAAGCGGTGAGACATTGCACGTGCGGCCGCACAAAGGCCATCCGCGCCGCGTGTGTTCCAAAGTTAGCAACAGCTTGGGCAATTGTCATATGGAAATACGCGCTCCAAGCGAGGCATTTCGAAGCGAGGGAAATTTTCCGTTGAACTTTCGGCTGTGCCGGCTACTAATATTACCGACGTGGTGCCCTACATATTTTACGAACCTAGGCCCTTTCTTCTTCCCAAAACTGCTTCTATTACCGAGTCTTAAACGCACTAAAAATCTTCGTTACCTTGGCAAATTGTTTAACTTTCGAATATACTATAAGACCGAAGTCACAATAATGTGGCCGACTTTATTAAAAGAGTGTGTTAAGTTTCTTTTTCGTATGTTTGCACGGATGTGTGACTGCACGCGATAGGACTCTGACTGTGCACTATATTACGAACAAGTACCTGGAAAGTGGATATAATTACTTTTTTGCCGATTACTCCATTACAGATGAGTACAAGGAAAGGACAGATGACAAGTAAGTCGCTATGATCAATTAACAATCAACATAAAATGATTAAGAGCAATAAAATTTGCGCCTTCTGCTCAGCTTTACAAGAGAAATAGCGGCTTCTAACCGACTCCCGACAGAAGCCGTTTGGTTATGCACATTGGTATATAATTAAGCAACCAGTAGATATCACCAATAAGACGCACACATTAAATTGTCGCGTCTAATGTAAACCGCAGGATGTTCAGCGTATTCAAGGCATATTTAAGTCATTTGTAAAGAAGCTTAGCACCCTTCAGCGCGCGTTAAGAAAACCTAGGTGTTCTAAATTACTCTGTAGTCCCCCAGTACCAGGTGTTTCTTATTGCGTTTCTGTTGTGATGATGAGCGCAAACAATGCCTCTATATTACATATTCACGTGGTCTTGGATATATGCATAGTTAATAACACATTCTTGTCAGGGATAAAAACGCTCCGCTACTTAGCGCCCGCTGCTTCGGCGTCAGTAACGCTTTTGTGTCGAGAGTACTGAGCACGCTTAGGATTCCCAAGCGGTATAAATTATTCCAGGCTCTGCAGCGTTCCATCACAGCACGTAATAAAGTAGGTGCAGCATCGGCGCCTGAGTCCCAAGTGTGACTGAAAGTTGTACAGACAAGTGGTGCAGGCGTTTTCCCTACCGCTTCAAAGTTCTAAGGTATTGAAACAAAAGCAGAGTTAGTTCGTCGCTTTCGCGAATTTTTTGCTTTGTTTTCCAAACCGAGGGAAATTGAATGGTTTGACCTCAAACTTCGCCATGCATGAAACAAAAAATCATTGCGATGTGCTTTGGGAAAGCGCCCGGAACTGGCACGACGAAGTCATTAGTCAACAGACAGCTTTGGTTCCTTCTAGGCTTTTGTGTTTAGTGGGCCGCTTTTAGATTTTCTAATATACCTTGTCAGATTATTAGACCTTTATATACAAAAAATAGGCCACATTCGGCAGCTCTTTGTTCAAGAAGTTTGTTTTTATGATAAACTTGCAAGGTTAGTGCAGCAGCCACGAGCGAAAGGAAGTTTCAATAATTCATTGATTCAGTGCAGACTGCGTCAAAACATTTTGTGGAATTTGCGCCGACGGGAGGTTTTTAGCAGTGGCAGGAAGCTTAATCCAGTTTGTAATGCGCTCATCAGTTAATAATAGCTACGAATATAATTCGTAAAAAATTATATTAGGGCAACTCAATATTAATCTCGCCGATGTTTCCTGTGAGACATGCTCTACCAAAATGCTTTGCTTTTTCAGATCTCAGAGCTTACTAAAAAAAGACGGCGAAGAATTTGTTGACCTCGAAGGACGGGGTCCGGACATCATACCGGCAGCTTCACTGAGTAAGAATACTCTTTTAATTTGCTTTCTCACTATAAGCGTTTTTTTTATTACTACACCAGCATGCAAGCACTGTGGTTGCCCGTGGCAGATAAGTATTCTTCTTTCTTACTATTCATATTGGTGCGACACTAATTGTACATGAAATAGTAAAGTTTGGAGGAAATAAATTGTGTATTTCACTCCAGGGAAGCCGACCTTCAAAATGTCTTTGGGAACTGCTCAAGTTTCACTCAGTACTGAACGTTGATCCTAGGTCATATTAAACACAAGACTTCCACACAACTTCTTGCACGCACCTATTAAACACAGTTCATTCGTCGAAGATTTCTTACATTCACTAGGACTTTATTGCATCAACAATGCCATGTACTGCCAGTGCAATTGAGATCTACAATACTCCACATCTCCTATAAAGGCCGGAAAGTAGAAATTTAAGAACCCAATACCGCCTCCTCCAACCTATCCCGTTCGGCCTATCGCCTACTTTGTTCAGTAAGCGTGCTACTAGCACGACAGCGCGTCAGATGGATTCGCTTTGCCACGGCGTTCACTTGAACGTCACGCTGTTTTCTGAATAAAGAAATCACCACAGTCGCTGGCTACAAGATGTACTCTGCTGGATACTGCCAGCATTCATTGTTCGGCTGAATGCGGGCAAGTAGGAAAGCTTGGTCAGAATAATTTGCAGCGTTAAATATTGACACCTGGTATGTTAGTTAGTAGTAAAATTAGTAGTAAAGTTAGTAGTAAAGTTAGTAGTTAGTTTACTAGTAGTAAAGTAGTAGTAAAGTAGTAAAGTTAGTAGTAAAATACCTATAAGGAGGGGTGTCAGACAAGGAGACACAATCTCTCCAATGTTATTCACAGCATGCTTACAAGAAGTATTCAGAACGTTGGATTGGGAACAGGTGGGAGTAAGGGTTAATGGAGAATACCTCAGTAACCTCAGATTTGCTGATGACGTTGCCTTGCTAAGTGACTCGGGGGACGAATTGCAAAGCATGCTTTCCGCACTGGGCGAACAGAGTAGAACCGGGGGCCTGAAAATTAATATGCAGAAAACTAAAGTAATGATCAATAACCCCGGGACAGCACAGCAGTTTGAGATAGGTGGCGAGGCAGTAGAAGTGGTAAGCGAATATATCTACTTAGGCCAAGTTGTGACCCTAGATCCCAACCATGAGGCAGAGATAATTAGAAGGATCAGAATGGGGTGGGGTGCATATGGCAGACACTCTCAGATAATGAATAGCAGCCTACCGTTGTCGCTGAAGAAGAAAGTGTATGAGAGCTGCATCTTACCGGTACTCACCTACGGGGAAGAAACTTGGAGGCTCACTAAGAGGGTTCAACTTAAATTGAGAACGACTCAGCGGGCAATGGAGCGGAAAATGATAGGTGTAACATTAAGGGACAAGAAGAGAGCGGAGTGGGTCAGGGATCAAACTGGTGTTAAAGACATATTAGTAGAAATTAAGAAGAAGAAATGGACGTGGGCAGGGCATGTAATGCGAAGGCAAGATAACCGCTGGTCATTAAGGGTAACAGAGTGGATCCCTAGAGAAGGCAAGCGCTACAGGGGGCGGCAGAAAGTTAAATGGGCAGATGAGATCAAGAAGTTTGCGGGGATAAATTGGTCACAGTTGGCACAGGACCGAGGTAATTGGAGAATAATGGGAGAGGCCTTTGCCCTGCAGTGGGCGTAGATAGGCTGGTGATGATGATGATGATGTTAGTTTCTTGTGCCAGATCTACAGGACAACTACACAACTATGCCGCTGCTTGTGTAGAGAATTGTCGTTCTTGTACATGCAGGATGCGTCTTACTTGCGGCTGCAGTGCACAGTTTAAGATTTGCAATTGAAGTTCTGACTATTTAAACAAAGTTAATAAAATTACTGCACGTGTACTAGTAGCAAAATATAACCCAGAACGCACCGTTGACGGCCGGGGCTCTTTATACCGTAAAGACAGCACACCAAGCTTAACTTTTTAAACCCTTTTTTGGCGAAAAGCGTGCCCATCTTGTCCCATGGCGACACATTTAAACTGCGCTTTGGCTAAAAAATTATGTAAGCATGAAAAAATTGTGTTCTCATGAACGCTCTGCAAAAGGGGTGTAAGTTTGCTTAACACCCTAAGATAAGGTTGTGGGAAGCGCAGCTACACGTGACAATGTGGATCGGCTGAGCGCGTAGCACGACATACAGATACATTCAACACGCACAAGTCACACTTGAACCACGAATGCATTCAGCAGGTAACGGGATGCAGGGAAGAGCGAGTACATACTTACCTTAGAAACACGTCTGCTATTTTAACACGAACGTGTTTTATTCCCGGGTACACGAAGATTTCGGTGACGTCATATCCCTCACGGTAGTGACGTCAGTACAACAAAACAAACGTGTGTAAAGAGTGCAACCCCGCACACCTAGTCTTCTTGCGCGGAAGCAACCTTTAGTACTAAAGAGTACGTTATGCTTAGAGTTGTTCGTTTTCGGGTATCATTTTTTATCATGAAAGTGTTTTATACCGCGATACACCAAGATTTCACTGACGTCATATCCGTAACGGAACTGATGCCAGTACACCTTTGCCGAAGCGAACCGCTAGCAGGACGTCGCTCGCCAAACACAGCCACAAGACAGCCGCCGACCGGCAAATAATGCTATGCTGCAGATTTGGCTGCCCATTTAACTTTCGTGTGTTACTGATTCCCATGACAGAGCAATAAACCACAGTTTTTTTTTTTACTTTTACAGCCATATAAGGAAAGTCCTCCGATAAAGTAGGTGGGCTTGTCGCACAAATCGGATATTTTAGTGCTAATTTCAGAATTATGCATGTTAATGTGATCATATACAAACAGCATGCGGATTTGCGAAAACGTTTTTATGAGGTAGTTATTGTGTTCAAGAAGTCGTAGAATTTTATTAAATACCAAGCACCCATTCCACACCATTTCAACAACCACCAAGAAAGGTGTTTATTATTTCAATACCCTTTTTCCCACAGGAGTATCAAGCTACAAATTAGGGTGTTAAAAGCTAAGAAAAAGGGTGTGAAAGACCGCCATCTAAGAACAAAGCCTGTAAAAGACCAACTTTGGAGGTCTTTATACCCATTTACACGGGTGGACTAAACATTTTCTGCAAGCGGAATGACTTATTGTACCTCACCATTCTTTAAAAGAATCTTAATTGGCATAATTTATTACCGGTGCAGATGTTTAAGCTTGAGCTAGGTGTGGTGGCGTTAGCAAAAAAATAGCAAGAAAAAATTGGCCGCGTATCTGCTCCTTTTGTTGCAAATGACGTCAAAAGACGATAGTCTTTATCGGCTTTTGCGAAGTAAATGCCTCCCTTCGCTTTACCGCTCACCTCTCATATTGTTCCTCTTGCGTCGCACTCCTCCCAAGGTAAAGACGCCAAATGTTTGCTTAGATCATTTTAAATTTTGCGCGTTCCACTGCTCCAAACCGGGTGTCTCGATGCGAACGCTGCCGTACGGCGAAGACGCGCGTTAATCGAGGCACCCTACTTCAACGTTTATAGAACCGCGTTTCCCTACTCCACGTGCGTTGGAAGCAGAACGTGGAAATTATCTAGTGGAACCTTGCGTAACTGTTGCCGGTTGATTTCTTAAAATGGCGCCAGAAGGTATAGTGGCGCGGGCGACAGCAGGCGACGGCGGAGTGAATTCTTTTTCTGCAGTTGATGAAGTATTTAATTTCGCAAAAGTGAAGCATGTTTGAATTTTTATAAAGGAACACTGCAAATATCACTTCTGTATTGATTTGTTGTCTCATAATTGCGTAATGTCTTGTTCTTCTTCAACAATGTTGTCAAGTATGAACATTACACCGGACCAAAACGGGTAGATTTAGCTGTGACTATATAAGACTATTGCGCAGGCATTATTTTGCTTTGGCCGGGTGGCTGAATCGAGTCACAGACGGACAGACATACAGACATACAGACAGACCAAAATTTCTGGGTTTGAGTAGCCCAAGAAAGACTATCGTCTTTAAAAGAACTGGGCTGTACGCAAAGGGTGCACCACCACAGACAGAGTATTATAACACTGAAGCCAGTTTTGGAACCTGTTAGAGCGTGAGCACAAAGGGCGCATGCGTATGGGCACCTCTTATAATTCCATTTCAAAGGTACCAATCTTTTGGGCATACTAAAACGGTACAAAAATGGGCGGAGTTTGCACTTGTGGTGCATGGCTGGAGAAACAGCGGAGCTGTATTTCAACCTAGCATATTTCCCCCTTGGATCCGCTGTCAGTGCGGGAGACACACCGCAACGGCCTTGTCAAATCTGGCTAAAGTTGTCCTCACCGATCGGCAGTTATCAGCGAGGACATCGCAAAACCTGAAAAAACTTAGCAAAGCCTAGCAAAACATCGCAAAACTTGGCAACACCACAAGAAGCTTGGTCTACACCCAGCTCCGCTTTTTTGGGGGGAATTTAACACCTATTTCACATCCTTTTAACAACGTACATAAAACCAAGGGTGTTGCAGTCGGTCAATCCTTCTTTAACCGTCCAAAAAGAGCGTAAAGCTATAAATTAGGCTGTTGAAACCTAGAAAAAAGGGCGTAATGACTCTCCAACCCTTTATACCACTTATACTACACCCTTTTTAGGAAATGAGGGCGTAAAAAAGTTTAGTGTATATATATAGTCTTTTTAATTTTAAAAGTTCAAATTGATGTTTAAGGTGCCATAGCTTAACTTGTGCCATGAGGGCCACCGTATATGGAAACGAGCGATCGTTGCAGACGAACAATTGTTTTTTTTTTTTATATTTCTCCCGAGGTGGGAAGAAGGGCATGAGGGATGTCTTGCTATTCGCAGTGCAATTATGCATGCATGCATGGCCTTAATCACTCACAGCTCAACGTCTTTTCCACACCCTTTCGACACCCTTCCAAAAGCCAATGGTGTTAAAGTTGGTCGACACCCTTTTTTCCACACAAAAAGTGGTGTAGAGCTACGAATAGGGGTGCTGCTTTTCAATAAAAAGGGTTTAATGGCCCCCCAACACCGTTTTTCAACTGAAGGTGCACTATTTTGTGCCAAAAAGGGTGTGAAAATTTAGTGTGGCTGATTTGCTTTGTATGTTCAGCCATTCCAAACTTTTGAAACTTTCATTTTGTTCTTTTTTGATGTTATTATCGCGTTTAATTTGTTCTCGAACATGTTGTACAGCTTAAAATTGCTAGCGAGCCGCTAAATCAATACCTGTTGTTTATGACCACTGTGTCGTTAAGGCTGACGCCACTAAGTTGGCGTGGAGGTCCGTGTATGGGGAAATGGCTATTTCGACCACATTTTTATTGGTAAAACGTGTCAGTAATTCGGTACAAAAATTCTCAAGAGTACCTGCGGATTCCCTACTTCATTCCGGTAGGGTACACCAACGATGTTCACAAAGCACTTCAGTGTCCTTTCTTGCAATGCCATTGTTCTTTTTCGCGGATTTTATTCACGTACATAAAAAAAAGGTTGTGTGAGCTGAAGAACAGCACCATGCGGCCGAAAATACGATTGCATGAAATCTAGCCAAATGACTCATAAAAAGGTCGGACGGCGATCTAAACTGGTGCATATAATCTCACGGTGACATGCCGGGCCAGTTGTACTACGTTCCACGTTCTGAACCGCAAAACTACACTTTCGGGAGAAATTTTCAGAAGACGGTGGTTTTGCGCGAACATGGGTGGTTCAATGCAACACGATTAGCAGAAAGTGGTACAGCGGCCTAATGGTTGGCTATTGAGAAGAAGGAAGACGGGATGGTATTCCCGACTCACGATGCCAGCATCGCGTGCGAAATTTCAGAGGGAACACAGCTAGGACACCGCTGACGTTCGTGTGCGGTGGTAGCATTACCAGAATGTTTTGTGATTGGGCGGGATGCGTAAGAAGCAGGCATGTAGGTATGTAATGTGCGTTTTAAATAAGTTGCCTTCCAGTCTACTTGAGCATAGCGTTTACATTGTAGGCACTAGGGAAAAGAAAACTTCCTGGAAAAAGTTCGGGCTAAACTTTTTTATGATTTCCACGAGACTCTAAGGGCCCAACTCTGTGTGGAGCCGATCGAAATATGCATTGAAAAGAACAGGGCAAAGGTATGTGTACGACTACTGTCGGAGTAGCCGCAAAATTTTAGCTTAATGGAGGAGGCTCTGTGCAAGCTGAATATGAAATTGGATGACTGAAGTAAGAAAAAATGTTTGCGTTTATTCAAAATCTGTTTGGCTTAAGTGTGAGAAGCAAATCGAGTGGGTTTTGATTTTCACCAACGGCAAGAAGTGCGCACGTGTTCATTATGCCTAATTTTGCTTTTACTTACAGCATACGAGGAGGAATTGGACGACAAAAAGGAGTACGAGAAGGATGAAGTGCCACGTTACTACAACCTTCCGCTCCCAGCGAATGAAGTTAGCCATTGCGGGACGTTACCGTCTACTAAGTATTCAAATGGGAAGGTGAGCAACTTTCTTTCAGAAAAGCATGTATTCTCTTAATCCAAGCATCTCGTATCGATGGCATGCAATAATTTTAGTTAAAGGCACACACCCTAAAGGTTCTCATAAGTTTATCTCACTACAGCGTGATTGGTACGATCACTGTGATCCAGACGCCAGAGTAGGCTAGTAGTGAAGCCAGCAGGTCGGTTAACTCCCAAAACATGGTCTGCTTTGTGACATTCACTGCGCAATGCAAACATCCTATTCTTGATATCGTGATATCACAGAGAAAACCACAGTCTTTAATCTAAACGTATGGCTTGATATTTGACCTTTTTATGGGTAATATTCCTAGTCTGGTACGGAGCCTACAGTTATTCAGGGGCATCTTGGGAAAGCGGACCCATGGAACAGGGACTTTTTTCTAATTGGTTTTTTCCACGGATTGTTATAAACTGCACAGTAACACACTTTTTTCAATTCGTTTAAATAGGATTGCTCGATTGCGAACACGTTTGCGAAGTTGATTACACAATGTCTATCACAGTGACCACCACTCCGTTGGATCTATGAAAAAAATTTGCATGCCATTCTAGAATGGACGTGTTTGTGCACAGTCATCATACACGACGACCGTACATAAATTAACCACGCTACCACAACACTAAGCGGCATTATTTAAATACACGACGGTAGTTACAAGATCAACAAAGGTCAGCAATTGTGTTATTTCACGCGTACGTGGGCTCGCAATGGCCGCTGCGTTTCCTAGTCGGCCACTGTTATGGCAAATGACGCAAATAAGTCCAATAGGATGCGATACGAGGAACGGCACACAACACAATCACTCATTCGCAAGGGAAGTGCACTACTGACAATGAAGTCAGCTACTTCTGAGACACCCTAAACCCTTCATTTTATCTTGTATTCGAGGGTGCAAGTTTTATATTATAACGACCACTGCCACGTTGTTAGGGCCATTTAAGTAGCAGTATTTTGTCGACACTTCGCTTCCTTTTCTCTAAAACATCAGTGCTCTTCCGTTCTCCGAAGAAGGCTGACCAGCGAAGCCGGACTCAGTGAAAGGGGGGCACAAAACAAACCACGTTTGGTTGCCATTTGCGATTAGCCATAACTTTAGCCAATTAGCTGAATGAATCTTGAAAGGGCAGGAGCTTTATTCCCGCGAAAAAACGTGGGTCTGTCCGTTTTTTTTTTCCGCGGAGAAGGCATCTTACGGTCTGTATAACACACAAACCCAAACCGCAAGATCATGGAGGGAAGCAGTCAGGTCTCTTTGGGGTGCGAGACGTCCACTTTGATATCACCTACCAGCAACGCGGGCATGTCCTGAATGAACGCATGAAGCCTGGCTACGCCCCTCGCCCCTCGACCCACCCATGCCCGCACGCATAAGCGACAACGGGTGACGTGCCCGTGCTTACACGGGAAAGGCACGGGCTAAGAATTTTTGGAAGCCCTTGAAGGTGGACGGGAAAAACACCGACAAAAACATCTCACCAGGAGCCCTCCAAGACAGAAATACAAAACGCCAGCTATTGGGTGTGAAAAAGTTCCGGTATACGCCGATTTATGCACGAACTTTATATGCGGAAGGCGGGAATATACAGCTTCGCTGTACACAAGCCACACACCTGGCCAACGCTGATGTCACCGTTGGTTAATGCTGGTGTCACCGCTTTGAGCTACGATGCATACTTCGGATGGTTCCTCCATTGTTCGCCAAAAACATAGTACCACCAAACACCACTCGCCACCGCAACTTTTTCGGTAACACTAAATACATTACAATTAGATACCCGAGGCTTGCTCTCCGAGCTGTAAGAGGGAAGTAGTATATTTCACGGTTAGCGGTGAGTCATTGCTATATGTTTACGGCTTTCCTTTGTTAGCATCCTACTGTTAAGAGGCATGGAGTGAGAGTAGATGCGTCGTAGCATAACATGGCGCTTATTCGCAGGCAGTGACTCGCTAGACACTCACCTAACGTTGCAGCCCCGAACATGTATTACGGCTAAGGCAAGTCATCGCCCTCCAGGCACTGACTGCCAAAAACCGTTTGAGCTACCAGCCTCCTGTGCTGACTAAGTATCCAACGAAAGAGTGGGCTGAGATGCACGGAACAAACGCCGTGCGAGCGCGTTAGGGATTTAGCATTATCAACAAAACAGCGACTGTGGCTACGGCTAAATTTACGCCTCACAATTCAGCTTGTCTCGTTCCGGTTGTATTGCCTGTCCCGTCGTCTGCTTCATGTCAGCACAAATGGGTGGTCTTGATCGCCCCTGTCTGGCTTTACCCTGTATCGTCTGCACAATGCTTAGAGCGCAGTGGTCATCTAGTGCGTTTGTTAACAGACAAACAGACAAAATAAAGGGCTATAAAGTAAAATAAAAGCCCAACCCGTACCACATACGTATCATGGGTGGTGCCAATTAAAAATAAACAAACTGGACCGAAGTCAAAAAGAGTTTTTAAGAGACAGGAAAAGAAGAAAGAAAGAAGAGCGATCTATCATGCGAAACCAAGCCAAGGGAGCGGAGGCAATCAGCGGTATTTTTTAAAACGAATATGTGAAGCTCAGTTATGAAACATGTCGTTCTTCATACATGTGATCTTGATATGTAAACATATATGCAGTTTAAGTGCTTCCTCGATGGTGAAATCTCGTGCTCAATGTTGACTCTTCTTGATCAGTTGATCCTTTTTCCGTCTTCATTATCTGCCGTGATCTCGATGTGCATCTTCCCCTGCCCTGCTGTCCCTTGTGCCCTAGTAGACCTTCTGTAAAACTCACAAACTGATTACTTCCCCCAACTCCCCTTCCCCGTGTTTTTCCTCCCCTTTACTTCATATTAGTTCTTGCTGTTACTGATGTTCCAATCTGAACTATCTTGATTGTGGTTTCACCTTGTTTCTGTTACTGATATCCCTACCTGAGCTATCTTGATTGTGGTTGCAACTCGTTTTTACGGAAATTTGTTGGACTTCCGCTACTTCCCACTCCTCCAACTTATACTCCCTTTATAATTTGTACTTCCAACTTTAACGCACTTTTACACTATTGCTCTTATGTCGTGTTTACCGCTCATTATCAGTAATATTTGATCTCGTGCTCCCCGTTACACGATCTTATATGCCAACTAACCTCATATATTTTCAAACGCCTGCGACCACGCTAACCTCTTCCTCTCTTCCTTAAACCTTACTGTACTTATATAGTTGTACCGTTTTACAATAGTTCTTTTTCCCAACCCCATTTTAACCCGTCCTAATTTCCTGTGTACACCTTTTTACTTGGTCTTCTCTTTTTGTTAAAAGAGCACTAAAACGTACCAATAGGTCCACAATTGTTATTGTGCCCTCCTGAGTGACCCGCCCTGGTTGATATTCTCGTTTTTAAATCTTTGCCCACCCTGTTTATAATATTTCCCACCATTCAAATAGAATTCCGTGCTCTTACAGTCGAAATAGCTCACTACAATACGCAAACGGGCGCACTGCGATCGCTTCCTTGCAATCGGTGTGGTACAGAAAAGTTCATCGGCAGCAGGCGTCACAGAGGGGAGAGAGGCGGACAGGAATACAACCTAAAATTTACCATGCCGTAGGGTTTTCTGCAATACTTCTCGTACATCGCTTCGGCGAACGTCCATGCAGGTCCCGTAGACCGGCATTTTCAGCTCTTGGCCTCGTCTATAGTAATTAACATTTTAGCCGTCAGAAAGGACACAAGGCTTACTAAAAGCCTTATTTGCATTTTTCATTGTTTGTTACATTTCTGGCCACGCAGCTGTTTATAGCTAGGCTGTGTGTTTAAACAGAATGGGAGTAATCTTTGATGGAGCCATGAAGCTAAATTTATGTAGCATTAGAAAAGCTAAGGACAAAGAGTTGGGTAGTATTTTGCTCGTACAATATATCGTTCGAATAGTGGTGTGGATTAGGGCATTCAACTTGGGTATTCTGTGGAAGTCCCGCGCTTTGCATGATATTGCCAGCTCACGGCGGAGTCTCTGTCTTCGTGCGGCAGGCATTGTTCGTCTTATACAAGGCAGGTCCTTGATCGAGGCTGCGAAATAGCATTGCCCTGAAGCCTGACCCCCGAAGAAGGGAACGCTGACGGCAAGGCAAAATGTTAAGGACCTGAAAGAAATTGTGGCAATCTATAACAAGGTTATTCGGCTGGGGCCCGCCTGAATAGGACTGACTCGAACGCTAAGACACCAACTTGTATGTCATAGGTATCTCCAAACCAAGGAAGAATGCCATGAAGAGATATACCTCTGAAAACACATCTTGAGTTGAGTGTGTAAGGGTGCACTGTTTTTTTTTTTTATTTTTTGCCGTTGGGGAAGAGCGCTGACTATAGCGGAAAAGGCACCTGTAGCTTCAAACCCGGTATTCTTTTTCTTGAACTTGCATCCAACAGGTGCTTTTGTTTCTATTTTCGCAGCCGACTCCACAGCACGAGCCTGTGAATTCAGACATCACCTACGTCGAGCTGGCATTCTCGAGGTCCGGCACCTGCGTGCCGGCTACCTTACCTCGGCCTCACAGAACGAGCCTCGAAGACTTCCGTGGCGCCGAGTACGGACGCATAGACTTCCAGCGCAGCTCAGCCCTCAGGCCCCTCCCCGCTGGCCACCAGATACCCAGTGGCCCCGAGGAGGCCGAAGGGGAAGACTGCCTCAGGCCGCACCACTCGGACTCGCCGCACGCCACGGGACCCCGAATGGAGAGCACCGTTTAGCCATTCACTAATTCGGCACGTTGGTGAAGCGCTCGTCGTGTAGATGGTCACTATGGACGATGGCTGGTTAGTGACCCTGCGTTTGAAACGCGTCGTACACTGGCCCGCACGCGATCACGCAAGCACACGCACGCACTCACAAAATGTATACACGCACATACTATCACCCCCCCCCACACACACACACACATACACACGCACGCACACGCACACAAGCGACCTTCCCACCGTGACATAGCGACGTCTAGGGTCATTATTTGTGACGGTGTCTAGCGTATACGCTGCTGTGCGACGCGGCTGTGACGAGACCTGCCCAGTCGAGAACAGAATTGGAACTGTTTATTTTGCGGAGTAGGGTTGTGGTCGCCCATATAGAAGTCGTTAGATGGGCCCTTTTTACAAATCACGGTACCTACAGGAGATGTCGGAATACGGACAAAAGCGAAATATTGGTTGTCACACATACATAACAGTTACTTTAACGAAGTCTGTCAATGCGTGCAAGTGTATGGATTCCTTTTCTAGCCAGTCGACCTGTGTCGTCTTTTTTGGTGATTCATTTACCTTAGATTGCGTCCCTTCGGCAAAAATGACGTAGGAAGATACATGTGTTTCTTTCTTCTGTAATTCATATCCTTTTATCTGTATGTGCTCTTTTAGGTAGCTGCTATGACATACAACGTCGAGACCGGCGTGGAAAGCCTTCCTGCTTTCTATTGGTGAAATGCGCTAGAATTACAGCATACGTTCCCTTTCCTTTCTTTAATTTGTTGAAGAGGCGGAGATACAGAAAGCGGTTTATAGTCGTACAGTCTATGACTAGAGGCAAAATCAGCGCAGTTTTCTTCTTTAAAACCCAATTGGCGTTGGCCTGTGGAAAGACTCCACTAAAATGGTTGGCACCAAGGGTTTCAATGGTTGGGAATAATAGCAAGATAACTATTTCGGATAAGGCCATAATGTCAAAATACATCACGCGTTAGGATAATTCTTAAAAATCCCAATGATCAGAAACCCACAACTGATTGTCGTACAGGTTAATAGCAGGTCCTGTTGACTCAAAACAGGGCAACATTTTCCACATCGCCATTGCGCTTGCCCTAGATGAACTAAGAAATCAACGCTAAAGAGAAGGAATGTTGATTTTCAACTAATTTAGAGGCTGTTGTGTATCATATGCTATTTTAAATCTAGCTCTATACCAAGAAGTGCCTCAAAACCTTCAGCCCTCACGTTTATTGGAAGCCCCCACATGATAGAGGCATTTTCGCTTTGGTCGTATGTTGATACCTCAAAGCGTCACGAATCTGGTGGGAGACTGCAAAGTTGGAGATGGCTCCATTGCGTGCTTACAGTTTTGCCAGGGACCGCGAAGGGGTGACACAAGGTTTCGTCCCCCGCCACACTCCTCGACAGAAATGCAGTACCCTCTGCCTCGTTCTGCAGCAAGTGTTGTAAACTTCGGCCGATACACTCTTCGTTATAGAAGTCTATCACCACCAATGGGATCCATTATGAGCTGTACACCCCCTCCGATAATGGAGCTGTCGACAATCTTTGGAATAGTTTTAAATTATTTAACGAACTTCTGCACAGTGAGCGCAAGCCCGGACCATGGTCATCGCATATTGCTCAATCAATCTTATGCTTCCTTAGTCGCAGCTACACACACACACCTGTCCCGGCCGCGGGACATCTTACTCCTCCTCCTGTCCTTCTCGAAACATCCGCGCCCGTTTCGTCAGCGTTGTTTGAACATGGGGTACGCAGTTAGAGGTGACGCAAAGTGTACCAAGTGAATGAAGCTTGTCATAGATGACCAATGGTCCCAAAATAAGCTAACAAAATCTGAGGTGAAGCAGCAGCATTAAAACAAAATTTCGTGTGCCGTCAAAAACCAGTGGCTCGAATGCCAGTGAGTTTGGTCAGCGTGTATTTATGTTAGAGCGCAGTCCTTTTTACGCTGGATTGTAGTGTTTTCTAATACAAAATGAGATAGCCACGAGGAACTAGGGGCTGGAAACAGAGCATCAACAATCCATTGATTCGGCATGTGCATGGCATCAAGCAGGTTTTATTCTAGAATAAATTTCCATTGATTGACACCCTTCATTCGTAAATGAAGGGATCATAGCTCGCTGATCTACCGTGGACGAGTGCCCTATCACGCGTAAGCCATGGTGTCAATGTTACGGAAAAAACCAGTCATGCCACGGAAAAGAACTCCTGCTTGCTATTGCTGTGGTGTGCGCTGATTACATTACTTGTATGGCTATCGACACGACATCCATGCCACCGGTTTTCTTTACGTGGCCAAAGCGGGTGTCATTTCATCACACCACTTATGGGAAAACATTCTCTATGCGTAAGTGTAATGACCATGTCAAGGGCACAGGCTGGAAGTTTGTCTGAAAGAAGGGTAATTTAAATTTTTAATAGGAGAAGGATGGCTATTGAGTAGCGTCCAGCGGTAAACTCTGTCTTATTTTTCCGCAAGGCATGTGAAATCGAGGCATATTTTGAAACAAAAAAACTACACCATCTTCCCGTGGGGAACCCTGATGAGGATGCGAAACATCGTGGCGGTTCCGTGTGGTTCCATTGTGTTGCCGTTATGTTGAGTGATCTGGTTTTTACTAGCGCCAGAGGGAATTCCGCGTCCGGGTCCACACCGGTGGCAAAGGCACGCAAGTGCTGTTGTGTTACGGTGAGTAGGCGGTGGTTCTCGAGGCGCCGAAACTCGTTCATCATGTTCTTGTCGATGTTGTCTCTGTGGTAGAATCGGTAGTCTCCGCCAGCTTTGGTGAGGTAAAGGTTGTTGACATTGGTGCACCTGCTGAGAGCAATATACACGCCCTCCTCTTCGCAGCTTTGTCTTCTCGTTCTTCTTCTTCTTCGGCGGTTCCCCTACGGGAAGATGACGAGGGTGGTTGAACGCGAACCTATCTCGTGATGGATTCTTTGCTTGGCCAATCCCTAGGGGCATCCTGCCACAATCAGCATCAGAGGCGCTGCGGACGGGGCTGGTTGAGCTGCAAGGCGCGTGGTGCTTCCAGCCACAGCTTTTCCACGGGAAATTCAGCATCCTCCTCTAAAGTTTTCAGTTCGTCGTTTCCGTTGACGTTCAGCTTCGCGTGCCTTCGTTGTATCAGTAGCTTCTTGACGTAGTTTGAATGAGTCTAGGACATAAGGCGCGTTCGTAGCACTTGCTCCTGTCCCGGATTTGTAGCGTAGTGGGAAGAGCACCGCGTACCTCCCGTTGCGGCCAGAGAGTCGTGGGATCGAAACCGGGTGCCGCTAACTATTTCTTTTTTTTATAGTGTAGTATCGGGGAGCTGTGGGTGTAAGGAGGAGAGTTGCGCATGCGCAGTGAGTGTGTGGACGGCGCCGCCATCAACGACGCAGGACAAGGCGAGCCTTAGAAATGCTCCGCATTTAAAAATTCAAACCCATTACGCTGTACTTAAGTCAATTCTATATACCCTATTCCGTCTTACCCTATCTTAATCCAACCAAATCTACCTTAATTTACCTTTATCCAACGCAAACCATCCTAATTCATCTCAATTCACCTAATGCGTCAGTGTTACATACCGCTACGTTGCAGCCGCTACGAGATTACGTGCTTACGTCCCTAGCACGAGAGCAGGCACTTTGTTCCATACGCCATGTTTTTACCGCTGCCAGCGGCTTGACCCTTACCTGCTTTCGAAACAAACGGTGTCGAGACCTGACACTGGCGCCGAGAATGAGAATTTTTCTGAGTAAACGGTACAGATTATATTTGCAGCCATGCAGCTGCCTGTTAGGTTGACGAGAAAATTTATTCTGTGCGTATAGACATACCGAATTGATTCAGTGGAACAACTTCATGTCATCAGATTTATCACTATCACTTCTCGCTGGTTAACGTTCTGGTGTGGGTACTTTACAAGGGTAATGTTTGGGCGATATTTACAATATTGTGACTCGACGTTTTTTTTTTCTTTTTCAGGCCAACAGCACGTTTTGCACGGACAGTGTCGGCGAAGCTGTAAAGTGACAGTGTGTGCATATGAACAAGCTGTCGGCCGAACTCAACAAGTGAATCGTGCCTGTGGATTCCCGAAGTGCGCTTAGTGAAGAATGACGTCCTCCGCTTCTTACCCCTGGTTATTACGACCAGGTGGAATTGGCAGCATGTGTGCTGAAACATACTAAAATGCCGGCATTCCTACAGAAAAAAAGGTGAGTGTGTACCACGCATGTTAATTATGATTGTCATTCGGAACTTCTCCCACTGCGTCCCTGGTACTTTGTGTGACCATGTGTGCGGATTTTAAACAGCGCCTATCGTAATTCGGAACCAATTTGTTACAAGTGCAATTTATACAGTAAAGATGCTGCTTGTTTCACACATATAATTCATTCACTGAACATAATTACTTTCAACATGACTCATCATGAAAAAAATTGTCTGAAGGTTATTTTTATGCGCGCTAATTATTGCGCTGTTGTGTATTCCGATTATCAACAAAATTTTGTGGACCCTGTGGTAATTATGACTAGCATGACACTGAAGTATTTCCCATATTCTGCAATAAATGAGAGATAAGAACACACTGCCAAGCTCTAAGAGAAGAATATATTTATTTCTGAGTTCATTTACTATCCTATAATCTTACACATCGGCTGTAAACTAGTAAATGCTTTGTACTGATTGATGACCTTTAAGAACTTCTTTAAATCGAATTTAAATAAAATATACCTAATAATTTCTTACGGATTATTCTCATAACCCGACCCTGAGCCTGCATGTGGGCGTCGTAAGGTCAAAGCTGAACCTTCTTGCCGAAACATTACGTCCAGAACGTGCGAATATCGTAATCGTTTGGTGCTCTTTTTCATTTAGTAGGTCACTTGGTGTCGTGTGGATTACTGCCAGAGGTGGTGGGCGTCACATCGGACCGGCAAGTGGTGTGCTCAACAGATGTGCGTCGTCCAAAGTTGTGGTCTGTGACATTGGCACAGTCTGTGAACGCCTTTCTACTGACTGAAACAATACGTGATCAAGATCGTTCCAGAAAAAAAAAAAAAAAAAAAAAGATGCAAACAACTAGTGAAGGGTCATTTTTCTTTACCCCGGAGTTTTGCAGCTCCTTGCACGGTGCAGCGGCCGTCGTGACAGGGCTGAGGTAAGAAAATGATGGAAAATGTACAGTCCAAAAGAAACTAAATTGTTCCACCTACCTTTGCGCTCCGTTCATTCAGACCTTCTATTAAAATAAAAGAAAAGCTGAGTTTGTTAACGAAAGTTCACACTGTCTGACTATTGATGTCTACAACGGTAAAGTTACGAAAACACCTACCCCATATACTCGCTTAGCATTGTAAAGCATACCTTTTCAGTTTTAGACAACAGAAACCTGAAGGTAGAATTCCACGACGGTAAAACTACTGTTGGTATCATAAAAAAAC
Source organism: Haemaphysalis longicornis (assembly GCF_048455015.1). NCBI lineage: Eukaryota > Metazoa > Arthropoda > Arachnida > Ixodida > Ixodidae > Haemaphysalis > Haemaphysalis longicornis. Next base: position 35,809,720 of record NW_027526361.1, on the reverse strand, counting down.
CTGAATTTGCCGCAGCCTTAAATAACTTCTTACTTTTTGACACATATCGAAGCCTAGAATTGGGACCCGTGAGAAATATTAGAGAAACATGCCTCTCATTACCGTCGTATGGATAGCGGTGCACGTGTCACTCCCCAAGATTCGAGCAGCACATGCTGAGGCCCGCACACTCACTTCCGGACGTTTTCTGAAACACCGGGCGGCTTGTCTTCTAGGACGGCCACCATTCTGCTTGAGTCCACGCCTGTATCCAATTACACGAGAAAGAAAAAAAAAACTACGGGGTAGCTAGTAGGGCGGCTTGTATAGCGCGTGTGGCAGCGTCCTACCATCGTCCGGAGCGGTGATTTCCCTTTGCCGGTGCGCACTCCATCCCCTTTTCTCAGTGCCTTCCTCCGACCCTCCTCCCACACTGCTGTCTCCCTTTCCCGACACGTGATTTTCGGCTCGCGCCTCGCGCTCTGATTTTCTGTGAGATTCTGTGTACCTCACAACTATTTTTGTAATTCACGCGTTCCAAGAAGCATAGACATCAAAGGCTTTCTTCTAAAAGCAAGGTTTTTCTACCGCAATCTCTACGCTCATTTCTGTGCTTCCGGCCCATTCACCAGCCGTGCCAGAAGCTGACACCAACACACCTACGCGGAAAGGACGACAACAGCAGCAACTGCCACGTATGCGTCAGCCTGAGGTTAGGTCTAACGATACGCTTTGAGGGCAACGACATCAAGTCGAAACCTTAGTTTGACATACAGCGGGTATGACATTGCGTTGCGTGTCGTTAAGCTTAATGTTGGTCGCTAAGCCTGAAATTAAACTTAAGGATAAGCTTGAGCTCATCAAGGGCAACTCATTATGGCTCCCAAGAGGGGGAAAGCAGCAAAAGAAAACAAAAGATGGCGATGATGCTTCTTCTGCTGCTGCTGATGATGATGATAGGACACAGGATTTTGCCACGCGCCGCGTTTTTCTTGTCACTCTTTCCAATGTTTCATTCAGTGGCACCGAATTTACCAGTGACCCAAAGCGCTCTGCGCGACTCGCCACCTCACTGCTTGCTCGACTTGCTCGAGTTGTGGACGCTTCTGCTTCTACCGGCACCGACGAACGTGTCGGTGCCCACAATATTGGCAAATCCTGTTGGCAATTGGACGGGAAACCACTGTAAAGCCTAAATGACTTGTACATGAAATCTGTATATGGCTAGAATACCAGGTTTCTCTTGCGGAGGCGACGAGTAACTCATTACCGCTTCTCCGCTCCTCCTCTCAACGGCCGACGCCCCTATTACAGGCTTTATACTACTCGCCATCACAGAAACCTCTTTTACAAGTTGAGCAATGGCCTTATAACGGCTCAAACGCCGTCATCAGCAGTTGCACTTTCATCTCGGTATGGGACATAGGCGTGTCATTCGGTCAGAGGAAGAACAGCGGGACTAAAGGACCCCCAGGGCGCACAGAAGCGCGAATGGGCGCGAAAACAACGCCAAGCCGATGCCGAAGAACGTGCAGTCGCCGCCGTCTCCCCCTCAAGTTCTACCTCATCGAATAAATGCGAATCCTTCCCGGATGCAGAGGAACTTGCCCGCTTAAAATGTCGACGTGAGCCAATAACAGTAATAAATAAATTCACTATAACAAAGCCCCACAATGGAAAAACACACCATAGATACAGCTTCGCCGGCTTCCATATTTACAGTGGAATGACTCTGAAGTGGGTTTTTGCTGCTAAACCACCACAATATTCAGAGCTGTTTTAGCATTCGTTCAGTGGCAAAATATGCTTTGCCCATTTAGAAATACCAATAATAAGCTGCCATTTCTCTCTCTTGTACCACTTCTATTCTTACGTGACGCCTAGCAGAAGCAGAAGAATCTACTCGCGTGGTGTCCCATTATGGCGGTTGATGGCCACCACCGTCATTTAGCAGATTCTGCCAGTATTCTCCGAGTTTTAGCGCGGGGTGTCGTGCGTAATAAACACAAATAGTTAAATTGGACAATTCTTCTCGTGTCCAGTCTCATGTTTCCCGCATTAATTTCATCTGTACGACACCAAAATCGAAACTAAAATAAATCTTACCAGCAGCTGTAACAAAACAACATCCTGATTATTGTTTTAGGCCTAAAGTGAGTGCCTTTTTGAAACGCATGGCCTCAGCCGGCGTTCTCCCATACATTTATTCTACACTAGCGGTAGTACCCGGTGATGCCCGGGTGGGCCACTACACTAATGACACTAATGGCCATATACCTGTTCAGTTATTTCTTGTCATAATTAGGTAGTTCGCCGTGAAGTTGTACACAATAAGGAACGCCCGTGCGCTGTAAAAACATGGGCTCCTACCGGAAGCGTGTGGTAATAAGAAAAGGGTCTAACTCGTATTTTTTGTTTTTTTTTTTGAACTCTCCCGAACAAAATTCTACAAAGATGGTACGCTCAAACTACTCACCCATGCGAAGTGTTATCTCAGTAGGTATTAGTCACAGTTTTATAATAAATTACGGGCTGGTACGGGGAGGCGCGTGTTGGCAGAAACTCCCAACAGATGGCGAGGGCTACGCGAACGCGGGAAAATGGAACTGAATTCCACGTCCAGAGAGATGTAAGTTCAAAAATCCCGCTCGCATCTATAAACGCGTGTTAGGACAAAATCCTGAAATTGGCTTCTGGAGAATTATATTTGTAAAATACGCACGCAAAAACGAATTGGATATTCCAATAGGCTGTTTAGTTATGGAGTAATTTGTTAAACACTTAATTTTCTCAAAATCCTGATTGTCCCTATTACGAGGGTATTACGGAATAATCTTCTAAAACAGTGGTTACATACCTGTATAAGTTACCTGGAAGAACAAAAAGTACTTCAATATCTGAACCGGCGTGCGGTAAAAAAAAATAAATGTATGAAAAACTATTCCAGCCCTCTTCACTCTCTCCCGGGTGTAATTTTTGATAAAGATTGCAATATTCTGCCCCTACACTATAATAAGAATGTGCTCATGAAATTTGAAGCCGTTTGATTGCGCAGTTTAGCTAGGTGTTGATATCACCTGTTGAGCCTTCTCTGTTCGTCACTCGTGTGGTTTAAAACAATTCTTATCGCCGTCTTACCGGCGTCGCCAGGCGAAATGCTTAAAATTTGTTTTGTGTATTTCTATTAGTAGCATGTATTAGCAAAAACCAGTGGGATAAATCGATCAGTGAAACATTTATTAGAGAATATTCCAGAACACCCAATTTGCTCCGAAATGCAGACTCGGCCCAATAGCCTTGGTTAGGGGGAAACCGTAAAACTACTTTTTATATATTCAGAAGGGCTACACGTGTTAGCAAAATAAACTTGTATATATGAACGGGTGAGCGAGATAATGACCAAATTACGAAAACACAATTTCCCCCTTTTTCTTGCTAAGGAGTAAATTTCGAGAAATCCAGCCTTAGTGGGCCCCTGCTTTATGACACGACTGCACTTCCAAAATTTCAAGTCTCTACCTGCAGCAGTTTTGTCTGGGCGTTGGTGAATCAGTTGACCAGTCAGTCAGTGGGGCGCTCCTCTTTACAGGTATAGATTTAAACGTACCATTTATCACATTTGCTCCTGGGAGCTGCTTAGAACAGCTACAATAATCGCGCTTCACCATTCACAATTACCGATTTAAGAAATCGTAGCGTGGGAAAGCGTTTGAGGCGGTAATAACTGTTTTCCCGACTTTGGAACTTTGTGGTATCATAACAAACTTCTGTTGCGGCGAGTGGTCTATCTGCATTCAAGGCGCTGTAATCTGCTGATAGAGGCTGACTTGTTTCTACACTGCACTGTCTCTTTTATACTTGATAATATTTTCGAGCCCACATCTTAACCTAGAGAAGCCGAGATGTGCACTGCAATATTTTGCTTAAAAGATTGTTAAAGGCAGCGAAGAAGAGTGGCAATTATGTAGTAGTAAGACAAGCAGCGGTATTGGGCACAGTTGCATAGGAGTAACGCACAACAGCTCACACGCCAGATGGATAGAACAAATATGGCTGGATGGTTTTGGCTGTCTTGCCTGCTTCCCCGGCCTTTTTTTTTTGGCTGATGCCGAGCGGTTATTCCGGTTAGATCTGCATCTATATTCGTTTGGTAGCTAGCGCATTGCTTTTCCCTTCATTCCTTTTTATTAAAAAAACCACTTTTCAAGCATTTACACTCTCAATGTGCGCGAACTTTTTTAAACAACTGCGGGAAGGGAATAATGCAGTGTTGCGGAGTTACCAGTCCGGAATCGGAATGAATCCGGAATCATTCCACATTTTCGCGACCCCGGAATGGAATGGCGACAATACTTGAAGGAATGGAATGGGAATGGAATTAGGCGCCTTTTGCCCGGAATGGAATGGGAATGGAATTACATGTATTTTCCCAAAATAAAGCGCCCTTTTCCTTCTACCCGCTGTTTTTTCTCAAAATATGCAAAAATACGCAAAAGATCCCACAAGCCCAAGTTCAAACATTAGTAAGCCGGAGCCTTGAATTTAACAATAACTCAGTACTGTTAAAATAGATTGGCTGATTACAAGCACGGTATATTTATAAGCAGCGATTCTACTACAATTCTGCTACGAAGTTCGTCGCGATTCTCCGCCTAATGAACGCGGCTCTAAGCCGTTTGTATCCGTTGTGGGGAACTACCGCAATGGCACCCCCCCTATTTCCCCCACCAACTTCGCCTTGTGATTTTTTACCTTGGCGGCGCCTTCGCCCTGGCTGCGAGCTGTCTCCCCACGCTTCACTTTTGTTTTTTGCGTCCGGAACCGTCGGTGATCGCATACCACCTCGCCGTCATCGGGACGCTGGCGCGGTGCTTGTGTTCACTGCGAAATTTCGCATATCAGCTTACGCCCCATCTCCCTTCGCGCTCCCCCCTCCTCCCCCAGCACGTTTTGCAATACCGGCCCTCCCGTCTAGACACTCGGACGCCTTTGCCCGAAGCAGCGTCTACGAAGGCCGAAAATATTGGTTCGAGAATCCACCCGAAACAGGAGAGCCCATGTGATAGGAACTGCGGTCACGCCTGCGCCTGCAAGCTGCACGCTGCAAGCTTTGTTCCTAAACTGTTCCGACCTAACGGAAGCGAACGCTAGCCACTTTCACTTGCTTTCCCGACTCACAAGGGCAGTTTCCGTTGTAAATGTGACGTCAGCTGACGTGGAACGCGTGTTTTCAACGGCATCTCTTGATTCATTGATCGATTTTAGGGTTTAACGCGCCGACGCTACGCAGGTGATGAGGCGTGCCGTAGTGGAGGGCTCCGGATTAATTTTGACCACCTGGGGATCTTTAACGTGCGCCGAAATCTCGTACACACGGGCATTTTTGCTTTTCGCCTCCATCAGAAAAGCGACCGCCGCGTCCGGGAATCGAACCGGCGGCCTCGTGCCCAGCAGCGCAACGCCTTAGCCACTGAGCCACCGCGGCGGCTCCACGGCATCTCTTTTAGTGACAGACAGTGAAGCGAAACCGGCTCTCAAACACCTCTTGTAAGCAGCTGGTTTGTCAAGGGCAACACACAGGCAGGAGGCAACTGTATTAGTTTACTTTTTTTTTTATAACTGATCGTTGAAGCAGCCGCCGTGTTTTCAGAACTTAACGGCGAAGCGCCCATTTGGCTCACACCATTTTGTTACGTATTTTGGATGAATGAAACCAAAATAAACTTTTTTCGACCTTTCACGGCAGCTTGAGACCTTTATTGCAGCATATAAAATTCACGAGGAGACGTAATTGCGCTGCTGAGCACGAGGTCACGGTTCGATTCCCGGCCGCGGCGGCCGCTTTCCTGATGGAGGCGAAAAGCAAAAACACCCGTGTGTACGACGTTTTGGCCTAAGGTGGTCAAAATTAATCCTGAGCCCTCCACTACGGCGTGCCTCATTGCCTGCGATGCGTCGGCGCGTTAAACCCTACAATATATCAACGAGGACACCTACACACTTTTTTCTGGCGTAGGGATTTCCACAACACTAGAGTGACCGGCTGCCGTAAGTGTCCTTCTATTATCGTTGTCATTTTTCTTTACATCTTTTCTTTCTGTTGATCGCCCAGACCAGAGGACACTTGGGGGAACCTTCATTGCTACTACACTGCATGCAACTCCTCAAATTAGTTATACAGGCCTCAGTTATACAATTAGTTACGCAGGCCTTGAACTCAGTTTTGCTCAGTCCAAGGCCGCAACGCATTCTCTAAGTCCTTCTTCAGTTAGCTAGAGCCAAAGGGTGCGTGGAGCTAAAGTGTGAACAATCTCACAATTTCTAAAAGAAAAAAAAAAAACAAGAGGCAGATTAGTATACGAAGCAATGTACTATCACAGTATACGAGAGAAAAAAGAATTCTCCCTGCGCATTGGTTCTCATCTAGACACCCATAAAAAGGTCACGCATACTCTAAGTACAGCCTGAACTTTCGCTCGTGCGCAATGGATGATACCTGACGCACGTAACTAAGCTTTTCGGCAAGGGCGACATTGCATACCTGCGCACACGCAAACATAGGAAGTTCTGAACCTATTTCAGGCGTGCTTGACATGCGTGAGTGCTGACGACCTGTGCGGCCCGTGATCCGTATTTCGGGCAAAGGCAGGGCAAGGTGCTTGAGCGGTAATTCTTCCAACTGATACCACCAGATCTAGAGGTTCTGTTCCTCGTTAACAAAATTATAGTTCTAACGACCGCTCCATACGCGTGTTAACTGCTTAAGGAATATAATGTCTTCTTCAGCCATACTTTTGTCAGCACAAAAATAGAACATGTAGTCACGTTAGCATTAACACATTCACGGTTAAACAATATTAAAGCATCACAACTCGCAAAGACGTGCTGACCATGCAAATACTATAATAACTACCTGGAGAACTGCCCCTGTGGGAATTAGTAGGGTGATTGCACTGAACGAGATATGCTACAAAGCCACTATCCCTCGACCTTGGTTACGTGTTTTGCGTATTTTAACAGTTCTTAACGCGTGTAATAACACCAGCTTAATGGTGGGTTCGTTGGTAACTTGATAATCACCCGATAAAACGTTGAGGAATTAGAGGAATGGAATTGAACTACCCGGCAATTCCCGGAGTGGGAATGGGCGATGTCCCGGCATTCCGAGGAATTGAAAGGAATGGAATTTAGGCAACTTGTAATTCCCCGGAATGGAATTGGAATGGAATGGGGACGCCCATTCCGCAACACTGGAATAATGTAGGCCCGTTTTAGGGTGTCGGCCCTTGCAGGTGCGAGCTGCAGCAAGCTGGTAGCATATACTTGCTCTGTAACTACTAGAAGCAAGATCTGTGCTTTAAAAAAAGTCATCGCTTCATACTTCTTGCAGGCTCACCGGGTGGCATATTTCTCTTGTGCTGACTTGCACAACGCGCGCACGACTAGGGAAAACTTACCCGGTCACTATTGCTAGGTATTTCTTTCTCCTGCCGTGTCTGACAAAATGGCGTTTATATTCTTGTGATTGATGGGAAGGGAAAATTTGGAGTGGTTATTAGGGTGACGCAAAAAAAATAATAATATTGACCATTCATTTTTAACAGCGCATCGCCGAAAGGCTTCATCCAGAACCAGGAACCGTTATTTTATTTCATTTTAGGTTCGGTTCCTGTTAGCGTTTCGGATTCAGCACCAGAGAAAATACAGTTCGGTTTCGGTTTCGGTTTCGGCTTCTAGCTACGATGTTGGTTGGATGCACTGTGTCTTTTCGCTTTCATATTTGTAAATACACGAGTTCCTGCTATGTCTAGCAGCCACACGAATTAGAAATGTCAGGTATCGAACAGCTGTACCTTTAAAAGGTGTACTCACACTATGTCTTTGTAATTATGGTAACAATTTACTCATACTAATATTGCGTTCAAGAGAAAAGAATTTAGGATACGCCATTCTGCGAAAGTGGCTGAGATGGTTGTGCTGCTGAGACCAAGGATGCAGTTCTATCCCGGCCGCGGTGGCCGTTTTAGGGGCTCGGGCTGTCAGCGTCCAATGTCGCCATCATCTCATGTCGTCGTAGTATCATGTAGTCACGGTACTAAAACACCGGGACACTTGTTTTCCAACGCCTTGCACTAGAACGCTTCATGCTTCAAGGGAACGATAATTACAGCAAAGCTGTATGCCTCTACCCCCCAATGGTTTCATCTCCTTGGGAAAAAACGCCAAGGCACCAAGGATACACTTATAGACTGCGTGCTTCGCCCCTCCCCAGGTTCCACGTTTGTGGTGATGACCCGGGATTTTTTTTCTAATGGAGACTAAAAACAAAAGCCCGTGTGGGGATATTTCGGTACACGTTAAAACTACCAGCTGGCTTAGCTTAATCCGGAATCAATCACTACGGCGCGCCTAATATCCCAGATGCATGTCCGATAAGTAAAACCCCCAAACAAGGAAACAAACTTCGATCTTTAACGTGCATATCTTGGTCCCCTCCTTTTGATGCTATCATAATGCGGATTCTTTCGAAAATTCCTCGGATTAACAGTCCAGGTTGTCCGGGTTTGAAAGGGGAAGCGAGGAATATGTGGGGACGCACCGATGCTGCATGTATTCCGTGCAAGCAGATATCAGGCACGAGCGGGGCGTGTCTTTTTCCCAGAAAAAAAGCCAAACCTAGCCTATTTTCTCCGCGGCCTGTCTGCAACGAGGATATTAATTTTGTATTACACGTGTCTGCTAGCTCTTTTCCGGTCCATCGGCCCCACTTTAAACCGTCTCTCTCCATACCACCCATCTCCTCAATTAGAGCTGTGGATTACTCATTTGTATAGAGGCTACGTTATCTTACATTAAATTTGTTATAAACTCAAGTTTTATTTTTTCGGCGCTGTCGTTTTCCCCCCTTCACTCGGTATATTGGAACCATGAAATGCTTTGAATATCCCGAGTACGTGTTCGGCACTATACAACCAGTATACAGCATGTATGTTTTCTTTGTATCGACACTCTTAATGCCATGGTGAGCTCTGAATAAATAGCCCCGTTCCCCCTAATCCTCGCCTCCGCTGGCACACAGGGTATAGTTTAACTGCATTATTCACCGGTGCTCGTATTTTACTGGCTACAATGCAAACTTTCAGCAAGCCACACCAGCACTGCGATTTTAGTAAGTCGCAGACCACATTTCGGGACAAAATGATGGAAAATTCGCGTTCAAGTGTTCCAATCTATGCCATTGAAATGTATCCCTTTTAGCGCATCTTACACTTTCTTTTCCGTGGCACAACGCGGGTTTTTATACAAGTTGCGCATATTCTTGCAAATCATATCCTGCGTTAGCAAAATTCCTCTGCGCCTGCTTTTTAATGCTGCCGAATATAGGAAAATGTGTAGCTAAATCCTTTCAGCTTCACCCCTAATTACACCGTTCTTCTGTCCTCCTAGTAGTCCTTAAACAAACTTATCCAGCATCATGCATGACACGTTAAGTGCAATCTCGAGGCCATAGCGGCAGAGTCAACGCTAGCGGCAAGGCGCCTACACAACCGCTCGAAGCGAGACACTCGTCGAGGCGGGCGCCAAGTCGACAATAGACGTCTGAATCTCGGTGCTTATTGAAGACCGCGTGTAGCCTGACTTCTGAACGTAATATATCGCCGTCCGACGGAACTCGAGGACGCAGGAAGCGAAATGGAGGGAAGTGGGAGGAGCGTCGAAGGAGATACCCGAAGAAGGTCTGGCGACTGCGCCAACACGAAGCGGAGAGGTAGGAAAGCGTCGGGAACGACGACGGCAGATAAATCGGGCCACTCTTCATCGTCAAGATAACAAAGGCCCAGCAGTCTCTCCTGGCAACGTTGTATACCTCCAACTTTCGGCTTTTAAAGAGAATTACAAAATTAAAAAAATCCTTCCTAAGCTGAGCAGAACCTTGATAGTTTTTAGTAGAAAAACTAAGAAAGGAAGGCAATGCCAGGCCTTTACTCTCAAATGGAAGGTGTTGGCCTTCAGTAGACTGGGCCTTCCCCATTTTTAGCAGGCTCAGACCCGCGGCACCGATAAATTGGTGGAGATTGGCCTAGGAAACGCGGAAAGCGGACGCCGCCAGGGGGCAAAAAGGAGGACCGCACACAAAACTGCCTCCGCGCCGAACGTCGCAACAACCGTCAACACAAGTGCAGGCGCTCGGCCGCTCGGCCCTGGCCGATGACAAATGCGACCGCAGAGCGGGCGGCGTTGGAGCACGTCGCCCCTGGCAACAACATCCCTCTTGCTTCCCTCAAAGCGGCCAAGCACCGCCGGGATGACAAGGCACGCGGACTGCGTCATCAGCATCGCGGGATGTGCAATTACTCGATTGCATTCCTCTGAGTGGCAGCCAGGACGAAGAAAAAAGAGGGACGCCGGTAAGAAGAGAAAGTCGCCCGGCGTCTTGCCGACACGGGTAGAGGTAGAGCAGAAACACTGACATGCGAGCAAGCTTCGTTATTAAGGTTATTAAGGTGGCCGTGTCTCCGGCTCTGCTTCGTGCCCTCCTTCGTGCGCATGGCGCAACACAAACGCGTTTCAACGAGCTCATGCTTTGACGCAACGCCGAACACGAGCCTTGGCTGAGTGATCTGGCGAGGGAATGCGAAGACAGAACGGGACGAAGGCTCCGAGCCGTTTTTCTCGTGAACTTGATGCAACGTCGCGGATTATTTTGGAAATTGTATTTTTAATGGAAAACGGTGGAAAAAAAGGTGAACGGCGCCAGATGTGTTTGTTGTACTGCATAACGGGCGACCGTTGCCCAAGGACGCTGAGTCATATACATGTTACGAGGGCATGCTCTGAAGCTATTTTTAGCAGCAGCTCTGTATAAGCTAGCGCTTTGTCCGTTGGAGTTAGCACAAAAATATTAAGAAAAAAAGGAAACTCCCCGACGCGAGGCGCCAGGCATGACATTCGTGCAGTGGCTTTAGCAAAACGAAAAAAAGAATACCGAGCGCATGTGAGCATGCGCCTCGTTAGGAGTGCCTGGCGTCTTCCTGGCTTGCGCGTGGGCTTGTGCGACGTTTCCTTCATCGTCGTCGTCTTCGGCGTGCCGGACCCGTGGCTCACCATTCGCTACAGGGCTCCATCCGTAGACCGGGAGGCAGTTGGGTTGCCTACGTGACGTTTTGGTCGGTCGAGTTCTGGAATTCCGGGGCAAGGTAGTTGAGGCGGGGAAGTCCTGGGTATGTCGGAGGGATGCGGCCTAAGCGGGCTTGACTCGGCCGGCGGCGGCGACGTCTTGGCGGCCGTTAGTGTCGAGGATGATAGTATTGGAGGTATTGGCTTGCCGCTCGTTGTACGAGGAACGTGCGTAAACTTTCTCTTTCTGCTCCCTCGGTCCCCTGGGATTTGCTGCCAGTGGGGGGATAGCCTAGGTTGACCCCAAGCTGTGCTGTTGCTCCAGCCTTGCACCACTAGTTGAAGCTGCGCCAATTTTTAATACAAAGCTTTGCTACTTTCGTCCAGCGGTTTCCCCGCAGACGCGCAAATTCACCTCTCGACCTCAGACACACCCCCTGCGACACATCCCTTGAAGCGTATCGCGTGATTCGCCGGGCCCACTTTCGGTGCTGCTCACAAGAACCCGTTTTCAGTCGTTCTTCTCAACTGATCAGCAGTTGACCGGCGCGCGGTCGCGGGCGCTCAGCTGATTGACCGCCGACCAACCCCGCCGCCTCCCACGCATGCGCCGCTGGGTCGTCTCGGGCTACGTGACTCATATTGTGCCCGGCGAAGAGGAACACCGCGTTCGCCGCGAATGAAAGCGAGGCGGGCCTCCTTCTGTGAGCGTGGACGGGTGCGTGGACGGGACCGAACGGCGTTGAGCCGGGATCGACAACACAGCTACAACCAAGGTTAACCAAGCGAAACCAAGACTCAGACTAAGCCAAGCTTTTTCTTTGCATATCCAAGGTTAGGTGAGCTAAGCCGCAGCCATTTTTTTTCTTTTCCGTTCTTCGAGATGTTCGCAATCGGTGTCAGAAACTGAAGCCGAACTCGAGGAAGCTTTATAAATGATGGTTCTTCTGACTTTTAGTCTCCCATCTAAAACTGCTCGGGATTCGTTTAGGGAAGGATATCTTCCCTAAACAGCCCCCTCTTTCTAGCTTCTTCATCGAAAGCGCGCGAAGCTTTCCCACTCGTGAAGTAACGTTGACTAGTGAAAAAATTAGCCATGAGTAGAGAGAGAGAGAGAGAGAGAGAGAGAGAGAGAGACAAACATTTAATTTACTGGTAAGCAAGATGAGGGTTTTAGGGGCTCCACCCAGTGAGTGGCATCCTAAGTCCAGATGCCTTGGTGGTGGCTGGCCGTGCGTGCCCGTTACACCAGTCGGCGCTGGTCCGAGAGCTCGGAGCTGGTCAGCTGCTCCCCCTTGCTTATAGCTGGGGTGGGGTTAGGGGTAAGAGTAGGTGTGGGCTGGCACTCCCATACCACGTAGCATAGAGTGCAAGCAACAGGGCAGAAGTCACAGGTGGCAGGGTATGGGGGGGTACATAGCGTTTACTAGGGTGTTAGGTGAATATGAATTCGTTTGTAGGCGCCGGAAAGTGGTTCCTTCGTCGCGTGTTACTTGTGAATGACGGGGGTCGTTTTTGTAGTGGGCTAAGATTTCGGCGTGTTTGTGGAATGTTGCTGATTTTGATGTACATCGATCGTCGTTTTCTCCTTCTGGGTAACGGCCCAGTGTGTATGCAGGTGATATGAAGTTCTTGTAATTCTTTTGCTTGTCGAAGACGGTTCATATGGGGTTGAGAGATGCGGCCAATTAAAGCGTTTCTGCAGCCGGTCAGAGAATCGGTGATGATAGTAAGAAAATCCTCGCCCGTTGTGGCAGGAGGAGCGATGGCAGCTTCCTCGGCAGTCGATGGAAGTGGCGAAAATGGTCGCTGCTGCCAGTTCTGTGCTTTGCGTGTTACATAGGCTGCATGTGCTTTCTAAAGTGGGCAGGGCGATGCATCGTTATATCGAATGCATGGTAAGTGGGGATGATTCATATGCATAAGCGAGCTCGTGTCACGCGCCGCTGTTTGTTAAAAATTCGGTGCATTTTTCGGGGTACAGGTGCTACGCGGATATACTGTCTGATGGGACCCGAATCTTCTCACCTTGTCACGGTAAGACGTTGTAGTGCAGACAGGAAATTGTTGCTCTTACCGTGGGCATAAGTTTGCGTCGTCGTATGTGAGATGCATGGTGAGCCTCTCGTATTTCTTCTTTGGTGTTGTGGACCCCCAGAAAATTCGCGCTTTCGTGCCCGATAATAAGGCTTTCTTTTTTATTGTTCTACGTTGGTTGACATTTGGTACTTTTTTTAGCAGGAGCACCCTCTTGGGCACCGGGGTGGATTTGCATTTCTTATGGGTGCATTTTACGGAAGAATGTAGTAACTTGCATCGGGATACTTGCCAAAATATGACCAATATGTTATTATAATCAAATGTAGTGTACAGCACAGAATCAGTGCAATCCAGAAAATTGCAAATCGCACTCGTAGGGATTTTAAAAACGATCCCGTCGTATTTATAATTACGTTTTCGTTAAACTTACGACGTTTATTATCTTTTGATGTCTGTTCGCGCGGTTCGTGGTGTGACTGCTTTGTTGCACTAGAATCGCACACTTCATCAAGATCAGGCAAGAATGCTTTCTTATTTGCTGTTTCAGTGACTGCGCGATAAGTTGGGCAACCTTAGGCGAGCGAAAGGGTCCGGCGGTTTTCGTTTTACATTCATTAGCAAAATCAGGGCTCATCACAGAGTGTATTGATAATGATTTTTTTAAGGACTACGTTGTACAGCTCCTAAGAAGGGGCATTTTTTGACAGTTATAATAAAAATCATACAAACACGTAAGAACTTCTCTCGCATTTAGAGTGGGAAAAAAATAAAATTCCTTCTGCGTGTTCGTTCACTCTATGACAGTCCTGTGGAATTCAGTTTCACTGCAATCTACTCAATTGACCAATCCGTGCAACAAAACAAAGAAGTTTCAAGAAATGACTATGTCGAGCATACAATTCGACTGAAATGTAAGGATCAGGTTGTGAAGGTATGGGAAGTTCACTCGTACCACTGCTATGCTTCTGTGTGCAAGGGAAGCAGGTCATTCGTTCGCTCTGCCGCGTCCCAAACAGAGTAACTGGCCTCCATGGATAGCAAGTGCCTAAGTTAGGGATGGCGTCCTCACCTCTAGATTCTCCTATAATTTTCTCAACCTCAACACCGAACAGGGTCCAAAGTATCTTCTTGAAGCACTCATGCGAAAGGCCAAATAAGTTACCCTAGATTACTCGAATTACAGCTCTTACGCTTCTTTGGAGGCAGGCACGTACAGTGCTTCAGACGAGCTTGTTACAGTGCAGAATACGAATAAACACCAACGCCTTCGCTTTTCTGCGGAAGGACTACTACTCACTGACACCCGGGGCTACAGTGCATCTCAACTCTCAAGTCTGTGATTAGTCATCGGCTCTCAACTCATGAAGGTCACCACAGACACATTCGAATAGCCTCGTTCCCAGTCCCATAAAACACATCCGTGGCCCTGAGCGGAGCTGGCAACGTGTTGTCTTCAATCAACAACATCTAGACAAGGCACCACCCGTCGAAACCATTTGTCATGCTGACGTTAGCGTCGAGGGGCATTGCGGAAGCATTGTCGTGCTTAAGAGACATTCGATATTATCATCCCGAGATAAGTGCAATCGATGGGCGCACTACGCCGGTCTACATCGAGCTCGTCGCCATTACCAGGCTATTAGGCGGCATCACAACTCCGCCCAGCCATGACCGCCTACCAACCTCATTCGCCCTAGATTTTCAAAAGGCTAAATTATAATGCGCTTTGTATCCCTATTCCCTACAAATGTTGCGATGTTTGACATTGAGTGGGTAAACGCGCTTCTGCAAGCAGTGCATCTTCGGGAACCGGTATTCTACCACAGAGAGCCTCGCTCTTATTCAAAACGCCTACTCAAGCAACTACGCTTTAAAGACAGTACCTAACTACGCCTCATTCAACTTAATATCGAGAGTAGACCGCACTGTTTCCCCAAGTACAGGCCAATACACTCCAGACGCCGGCACGGGCACACCTTTTCTACACATATTCATTTCACTGTTTTGTAATTTGTGTGCACTGTGGCAGATGTTCCAATTAGCAGCATATTTGTTTGGTGATGTCCAGCCCTTTATTGCTACCTACTCAGCTCGCTCCCTACTTAACTGCGCACACCGCTTAGTGTGGCATGGCTGAACCAGGTGGCTCGTCCCTAAACCAACTAACCAACCAACTCACCAACCAAACAACCAACTAAACAACTAACCAAAATATAATTTTTTTATAACTTCCCGTGCAGATTTCTGTCGCATCAACACTGAGGCAAAACGAAAAATTTAAATCTAGATGGAAGCTACTTCTACGGTTGCGCTCATGACTGTTGTGGCAATTCGCACATGCATGCATGCGCACATACAAACGAAGATGTATTTACGCCGTTACACGCCCTTGATATTTTGTGCTGAAGAAACGAGGAAACAAATTGTAGTCGAGCAAAAAGGAGGCCCACCGAGCTCTGTCTCTAACCATTCGCAGCACTCGACGAGACTGTGGAAAAGCGAAGGAAATATGTTTTGGTAATGTAATAAAACGTAGATACAAAAGCATCCGCTCAAGCAACAAAATACTGTTGAGCTTAGCCCAACACTTCGGCCCAGACGGAAATGAGATCTGGGAAGAAAGCGGCGGGGCCGACCTCCCGAAATCATGGCAGGCAGGTAACGACAAACAATGACGCTGGTTCCGGTGCAATAATCGGATTGCTAGCCTACCGCCGCCTCATAGCGCGCCCCAGCGTTGAGGAATGCTGCCTTGCGGCGTCCTGGCGTTCGCCCCGTCCTTGTTTGTGCGTCTGCCTCGTTCTTTGTTCTTTTCCTCCCCGCCTCATCCAAGGAGGCAGACTACGGAAGGCAGGAAGCGGAGGAGCGGACGTGGCCTGGGAGGTTTCTGCGCGTGCTTTCCTGTCGGGTACTAAGCCTCCCAGCGATTCGATTTCCCTGGCTGCTGTATTTGTCTGCGGACTGCCTGAAAGGTTGGGTCAAGGTTGGGAGCGTGCTTATTCAGATTTAATGCGTTCGTTTTGCCCCGTAGGTGAAAGATGAAAGGGCGTCCAGAAATCCTACGCCAGACAGTCCTTCTATTAACAATAATAGAATTGTGTGCTAGTTAGAAAAACCCCACCTTTGGGAAATCCTTTTAAAAAACTTATTTCTCTCTGTTTTCCGTGAGAGATATGAATCAAGGTTTAAATCAAATTGAAACTAATTTAACCACCGCTGTTACCACCATGTTGCATCCAGGACAAGTGGTCTTCTGTTTTAGGGCGCATCTCATCTTCAACGGAAAACTTACTAACTGTTACGTCAATCAGTTTGTCATAAGATATGGGCCACATGCCGTACAGCATTTATCTTTCTTAAGTCAATTTCCTGGTGGGGTAGCTAAATCTTTCCAGATTCGTCGATAAACTTTCCCTCATAATAGAAACAATTAATATGGACGTAATCAGAATGTGCGAAAACACTTAGCGCCGCTGTGCGATTTCCCATTCTGACTCGAACAACAGTACTTAGGCTGTAATTTTATATACAAAAACATAAATTTATGTAAGAAAAATGAATCAGGTGGTTGTTACTCCCATTTTTTGAATAAACACAAATTTCTGCTGAAAATGATGTTGCTGCACAAGAATGATTGCATCCATGCGTTTCCCTACAGCAAAATGTACAGGCACTAAATCCTTCCAGATTCGTTGATAAACGTTTCCTCATAATACAAACAATTAATATGGACGTAATCAGAATGTGCGAAAACACTTATCGCCGCTCTGCGATTTCCCATTCTGACTCGAACAACAGTACTTAGGCTGTAATTTTATATACAAAAACACAAATTGATGTTAGAGAAATGAATCAGGTGGTTGTTACGCCCACTTTTTGAATAAACACAAATTTCTGCTAAAAATGATGTTGCCGCACAAGAATGATTGCATCCATGCGTTTCCCTACAGCAAAATGTACAGGCACGGACATAGACCATTCACCCAAAAACTTAAGAATTGCACGCAGGAGTGAGCCCTGAGAATCCGAAAGCCATAATTTGGGCGGTACATACAAATATGACTAAACACCATTCTGGATAATCACTGCAACAGAAGCCAAAAAAGTTGCGGTGCAAACGATGTTTGGGTTCTCAGTACGAAGGGCGGTAGATGACACATTTCTCAGTGCTCCCATTCTAAATGAAGCTTGCACAGTAAGCTTCCATAGAATACTTCTGTTCGAGCCAGGAATAATTGCCTGTAAGGCAAACAACAGACCTTCCCCCTTCCCTTTTCAGGTATTTGGAAGCCTATAGTATAAACCTAGCGTCTTGCGAGAGCCACACTCAGAAGGAATAAAGCAAGAAAACAGGAGTAAAACTATGCGTTCGCGGGTACTTATAGAAGACACCCAACGTACACGTTTCATTCAGTGCATTATAAAACAACAAACTTGCGCCTGACCATTCAGTTAGATTGAATAATGGCTACACTACCGCTCCCAAGAAAAGCATTTAGCGCTTGTTTGGCTCCCAGATCTAATCATTACGATTCCACCAGTAATACCAACTAAGAGACAAGACCGTAGAGAAATCTTTCAACCCCACTTAATTATTTTCTGCATTCTCTAAACTCACCAGAAGTTTCGCAAAAAATATCTCTCTTTTCTGAATAATGTAGATTCTCCAGCTATATTCATTGGTATCAGCCGTCAGCGTTCTCTCCCTCTCAATTCATCCTTGAACACATCGACGTCTCCACCATTTTCCCCAGCTAAACGCCACGAATCGTGGTGCGAACTCCCTGAATCCTAAATCTTACTAGCGTCACAAGATCTCTTAGCCCCGCAATAGAGCCGGCACGTGAATCAACGAAAATATGACAGCAGCAAGAGTCTGCTTTGTACAAGCGCCTCACAAGTATTAACGGGAAAAAAAAAAAAAAAAACTGGCGAAGCTTGCGCTAAGTCGCGCAAGGCTTGAACAATAGCGAAGCTGCAGGGTTTTTTCTACGCGAGCATTAAAGGACACATCACCACGCATTTGTACAAGTTTGAAACTGTTTATTTTCATGTTTTGTCGTCGCTTTGCAGTGTGCTAGTAGTAGTCATTGACATATGCATAGATATCATCGTGTTTCTCAATCCAAGCATTACATGCTCGGTATACCGCTGCACCATATCCGGGGCGCAGCGGCGCCGCGTACGTGCACGGCGCATGCGCAGCGTTCCTGGAGCCGCGCCGAGGTTCTGTGGAGCAGGTGTTGTACCAGCTGTGGCGTTGTTGGTTGCTATGCAACGCAAAGCGCTCCTCGCGGTTATCGACAGCTTTTTTTTTTTTTTTTTTTTTTTGCTACAGCCATTGAGCGAGCTGGGGACGCTCAGCGGTCACCGCGAGACACGCGCTGACGATCGCTCGGCATTTTCGTGAATTTTTAAAACGCGTTACGTGCCACACATTACGGCCAGATACGAAAGCTCCAGTGTTTAAAGTAAAGGTACCCCTGGGAGTCAACTCACTGGAAAGGAATCACATGCTAGTCTACTTACTTTGACCGGTAATTATCTCCCAGGAGCGAAATAAGGAAAGACCGTTATGCGTGATTAGCCTAAGTTTGGTTTCATGAACCTCCAAAGCCACAGGGGCCAACTCTGTATGGCGTTCTCTCTGGACGAGAGAACGTCATGCGGATAGCATGAGGGCACGGAGAAAGAACATAAACGTTCACTTCGGAAGAAAACGCGTTTCAAATTGCATCGGTAGGTACTCATGAGGTATTAGGCAAAATAATAAAAAAAACGTCCGTGCTTACGGAACATCCCCGGTCGCCAAGCCATGAAACAACCTAATTTACAGTGGCCACCTTGCAACAAAAATGACCGCTTCACTTCGGAACCACATGCGCGTACACCCGCCATATTTATCACCGCAATGCCTGGGACTACTGCAGCGCAATCCAGAGTAGGAGTCTACACTAACTATTCTTATCTCTGGTTCGCAAATAGGTGTACGCAGCTTTGCACACCGGGCTATCTGCGCCAAACAATTACACAGTTCATAAGTGAAATTACAACAGCTGCTGTGATAGAAGTGGTGCCAACCCATTATCCGCAGAGCCATGTGATGATCGCATCACCAGCCTTATCCGCAGCCCGTCCGGCACTGTTTAGAAAGACAATCCTGAAGCGATCGGCACACACAGAATTTTGTGAAATTAACCTCGTATTTCCAGCACAATATGTATCTATTATTGCAAGGTCTGATAACTTGTGTCGTGCACTTAAAGGGAACTGAAGTGAAATTGTCAAGCTCCTGTTTTTGCTTGCACTGCGTAGACTGGCTCAAATAAGCACAATTTTCATCGTTTATCCGGAAGAAAGGGGCTTATTTACTTTATAAAGACCGAAAGAAGAAAAACTACCATTCGTGGTTTGCGGCTCCCGCACCAACTAACAGCCGTAACGTCAGTACAAGGTGCTACGTGATTGAACGATGTCCAAGATTAGAATTCAAGCCAGTTTCGGTTCTGTGAAACAACATGCTTGGCATCTGACGTTATCGTTGGCTGGGCATTCTCGATATCTCTGTAATCGGCATACCGCGCTTCTGCCATGTTGTCGGCTGTAAAATGCGTCAGATAAGGCTACCAGGACGGCTTGAAGTCGTAAAAATCAATGGTTGAGGCGTACGCAATGGATGAACGCCCTCCGTGTCATCGTAGACGTTAAAATGCGATGCACTTTTACCCCATCTTTGGAGCTTGCCTGGTCTGTGCCTGTATTGTAAGAGGCATGTTCGCACCAGGCCAAGGGTCGGCTGATTTGGGACTGTGCCCGCAAGCAGTCGGTGCTTATGGCAACACCACGCGAACGAGAACTTGCCAGCGCGTCAGTGTCAGTCTACACGCGTTCTGCGAACTTGCTCGTGGAGTAATGAACGTTGCAGCGCAAAAATAGTGACTTCAGTATAAAAAAGGTTGCCCCTAAACAAATAAATGAACTTCAGAAGAACATGCACTATCGGGGATTCGAACTTGCGACTTGCAAAACAACACACTTGGTTCTACAGACCACTCGGCCACAAGCCAGCGATGCCAGGTAGAAGAAATATAGTGTATAAAATGTATAGCCAGTTTACATTTTTATTTAGTGTTAGCATTCCAAGCAGCTTAGATGATTATTTCTTGAATAGCGCTTGTGCAGTAAGCGTCCCCCAAGCTCCCACAATATCTCATGTCTAGCGACTGCATTCCTTAGGCGGAAAAGCATTCGCAAATATGTGGTCGTGCTGATTACTGCTGGGCTAGTTCACCCAGCGCAAAAAGTACTTCCCGCCCCCAGGTTTTACGCGCTGCAATAAAAGGTGCGGTTGATTTTAATTTTGGAGTACCTATACTAGCTCCGCTGACTCTTACCCCGCCTTTGATAGGCCTTAGATTTTCTTACTAGCGAAACAGTCACATAAGCGACGCATGTGCGCTTGTGTGGAAAAACTTAGAGCTTGATGAATTCTACAAACTAACAAACTAAACTCGCATTCCTCCAGGCACAAATTGCCGTGGCTTAGTTTCAACTGAGCTCAAGTGGTCGATACATTGCCTGGAGACCATAGACTACAATTTACGCAAGTAATCCCGCAATGTTCACAAATCACTTCAGCGTCCCTTTTAGATTTGCCTTAAAAGCGAGCAACGTTTTCTTCAAGTCAAAAATTTTCAAATGTATAAACCTGTCCCCCAATGCTACAAGTGAAACTATCTATGTCTATAGGAGGTATTCGTTGAAAAGTTTAGCTGTCAATTTCTTCGCTTGGCAACACTGGAAACGTCCACAGACATGGCCGATGCGCTGCGGACATGGTGTGGCTTGGGCCACTGCGCCCGCACGCCGAAGAAAACAAACACCGGCGTGTGTCAGCTGCTTCGTTTCAGCCCGATTCTCAACGGTGGCGTCAACATAGATGTTATTAATCGCACTCACATTGGACTCGATGCAATACTTTGCATTCGGTGAGGTAGAGTTTGTAACGTGCAACACAGTCATGTGCTTAGCGCGGACAAGTACCGCCATCTCGCGGAGCCCGACGTAACGAGTGACGGCACACCTTCACGGTTGCCTGCATGCGCGCCTCGCCAGTAAATACAAGCAATACATAAATCTTGTACTTTGACATTGCAGTTACTCCGGTGTGTTGTTGTTGCTGTTGTTGTTAAAGTTGCTGCTGCATAGGGACACGAAGAAATCTACACCGAAAAAGAAACGTCACAAATATAGGCGCCGAAAGATTTGTGGGCATCAGAAAATTATGTGTCGTAAATCTAAACGACGAGACATTTTAACAAACTTCCGTTACAAAATTGTGACAGTCCTCATAAGTTATAAAATCACCGTGAAACCTTGCGGAAAACGTACGGCAGTTGGAACATGCACCCGTGCTGTCAGTACACAAGCTCAACACGAGCGAAAACATCGATTTTGCTATGAAAATGTTTCGCGGATTCTAAGTCGCCTTCCCTCTCGATAGGAGAGCTGTTGTGTCTGATATCCTGATAGGAATACAAGAAAGCTTTTTGTTGGACGCATTTTTGCAGCTTTCACCTCAGTAACCCATTGTTGCTGTGAAGTGCCCTTTAAGGCAAACCCCCATTTTTGTTATTTTTCGATTTTTAAGTGCGAATGCACTTTATAAGCGACCCCGAACCTTCCGCCGTCCGCATAGCAACAGCTGCGGGTGCGCGCGCTTTTCGTCTTCCTTAGCAACGGGGGGAGATGGGCGCGCGCTGCCTGGCCGCTGACATGGCACATACCCACGTGGGAGATTGGCCAGGAATAAGCGCGCTGCCTGGCCGCTGACATGGCACATACCCACGTGGGAGATTGGCCAGGAATAAGTGCGAATGCACTTCTTAAGCGAGCCTGAATCGTCCGCCGGGGAGGTGGGGGCAAGTGCGAATGCACTTTATAAGCGACCCCGAACCTTCCGCCGTCCGCATTGCTCCTCCTCCTCTCCCCTAGCAACGGCGCGAAGAGCGGAGAGGAGCGTGAGGTTTGCCCCCACCTCCCCCCCCCCACGATTCGGTGCACGTTCCCCCCAGAGGTTTGCACCAGTGGAGTGAGGTTTGCACCTTTGAGTGAGGTTTGCACTTTGGAGTGAGGTTTGCCCCCACCTCCCCCCCCACGATTCGGTGCACGTTCCCCCCAGAGGTTTGCACCAGTGCAGTGAGGTTTGCACTCACCCTCGGCGCGCGCCTCTCCCCTCGCCTGACAGCTCCCCCTCGCCGGTACTGCGCCTCTCAAGGCGATGGCACAATTACTACGCCGTGTACTCTCGGCGCAAGAAATGCATTCGCACTTCCTCACGATTCCCTTCGGGGAGGTGGGGGCAATTTTTTGAGTAGCGAAGGGGAAAAGGCAGGGTTGAGCAATGGGTACTGCCAGACTTTACTTCCTGCAGCTTGCAATGAGCGCCTTGACCATCATCTGCCTTCTGCCCTAACCAGCCTTGGTCTGTCGGCGCATAAATGTTAGTCAGCGCACGCTCTGCAACGTCTGCTAACTTAAAAAAGCCGAAGTAAAAGACACAACTGTGAGGAGAACATGAACGCAGCAAATGGAGGAAAAGGAAATTGGAAATCAGATGGCGTCAGCTTTAAAAGCAAGGCCTTCTGGGGGCTGGCAATTGGAGTCTTATTTTTGAATATGTTTAGGGTCCAAAGTCCGGGGGTTCTTTTTGTAATTTAGGAATTCTCTTATTCGTTGGTATCCTGACATTATATGGTCGGGTTATTTTTTTGTGGATATTTTTAATGTGTACACGATAGGTAATTTTGTATCTGTTTTGTGAATATTACGTATATCTTAACTAAGCCAACAATACTGGTACTTCTTCTTTGCGCTTCTCCTTTCTTAAATTAAACATTAGGAATTAAGAATTAAACATGTTCTTATTCCCGATACCATTCGAATAAAATAAATCAGACGTAATGTAAAATAATACCAATCAGGGCACGTACAACTTATTTCTCGCCTACGAGGGAGGTTATGCTTTCAACCTTCGCTTTCTGCATGAGGGGGCAGATAGCTTAGCATTCAAGCTGACGGGAACGGGAAAAAAGGAGTGTGGTCTAAGGAACGTCAGTGTTCGCAGTAAAAACCCATGCTGTGTATTCCTTATCCCGCTTTTAAAAATTGCAAGAAGTTACGAGAATATTCTACTAATGAGTGGGCATTTTACGCCGCTTCTTTTTATTTTGTCATTTTTTTTTCAATAGATATTCTACGTCTACACTATATTAAAGGTTCTACATATTAGCCTTGCCGTTCTCAGTCGTCATCATCATCATCATTAAAGTGACGAAGCATAGTGACCAAAGGATTACCCGGAGCTTTTCTCCGCCCCTGAATGCCAAAGATTTATGCAGAAGTTCCAAAGATTTATGCAGAAGGCGGGTGTGCGCGTGGGAAGGAGAGGAGGGGGTGGGGGGAGCATGACGAGAAAACAAGAAAGTGGGCGACATTTCCCTTGTGTCTTCGATGATCGTCTGAGAGGGCTGTGTGAAGAAAGGCTTAGGTTCATAAAGTGCACCCACCTGTGGTCCTACGGGCAGAGGGCCACTTTGTGCGCCGTAGTAACGTTGTAATGCATGCACTAAAGCTTCGTTTTAATGGTAACAAAACACTGGAACTTTGCACTCAAGATTAATAATATTACTCACAGCTACTCCTGCCGTGTACTTTACTTGTAAGTGAATTTGAACTCTTTTATCGTATTCATTGTCCCGAAGCGAAAAGCTCATCCAGAAGGAGCAGTAAGAACATTTTTATCGGCAACATCATATATGTACTCTGGAGAGACCTTAATCCAGGGAAGAGCACTGCGCTTTGCGAAAGGACAAGATAAGGAAGTGAGATTACAAGCAAAGAGGGGTCACAGGTGCGGCACAAAGCAGCAGTTTACTTTGAGGAACATGTGTAAGAGTACGTCGATAAAACCACGAACGAAAATGAAAGAAGCTTGACAGAGGAGAAAAAAAGGGGGGGAAATTCAAAGACAAACGACCGCGTCCATCATAGTCTCACTGAGAGGCACTTTTTCAGTTATTCTTTCAATTGTTTTTTGACATTGTTCTTCTGTTGTAGTAACGCACAAACTAACGACTTGATTTCGCGACTTGAACTTCCACAGCTTCGGTCTTCCCCTAAGACTCGCGTGATATCAACCTCAAATGCTATAAAAAAAGTAAAAAGAGGCATACAATTCTGAAGTTTGAATAAAGAAAATGAAGGATACAAAGGAGAAAAAAAAAGCACAATATCATAGCCTGTAATAACAGGACGGCAACAATTCTAACTAGTTTTGCGAGACTAGTGGTTATGACTGATTAAGGCGGACTTCTGGGCAAGTTGGTATTCCGTCATAGACGTGTAAAGCCACAAAAAATGTAGAAGGAGGGCGAAGGACGGATGTTTTGCCGCTTTACACGTGTATGAGTTATTATGAAGATCACAGGAAGAAAATGTCGATAGAAACAGCGGATGTATTACCGTTGAACAAACAATGTAGAGTAAATATTTAACAACAACGACAACAAAAGGGCAAGTTCATTATAACCAGCACTATTAGAGGCGCCCTCAGTAATGACAGCGGCATTAGTCACCTACAATACTGCTAGTGCACCGGATAAAGCAGTGTTATTAAAGGAGAAAAATTGCAATTATTTGTTAAGGGTAATTTCAGGGTGACCTTTGCCGAGGCTTCCTGTTTTTTTATATACAAAAAACTTTTCCCCCACTAGCAAACGCCTACTTATTTTAAGTCGAGTTCTCGTTATGGGATTAACCTTTGCTGCTAATATTTTTTTAGCGGTCGGTGATTTGTGTTCCTCTCCAGCAACTTTGTTCCAGTTTTACTACGCACCAGAAAGACTAAGCCACAACCAAGGCTGGCGGTCGTTTACGAAACGCGACATGTTCTTTTAAGAGTATTTAAAACCTCCCCCATCATAAACAGGCGGTGAAATAGCAGCAAACAAAGTGCCGGCTCCCTGGCAGCCGGCCGTTTGCACTTACCGGTATTCTTTTTCTCCTTCGCTCTCTTTCTCTCTCACTATCTTTTTTTTTTCTCAGCAACATGGAGTACACAGCGGAGTAATTATTTACAAAGTGTACGTGATTTTCTGGCCCGCCGCGACCATGCGACTAGGTGATAGAGGGGGAAGGCGGGCCGACCTAATTACCTTACGACGGCAGGCATACGCCACCGCGGCTGCCGCCTCCGACCGTGCACCAGCAGTGCGGCTCTGACCGCTGCACCCTCTTCGTTTCCCTCGCGAGATTTGCTGTGGTGTGTGCGCGGCGTGGTTCCAAGCGCCTCACCACCGCTATCGCTGGTGCCTTGGGTGGGCAGCCTACGCCTCCAACACAGGTGCCGATGAGGAAGGACTTGTTGCGAAGGGAAATTAAGCTACGAAAGGGTAAAGAGGACGCTGGCCACGCGTGTGTGTGAGAGTGAGGATAGTTTATGGGCACTTCGCATTTATGCCTTCGCAATTCTCGATGGAGAGCGGTTGCGGCAAACCGCTGTGGGTGGGTCGTAATGCGAGGCAGTTTTACGTGCACGGCTAACCGGCATGTGGAGTTTCTATAAGCGCTGCTTGTCTCCGACCGCTGAGGCTCGGAAGGCATGAAGCTTTTCTTCCAAGCCACTTATTGCAGTGACCGGTACAGTAGGTGCCAAAGGATAACGGATGCTGGAGAATGATTCGATGAACTTACCACATTGAAGCATGCGACCGCGCTGGTGTTCTTCACTGCCGCTGCGATTTTTATAGCTTTGGTCGCTGTTGTGGCTGCGACGAAGCCGGCAGATGGCAACGGCTTATGCACCCACAAATAGTGAGTGTGGAAACCAGCGGTGTTGCAAGAGAAATTAACTGCAGCACTCTCGGATGGCCAACTACTAATTCCTTGTTCTGTGCCCGCTCTTTCACTTTTTGGTGAGCTGCCCACACATATGCTAAAATAGCGAGCTTGGCTATCGGGTAGATCTTAAATTAAGTTTCGTAATAGAACCCAGGGTGTCTACACTTCACCCGCGGCTGTAGGGTGGTTTCTTGAAGATTATAATAGCAGAAGCCTTGCATCTGATAGCTCCTGCAAGAAAGCAAACTCGCAGTAGCTGCCTTCTTTCTCGAAGCCTTTGTGAAACTTGTGCGGACACAAGCCTGTTAGGAAGTTTATTTATACCGCCGAGAAAAGCGAGTTTGCGTTGTTGTCGCAGTCGAAATGAAAACATATAAAGGCTGGATAAATTGATGGGAGTACTGTCGGCAAACCTTTATTCTTTTCCAAACAGAGCGACATCGGGAACAGCTTAGGGCCCGGCCTGTCCATTAAAGGGGGAGCCGGCCAAAGCGCACTGTTATTGATCCTGCCGAGTGGAACAAACCAACAGAGTTCGCTTTGCGTGTCAATTGTCCGGGAGCGTCACCTTTGTTTTTCTCCTCCCGTCGGCCACCATCGATGTTTCTGAAAGCGAGATATATTGACCGTGCGCATGCGAAAATACAATGCGTGATGTACTGCATTGCTTCGAAGCAGCAGCCATAATTTTGAATGTACCGCACTGCACTGACCGCAAGGGCAATACATCCGGGGCCGTATAGTAGCATAGTGCTGACACACCCTTACTAGAGCTTTTTTTTTTTTTTTTCCGGTGAAGTACGAACTTCTTGCTTCGGTTGTAACACAATATACCTCCAGTTCTGAATGCGAAAATCCGGATAAAAAGTTTTCAGGTCACCATGCGATCTTACAAAGCCTGGGAATGAATCCCAGAAACTTTAGAACACCGGGGGTCAGCACCACAAACAAATTATTTCTCTCCTTTTCTGAGACTACATTCTTTAAACCAAACCTCCCAGGGACACATTTTAATGTCAAGATAGTTAAATAAACCGACTGTTTTCTAGTTTTGCAAGTCATGAGCAAGATTATGTGTGAGGTACACATGTGTCTCACAGATAAAGTGTATGTTTATATTGATCATAAGTGTGCATTCACAGCCACTCACGTAAAGTCCACTTCTTAAGAGCGTGAATTCTGCCCAGCCGTAAACTGCACCCTCACCGGAATGGTACCCAACCGTCGCTTTCATGTGTTCTTTAAGGGTAGGTCATCCGTCTACCTCTGTTGTTTCCTTGAAGCCATCATGTGACTTTTACCTCCCGCCCCCCTTCCCCCTCCAGTCCCACCTTGTGATTTACTAAAGGCAACCGAAATAGGGGGCACTTGTTTTCAACCTTGAAGGTAGGAAAGGTGCTTTGAATCTTGCTAAAGAAATTACTATGAGTATAATGGCCTCGCCGGAACGCTATATTAGTGAGCTATGTAGAGTCTCTAACCCTGCTGACCCCTTCGAGTTTTCATTTCGCAACAAACGATAAAAATTAGCGTCGTTTCACATGATAAATGTGAGTGGTAGCACTCGAGCTAGAGGTTCTCGGCGAGGCTTTTCTGGATTAAGAGCGTAGGCGCAGTTCGAACACCTGCACTGAGAGCTCTCCGGGGCTGTGATTGCGACGTCGCGAGTATTCCGATTGTTTTAGCTGCCAGCATTTCGCGAGTGGCACATCTAGTGATCCCACAGTAAAACCCGTCCTGTATCCCAAGCTAAACCAACCGCACCAGACAAGCTTCTGCCAGGGAGAATGACGTGCCTTCTCTTTGTTGTGTCTTCAGCATTCTTTTGTCAAGTAGGACAGCTGCACTGCGCATGCGCAGGCGTTGCCTAGCGACGGAAACAACCGGTTTTCTTTCGTGCTTGGTCGCTCTTCTTTCGCTCAGGTAGGTGTTGCACGTATGATGAGTTTTTCACATGGAGCACGCCTAGCAATCTCGCGTTAAAAAAAAAAAAACACCAATGGATGAGCAAACTTGCAGACGCTCCTTCAATTAACCTTTGTCTTTAACAGTATTCGCAGTGCGGAGTAATTATTGGTTGTAAATTTCTCTGTTCTTGTATTAAAGCGGCGTTCATGCTAAAAACGCTCTGAATGTTGTAAAACGGCCAAAGCGACAATTTTATCACGCCAGTAGACAAGCATCCTACGGGAAGAACCGTGGACAAGCTGGGACTGTGTGCATTGGATGTTCGAATAGTTATTCGCGCTGATATTTTTTTTACATCGCTGCAACATATGCATGAAACTTTCACGCAGGAAATCGGTAATACGAGAAAGCGTTCACAAATGCAAAATTTAGACTACCGGTATCGGGAAGACACCAAGGTTGAGTAAGTTTCTGGAAAGAGACAATTGATATTTATTTATTTATTTATTTATTTATTTATTTATTTATTTATTTATTACAAGCACCAACATCACCCATCGGGCGTGGGGGGTTACAGTAGAAAATAGAATAGAAACGGCAAATTATAACCAAACTAAAATCACACATAACATTATGCAAGGGAAATCTAAATACTCAGCACAACATTGTAACAACACTACAAAACACAGGAGTGGAACGAAATCAGTAATAATACGTATCCAAAATAAACAACGAAAAAAGTAAAAACCATGAAAAATGCAACATGTGAAATATATGTGTTATTTGATCAACTCAAAATGCTGTTTCAATGGCTGCTCGGAAATTAGAATAGGAGAATATTGGTATTTTTAGCGCGTTACAGTTGCTAATAGAATTTGGAGAGAAAGGGTATTTAAATACATTCAATCGACGGGTATATTTTCTAATTTTATATATGTGTTCTTTTCGCTCGAACAATAAACTAGGCGTCTTTAAATGCCGCATTTTATTTATTCCAGTCTATTTATTCCAGTTTATTTATTTATCCATGGTATATAGTATACACAAATTCAAGTCGTTGAACTTTCCGTCGTCCACAAAGGAGTTTCAATCCCAAGGACTGTAGAATTTCAGAACTCCTTATTCTAAAATCATCCACCGGGACTGCGGCCACATGGCCATGAACGAAGATACCAAACTTTATGGGTATTTTCGCAGTCGACGAAAATTCGTTCCGGTGCAGGATTAGAACCTGGTACCACCGCCTATCCAGGTGAGCCGCTCATCTAACTGCGCTAGAATTCAATATTAACGTGCGCTGCATTTTTGGACGAGGAACTGGGACAGTGGAAAACACAAACCAAACGATGGCGCGCAAATTTGCAACTGCTTTATTGAAAGCTGTCTCGTTATTTATAAGCATGCGATGACGAGTGCACATTCGTTTTGAAAATTGATTAAACATATTATCTTCGTGCGCGTGCGCTCTTGTGCCACTATATTTTTTTTCTCTTCGTCATTTTTATCTCCTCTTCTGTGCGCACTATTGAATTCTAGAATATACCACTAGCCCCTAAACAAGCCTTCGTTAACTGAGCTAACCAGGAGGCCGGCCGTTTGTACTGCGAAAACAAATTGATTTGTTACTCCGTATAAGAAACAAACGTTGGGCGACCGGCTTATTAGATTTCCCGAGGATGAAGAACGCTTCCGCGAAGAGAACATCCACCAGGAATTTACTTCAGGAGCTTCCCATCAGCCAGTCGTCTAAGGCTTGTCACTCACTTCAAGTTGTTGACTGATTGACTCTCGCTCAGCGAACAGTTAGTTCAGTTGAAGTGGTTCTCCTAGATAAGCCGTGGTGGTTCCGGACTTAAATCGCGGATCAGGACGAATTTTCCAAAAAACTGTACAGCTTTTTCTCGTATTCCTAGATCTCCATTTAGGGTGGATGCCAAATTTTCTTTTCGGAAATGCGAAAATTTTTACGGTCAATTTCTCAAGTCATAAAAAAGCAGGTCAGCGGCGATTTTTCGAAAATAATCTGCAAACGCACCTAGAGTGATGTAAGGACATCGCTCAGAAAAGCAGTATCATTACCCCTGGAACGAACGAAGTAATGTCAGAGTGTGGTAAGACGCAAAAATAGTAAAGGCTTCGTAGGGCTTCACCTCTGTTTTGCATGTCGCATAAATGTTTTGCTCGCGTTAGAGGCCCGAACACCACCTCATTACACTTCCGGGTACGGTGTTGCCGAGACGGAAAAAAAAAAAGTCTAACCACTAGCTGCTTAACATAACGACGTGCAGAAGCAAAATGAGCTGCATTTGATCAAACGCAGCAGTAACGCAAGTGTCAATATTTCGAATAGAAAATAAGCTGCGTTGGACTCCCAGAAAGAGCGTAGTAAAACTGAAGTCCCAAAGATCACATGTAGGAAGCTGAAAAGGAGCATTTATTCGTTTTTTTTTTTTTTTTTTTGAACGATGGAAGTGTGCCTGGTGGAAGTGCTATCGGCTGAGCAAGCGGTGTTGCTCACCACAGAGCCAAATGCATGATCTGCACGAATGAGACCATCCGTCAAGTGCACTAATGTAGTACCGTAGTTGCAGCATAAGAGCCGATCACGTGAACTGGTGAAGGCAACGGGGACCCTTTGAGCTGGTAGTTTGTTATATAAGTGCACTCCAATATAACAAAATTGCTTTAGTATTCCAAAGCTCGCTTTATTGGAAGTATTTTATTGTCTCCACCTCAGTAAATTTTGAGCAAATCATCTGTTTAAAAAAAAAATTGCTCATAACGAAGACAGTTGCTCGCCCCGCACACTCCGTTATTACGAGGATTGGTTGATCACAGATATTATGTTAGTTTTTTAGCTGGTTTGGAACTGCCTTGTTTTTTTTTTTTTTTACACTGCTTTAAGAGCCTGCAAACAATAATTCTGCTGCCGATCGTCCAAAGCTTGAGTTTAACCACGGCTGAGCTCAAACTACCAAGTTTGAGGCCTTTCGTCCTCAGAAATGGCAACACCGGAGATTCCCGCTGAACACAGAATCCGAAAGGAAGAGATTGGGACAAACGTATTCAATCCCTATTTTTATGCAATGAGTTCCGGGCCTTCAGCATTCGCGAAAGGGGATGTTACTTTGTAACGTTCAACATTGAGCGTCAGTAGAGGAGAACCCGGCAGGAGACAAGACCACACAGTTACAACCGTTTTTTTACCATTACGTTACAGGCCGAAGCAAGTTCAGTCTTACCTCAAAAATGTTTTGAAGTTGCGTCATAGCCACCTGTTTTCGCTTTTCAAGCCGCAGTGCGTGTGCTATTCTGAAATGAATCATCGTACAAGAAATAAAGAAAAAAAAAACGTTTTTGAATATATTAAGTACGTTTTTTTACATAAGTGTTGAGTGGTGCCATTTGGTTTGTGTAAATAACGTTAAAAGAACAAAAATTATGCGTAGCCTTCTATAAAACACCCAAAATGCCCAAAATTATCTTTTTTTCTTTCTGTGAAGTCAGGTATTATGTTAAATAACTTGGCGGAGTGCGTTTGCGTCAGCCATTTTGTGCAGCAAAGCTACAAACGTCAGCACTGCGCAACAGACCGTAAATCGTTCGGAGATTTCATCTCATGCCCACTCGCTCTTGGGCAGATCGGTTTGGCCGAAACGTTCTCCAAGGAAACTCAAAACAACAACGTTCACGCAGTTCGCGCTATTCTCGCTTCGGTACTCGCTTGCACGAATCTTCCATTTCTGGCTCGTCTAAGTAGCCAGATCGAGAAGCGTCCGTAAATATCTCCTCGCGAAAGGCAGAGAGTAGAGGCCGCCTGCGCGCTCCAAAGCTGCGCGAGGTGCCATGGAAACAGGTGGCCGAAGCGGCGGCGAAGTGAAGCCTAAAAGTATCCCGGCCGTATAAGCATGCTTTCCCCTGCGCCGGTGTTTGGCCCGGAGGCGCGATGGTCGGCGCCAAATTACACGGGCGTAAAAACCGGGCCGTTTGCGCGAGCGCCTCTAAAGATCTCTTAGGCAGGCTACTTTGTGTCGGTCTATATATATATATATATATATATATATATATATATATATATATATATATAGTGTATATAGTGAAGGGGAGAGAGAGAGGGTGTACACTGTGGGAGGAGCCTAATATATGCGATCCCCGACGCTTCGGCACGGGCTGGACGAAACATCACGGTCATAAAGCCGCTCTCCAACTTCGCCATTAGCGTATTCGGCGTCCATCCGCTCGTTGACGCGATCACGGTTGGGCTTCGATCGCCGTTAAATTCGGGCGGCCTCTACTTCTTCCAAGGGTCCAACGGGCCTGTCTGAAGAGCTTTGGAATGCGCTAAATGCGGGACAAATAACGGAGTGGTCGTTAAACAGGGACCGCCAACGGGGATGGTTGTAACTAGGTAAACATCGATCTCTTTTAATTTGCTAAACCTAATTTCTACTTCAGTGTCCCGCAAGTGCCTGTGTCGGAGGTGAACGACATCTTTAGAACGAGCGCGACATGGCGCGCATGAGGCGTACTTTTCCTGTCTCGTTTATAGAAAGAAAAAAAAAAAGTGGCTTCTGTGACAGGTAAACGTTTTTTTGACAACTAGAGCTGCTCACCGCCCTTTCTGTCTGCAACATTAGTGTCGCTCTTTAATTTCACAAAATTTATTAGCACCTGTGTGAAAGGCCGCCTCTTTTCCCCCCTTGTCCCGGTTTCTCTTGTTTGACCCTTCATTCCTTTTTTCACGCGTAACCCATCGAGCTCAGCGCGTTGTTAACTTCTGTGCATTTCCACTTGCTTTTCGTCTTATCATGTTCATTGGAAGTTTCAAAACAGCACACGCAAAATGCATCGCTGAATGTTACTTTGGATTGACAATTTCATCCTGTGACTCGGGTAGGGCCGTCAAAAACTTTTATTTTCGGAAGGGAACGGGGGGGGGGGGGGTGATTTTTTTGCGCATACTTGGTATATTAAGAACTTGGGTTATCACTGTATAAGTTTTTTTTTATCTTTACAATTTTTAGTCTACTGGGCCCTTTGGTACCTTTTTATATGAACTGGACGAACGTGGGATGTGGTCGGCGTGGTCATCTCAAAGGATAACTTGGGATTTAATTTTCTGCTTCTGTGTGTAATTTCTTAAACTTCCTATATTTTACCTGTGCACGCGCAAGGAATAAAAATCAAAGCTCCTCCGTCTAACAACGTCGATGGTTGAAAAGCGAAGAATTCTTGCTTGCGAAACTCAAATGGCGAATTGTCGAAATCAAAGCGTCAGCAATCAAAGTGAGAACCAACTTAGAGTCGAAGTGCAAGCTTCAATGATCAGATTACAAACTTCCTGCACGTCAAAGTCCGAACTCCAACAACAGCAAACGAGTCGCTCACGAGAAAGCTCAATCAGAACAGCGATTGGAACAGTGTCCTTGGCCCCAAGGAGCTGTGAGATGCTCTCTCACGCGTTGATACAAAGGGTAAGCGTCATGTGATTCGTTTTTTCCTGATAACTCTAAACAGTGCCCTGGGCCCCAAGGAGCTGTGAGATGCTCTCTCAGGCGTTGATACAAAGGGTAAGCGTCATGTGATTCGTTTTTTCCTGATAACTCTAAACAGTGCCCTGGGCCCCAAGGAGCTGTGAGATGCTCTCTCACGCGTTAATACAAAGGGTAAGCGTCAAGCGATTCGCTTTCAAGCACGAAAGTGTTTTATTCCGGGATACACCAAGACTTCACTGACGTCATATCCGTCATGGAAATGACGCTAGTACACAAAGCAAGCAGCCTGTAAAGGGGGCATCCCTGCACGCAGGATCTTCTTGCGGGGAAGCAACCTTTAGTACTAAAGAGTACGTTATACAAAGGGTTGTTCGTTTTCGGGTTTTATATTTTAACACGAAAGTGTTTGATACAATAAGATTTCACTGACGTCATATTCGTCACGGAAATGACGCCAGTACACCTTTGCGAAGCGACCCGCCAGCTGGACGTCGCTCCCCAAGCACAGCCACACGACAGCCGCTGATCCGCACATCGTTCTCAGCTGCAGATTTCGCTGCACAATTAACTTTCGTGTTTTACCGATTCCTATGAAAGAGAAATCAAGCACTTTTTTTTCTGATGGCGCTAAGTTTGACAAATTTACGTGTAGCCGCAATTAATGTACGAGGCTGGCCTCGAAGAAAAAACGGTACCCGCTTTCCCGCCTAAAAATAGAAATGGCCTGGGTATCACCGCTGTTCAGGAGACAGAACTAGGAAGCGAGAAACAAACGAATCGCATGCTGCAACTTTTCCGGGGCGCTATAGTGTTTGTGTCTCACATGCTCTCGGTATCCCGGCTGTAGGTGTACTTTTCCTGCGGAGTACTGCTGGGCTTATTGTTGATTAAGGTATTACGTGGGCGACCAGACGCATGCTTGTTTGCAACTTTAGATTTTCAAGTATTGAATTGTGTGCAATCTCTGTTTGTGCTCCCAACCAGCAAATAGAATGAAGGACGTTTTTTGATCGCATTGACCGATATCTCGACAGTGAGAAATGTAGTTTATGTTAGGTGACTTTACTTGTGTGTTTTATCGTCGAGATAGGGTTTAAAAATATCTGAGAGCAACACAACTGTTCTACTGCTGAACACAATTGTTCATGAACGCAGTTTGGAAGACGGGGCGATCCTCGTTGCGAAAGATAAACCTACGCAGTTCCCTCATTTACAGGGCGGAACCCAGGCTCGTTTTGATTGCGCATAGGTAGACATCGAATTGTCTTGTGCAGCAATTACTATGTGGAACATGTTGTCTTTAGCGACCGCAGTCTGGTGATGTTTGAAATTAGATCTCACCCAATAACTGAAAGGTTTCAATGGGATCAGTGGAAGTTAAATTGGAAGTTTCTGCAGGATGAGACATTTGTCGGCATAGTGAACGACAAGATTAAGATTATTGTCCAGGGAAAGGCCGAAGATTCCATCTTATTATTGGAACGCTTTAAAGAACCGGTGAAATTCGAAGCAATAAAAGGTCCAGTGCAATACGACTTGAAGAAAGAAGCAGAACTTATTTATTTATGAATACGCCAAAGGCCCCCGGAGGGGTATTATATGAGAGGTTGGCAAGCACATCAGCAGCATCGCAACAAAAAAGAAAAAAAAGATTAGTGATGGAGATAGCATGTTATATGGCACTCCTGAAGTTGATTACTAGTGCTAGTGGCAATGTAGGCCGAAAGATTGTTCTATTCATGTGCAGTGAAGAGAAAGAATGAACGTTGAAAGGTTGTCGTCAGCCTCGGGTTGCGTGGCAGGTACACAGTATTGCGGTGAGAACGAAGACAGATACGACGCGCTATTACTATGATCTGGTTATTGTGGGGGGAAAAGTAAAAGAATCGGTGATAAAGGCGAAGGCGATATTTGTGGCAACAAGATTGCGATGACGGCAGGTGGAGCTGGCGTTTTAATGATGAGATGCTGTTACAGAATGGCTATAGAGACAAAATGAAACGCACAGCACGATTTTGTACGGATTCGGTGGAGTTTCCAAGGTTAGCTTGATGTGGGCCAACGATAGAAATGGCGCACTCTAATTTAGGTATGTCAAATGCTTTGTACGCTAATACTTGAATTGCTGTCGGAATGGATGATAGATTTCTGCGCAAGAAGCAGATGGAATGGTTAGCGGAACTTGTGATGTAGTTAATGTTATGGGTCCAAGTTAGATCATGGGAGATGATAACACCTAAGCACTTGAATGTGTGAGTGGCCGCTATTGCGGCGTTATTATAGACATGCGGGGACCTAATTTAGTTACGATGCCGGTTGGGAGAAAATAATGAGGACTTGCCAACGTTAATTTTTATTGGTCAATTCCGGCACCATTCCTTCATATTAAACAAGCCTTGTTGAAGGGTAGTGGTATCGCCAGAGGTTAGTATGGGACGGTAAATTACGCAATCAGATGGGAAAGTAAGCGACAGGTTATTAAGGTAAATTAGAAATAGTAACGGTCCGAGTACCGCTGTGGGGACACCAGGCTTCACCGAGGATAAACAGGAAGGGTGGGAATTTACATGAAAAAACTGATTACCCTTGATTAAAAAAAATTGTAATGCAATTAGAACAACTGGATGTTGGTTTAAACAAAAAAGTTTGCGTAAAAGGTTGGCGCGAGGTACTTTATCAATAGCCTTTTCGTAGAGGGCGTCAATAGGAACGTTTTTGTCCAAACAAGTCTACGGATCGCGAAGAAAAATGACAAGTTTGGGGTGGCAAAATAAATTTTTACGAATGCCGAGCTGATTCGGATGAAAGTAGTTCACAGATGATAGAAAGGAAACTATATATGAGTGCAATATATGTTGCACTATTTTAGAAGACACGCTGATAATGGGAATTATGCGGTAGGTGTCAGGTGAAGGCCGGTCACCTTTTATAAAAAAGTAGGGATCTCCCCGATACGCCAGTCTTCTGGAACAGAGCCTGTATCAAGTGACTTGAAATATGAGGGATAGGAGGATGCTGCTTATGTTTTTAGTGTTCTTCAAAATTTTTATCATTGATGCTATTCATTCCTTTCAAAGACGAGTTAGCTAATGAGTCGATCACTTTATCGTGCCG
Organism: Haemaphysalis longicornis; assembly: GCF_048455015.1. NCBI lineage: Eukaryota > Metazoa > Arthropoda > Arachnida > Ixodida > Ixodidae > Haemaphysalis > Haemaphysalis longicornis. Next base: position 35,773,166 of record NW_027526361.1, on the reverse strand, counting down.
TGAGGGTCGAATATTATACTTTGCATTGGGGTTTGCCAGCCATCGGAGCCGGCAATCGGAGTAGCCATCTCTTTTCGTATTGAGTGCAACCCGACCAACTCCAACAATATCAACACCAGATTCTACCTAACGCCGTCGCCCCAACGCCGCCAGTCTCGATCACCGCAGCCTCGCCGCCCATCCCCGACGTCCGACTGCTCTCAACCTCGTTCGAAAAACTAGGATATGGAGCTCCCGAAGGTGATGCTGCAGTCCAGATCCTGCCCAAAAATTCTCTTCTTACTCTTGCGATAAGAAGCAACTTGCTGGATGTTCACATTGACGATGTACCGGTTACTGCACTAGTTTACACTGGAGCACACGTATTCTTAATGAGTTCTGACCTTCGCCGCCGTCTACACAAGATCTTCACGCCTGCGCCGTTACGAGTTGTGCGAGTCAACGATTGTGTTTGTGTACTGCTCGTGTGAGAATTGCTGACCACACAATACCTGAGATGCTTACCCTCCCGGACACGTGCCCCCATGAGCTGATCCTCGGCCTAGATTTCCTCTCCGAGCACACAGCTCTGAATGACTGTGCAACAGGGCTCCTCCGCCTTGAGCTCCCTCTTGCTTCAGCCGCTACCGACGTTCTCCAGCCTCGCTTCTGTTCGACTGAGCATGTTTGCTTCGACCCGTAAATTGTGATTTACGTCGACACGTCTTCGTTCCCGGCTGTTCCAGACGGGAACTATGCCGTGTCACCACTCAGCGATGTGTGGATCATGCGGCGCGTCACCCTTCCTCACACCGTCGCGACGGTGACAAACAACCACGTGCATCTTCCTTCTCTAAACTTGTGGTTTTTCCCGAAGCTCTTCCCCAATTATTTCGTTGGCTGTCCTGTTTTTATTGTCGGACTTCGGGATTTCTTCCCTAACTTCGGACGACTCTACAGGTTTTGCCACCTCCGCGATGGAATCCGACGAATTCGCGCGCATGATTTCCCCAGATCTGTCTCCAACACATTCCCAACAGTTGCCTCATCTTTTGGCATCCTACAGAGACATATTTTATTTTGGCAACCAACCCTTGAGCCAGACAACAAATGTCAAGCATCGTATTCACACTGGCGATACAAACCCTGTTCACGGGCGACCATACCGCATTTCTCAAGTGGAGCGCCGTGATATTCAACAGGAAATAGACACGCTGCTTAGCAAAGGCATCATCGAACCTTCCTCCAGTCCTTGGGCGTCGCCAGTCGTGCTAGTGAAAAAAGGCGGCACGTGGCGCTTTTGTGTCGATTACCATCACCTGAACAAAATAACCAAGAAGGACGTTTATCCGCTGCCTGGGATCGACGGCGCACTCGACTGTCTGCATGGCGCCACATATTTCGGGTCGATTGATCCGCGCTTAGTGTACTGGCAGAGAGCTGTAGATGAGATGGATCGTGAGAAAACAGCTTTAGTTACACCCGATGGCCTATACCAATTCAAGGTCATGCATTTCGGGTCACGCATTGCTCCTGCCACCTTTGAGCGAATGATGGACTCGTTAGTCCTCTGCATCAAGTGGTACCCGTGTTTATGTGATAACTTTTTCTCCTACCTTTGAAGCACATCCCCAGCTCTTTTCGGACCCCTTGCTTCAACCGCAAGGTGGGACTTAAGCGGAGCTCCATGAAATGTCATTTCGCCAGGCGCCAACTTACAATGCTTGGGTGCACCTAGTCAACGCTGCTGGTGTACAGCCGGATCCAGACAAAATCCGTGCCCCCTAGAGCTTTCCTTTCCCGGTCTCGTCAAAAGGCATCCGTAGTTTTGTGGGCCACTGTTCTTACTCCTCGGGGTTCATAAATAATTTTGCGACCCTAGCCCGTCCCCTTACGGATCCACTCAACCCCAACGCGACATTCGCCTGCGGCTCCGACCAAGCCGCCGCAGTCACGACACTCGTCTTCCACATAACGACGGCGCCTATCCTTGCTTACTTTAACCCATCAGTACAGACTGAAGTTCGAACTGATCCAAATGGCTACGGCATAGGCGCCATTTTGGCAAAATGGCAAGACGTTCATGACCGAGTAATCGCTAAAGCCAGTCGTCTCCTGTCTCCGACTGAACGCCAGTACTCAATAACAAAGCGTGAGTGACTTGCCCTGGCGTAGGCTCTGGGTAAATTTCGCCCTCACCTATACGGTAGGCCATTAACGTTGTGACTGATCACCACGCTTTATGCCGGCTTTCGTCCCTAAAAGATCCGATAGGGCGCCTGGGTCGAAAGGCGCTTCGCCTGCAAGAGTGCACATTCACGGTCGCCTACAAGTCAGGCCGGATCCACAGAAACGCGGACTACTTGTGTCGACATCCGGTCTATCCACCGGCGTCCAATACCGACGGAGACTCCTGTCGCTGTGTTCTTGCAATTTTTGAATTGTGCCACATCACCGCCGAGCATCGCAGCGACACCCCAGTACGCTCGATAAGTGACCGCTTCTAGACGCACTCACGCCACCCTACCCACAGTGCGTTTGTTCCTAACAATGGGGGGTTATACCATCGAAACTTCCGACCAGACGCGCCTCAATTACTCCTCGTTGTTCCTGAGCACCTGAGGCTCCACGTCCTCCATCAGCTTCAAGACGAGCCTAGGGCTGGTCACCTACGAGTGGCTCGCGTCTGTAGCCGTTTCTTTTGGCCCGGCCTTTATCGCATCATTCACCAAATATTTGACGTGACATGCGAAGTTGTTCCTTTTGGGGCCCCACCTTCACGTGTGCACCTGCCGGCTGATATCGTCCACGTGGTGCGCCTAAAGCCATACTACTCTCGAGACCCTGTTACGACCGCTCCTCCTGACCGTAGCTAGCACCGAGAAGGCGTTTCCACTGCCCGAGGGGCCATGTAACATCGTTGCGAATCGTTGAGAAACGAGTGTCCCGTTGTTTTAGTACTGTGACTCCATGAGACTACGATGACGGGAGACGCCGACAGCCCTATTCCCTAAGGGGATTCACCACTAAAAATATTGGCGCGTTAATCTCCAAAGCTACGCCTGTGCTTTGAAGCACACCGTATAATACAGGGTGGCAAAAAATACAGTTGCAGTGAAGGAAGGGCAAAGACGATATTTCATATCGCTTGCATGATGGTAAAAGTGTCACTCCTCCACTCAGGCTCAAAATCTGCACGCGCGACCAGCAGCAAGATACAATGCAATGGTGGTGTGCATACCCTTCGCAATGTTGCAACCACGGATAGAGCGTTGATAGTATTGGAACTGTTCTCAAGAAGAAAAGTGCGTAACCTCTAGGTTACGCGGCTGTTCTTGCATTCTAATTGATAACTAATTTAAAGACGCCTATTGGTACCGGCAGTATGATATGTGAATAAAGTGACGAGCTCTCAGTAATTCGAACAGAGAAGACGCACAACGTTTAATTTGGACAACGTTTCCTGCTTGCCCGGGTCGCTGTTCGTGCCGAAAGCTAGATTTAGAAATTGTAATGTCGTCCAGGAACTCCTATTAATTAACGTCGACTCCCGAGAACGTACATAAGTCTCCTTTGATCTTTTGTGTGTTCCTGAAACTATTATGTCGGGCTGAATGCCGCTAATCAAAGGGACATTTTTGTTAGCTAAAGCTCCGGGTTATTCGAACAATATCTTCGTTACCTCGAAGCTGAAATTAACTTGTTTTGTGTTGTATTTTTATTGGTAGCTAGACCTCTTCCAAATGACTCTGCTGTGCCCATCGGAAGATTCCATGCGCAAGAGTGACAAATAAGCGTGTTTTGTTTTGTTTTGCGTGCTAAGGCCGTAATATTTATTGCATCTTGATTAAAGCCTGCATATACCATGATATCAAGGGCGACACATTTTAGTTTCCTAAGTGTATCTTGGCATAAGAAAATTCGGCGGTAAACTGCGGACCCGAGCAGTGCAGGACAGGAGCAGTTGGAGGTCAATAGAAATACCTTCGTCCTGCAGTGGAACTGAGTCGTATGATGATGAAAGTGAATATGGCGATCCCCGACTGTTTCTTTTCCGGCGTTGATTTTCCGGCGTGCTTTTTTTGAAGCCATTTTTGTTCCTGGGGAATGGTATACCGCTCAAAAAAGTACTATTGTCTTAACAAAGAGCATGATGTTTATAGAGACAGCACCTTCCCGACTGCTATACTGCAGCGAACCGGCTAGTGCATGACAATAATTCACAACGCAAAAACCCTTGGGAATATTTGAGGCAGCATGAGTCATCATACATAAAGGTTACGTAATACATCACGTATATCATACTTCATGCACATCATGTGCAGTCAAGGACAAAGGAAAACCGAACACAAAAATATTAACAAGAACCCACAAAATAGAAGCATATAGTTCTTGGGGAGCAGGTAACGACGCGGGGTTGGTAATATTGGAAAGTCACATTTCAGACTTCCTTGCTGTTATGGAGCGATGCGACGACTTGATGAAGAAATTGCGTTGTTCGTGTGTTCTGGTTCATATTTGGGCGTTCGCATTTGATGTTTGCATGACTACATCATGCACATCACCTAAGATCATTAGTATGTACAGCCGTGAGCTGAAGTAAACGGACCACGGGAGCGTTGGCCAAAACTAATCGCTGCGCCGTCTGGTTGCGTGGCGCCTGCTGTCGAGACCCCGCAAAGCGCAGGCGCGGCCTAGCAGTACAGCACAAATGCGGCTATCGCTCGCTTCTTCGCGGTTGTTTCACGCTCCGATAAATCAGCGCCAGTGGAACCGCGCTGCCCTTTTGCTGTCTGCTGGTCAACACACCTTCAGTGGAAACGGCGCGCTGGCGCAATCGGCGGCAACGCGCCTCCGCTGGCAGAGTTGGTGCGCTGGGGATTATCTCGTGCTTGAAGCTTTTTTTGCAACCCCCCCCCCCCCCCCGCCTCACCCCTGCGTCATATATTAAAGCAGAAAATGAAGCGGAAAAAAATCGCTGTGCAGTCGAAGAAAATAAGACAAAACACCATCTTTGCCGGTTTTGAGGATAGATGCGAAATTATAGGCTCCCTAGAATATCTGCGAACTCGAAAAATTAGTGATGCTAACCTTACATGCTAAGGTATTGACAAACACTGCTGTGTTTAGGTATGTACTGCATTGCTTTATGAAACTTCGTTTGCCGTATGCTCAATTGCTCAGGAAAATCCAGCTTCGCAATTTTTTCAAGTTGGAGGCACCGTAACATACATCTAACGTTCAAAAACTATATTGCGATATTAGATACCATTGAACCAGGCATTGAATGCCCAGGGACTCTCGAAACGCATGCAAACTGCATTTTTAGATTAGATTTATTTGCACTTGAAAACATTATTGACAGTTCTTGCGCACTTCTGTGACACGAGTTGAAATTAAAGAATTTGATCCAAAGGTGGGTCGTTCAATCGATGATTCAAGATAGAAGGATTACTAGCTTACGGTCGATGGCATGCGGCAAACAAACGACGGTATACTTCAAAACAGCAAAGTTTATTTACACGTATTATTTTACAAAGGTTTGCACAGGGCCATCGTTCTCAGATGGGGGTCCGCAGTCAAAAAGAGGAGCGGGAAGACACTTCGGACTCCGCGAGTCCCCCCGCGATAGTCCCAATTTTTTTTTCCAAACCCTGCCGCGAACTACAAAAAGTGGATTTGCCGCATGACATGTTAGAATAACGCCGCCGCATAGCACTAATTTTAAAGCTGACTTTTCGCACAACGTTTCACTTATGTAGAAAAGCCACTCTCAAAAGACGGCTATAGAGATGTGTGTATGAGCGACTTTCGCTGCAATGGTTAATTGTGCGAAAATAGGACACGTATCAGCATATTTCATCCTGGGGTCCCCCACCACTTTTGCAAGCCCAGAAGGAGTCTTGGGCACGCTACCGGCATGAGTAGCACTGGAATAAAAAATCAGAGTTCGGGAAAATCCCAAGTCCTGCGGGCAGCCCTATTTCCTTCACAACGCCATACACTACAGTTTAATTACACAATTTGTTCGCCTCCCAAAGAGACATCATAGCAGAGAGTGAGGAGGACTTATCAATTAGCCAATACTAGGCTGCTGAGCGGCCATAAAGACAGACAGACAAACTAAAGGGCTATAAAGTAAAATAAAAGCCCAACCCGTACCACATACGTATCACGGGTGACGCCAATAAACAAACTGGACCGAAGTCAAAAGAGTTTTTAAGAGACGGGAAAAGAAGAAAGAAGAGAGATCTATCACGCGAAACCAAGCCAAGGGAGGGGAGGCAATCAGCGGCATCTTTTAAACGAATATGTGAAAGCTCAGCTATGGCTCAGCATGTTGTTCTTCATACATGTGATTTTGATATTCAAACATATATGCAGTTAAGTGCTTCCCCGATAGTGAAATCTCATGCTCAATATTGACTCCTCTTCATCTTCCGTCTTGATCTTCCGTCTTCGTTCTCTGCCGTGATCGCGATCTGCATCTTCCCCTGCCCTGCTGTCCCTTGTGCCCTGGTAGACCTTCTGCAAAACTCAGAAACTGATTACTTCCCCCAACTCCCCTTCCTCGTGTTCCCCCCCCCCCCCTTTACTTCATATTAGTCCTTGCTGTTACTGATGTTCCAACCTGAACTATCTTGATCGTGGTTTCACCTTCTTTCTGTTACTGATATCTCTACCTGAGCTATCTTGATTGTGGTTGCAACTCGTTTTTTGCGGAAATTTGTTGGACTTCCGCTACTTCCCACTCCTCCAACTTATACTCCCTTTATAATTCGTACTTCCAACTTTAACGTACTTTTACACTATTGCTCTTATGTCGTGTTTATCGCTCATTATCAGTAATATTTGATCTTGTGCTCCCCGTTAGCGCTTATATAACTAACCTCAGATATTTTCCAGCGGGTGTGGCCACTCTAACCTCTTCCCCTCTTCCTTAAACCTTACTGTACATATATAGCTCTACCCTTTTACAAGTTTTTTTCCCATCCCCTTTTTAACGCTTCCTAATTTCCTATGTACACCTTTTTACTTGGTCTTCTCTTTTTGTTAAAAGAGCACTAAAACACACCAAAAGGTCCACAATTGTTATTGTGCCCTCCAGAGTGACCAGCCCTGGTTGATATTCCCGTTTTAATCCCTGCCCACCCTGTTTATAATATTTCCCACTACTCTAACAGAATTCCGTGCTCTTCTTGAACATACCTCCCACGGGGGAGGGTATTTGTCCACCTCTTGCCACGAAATGCACCTTCCCACCTAGGTATGCCAGAGGGTCACCAACACAGACCGACTCTGTGCTTTTGCAGCTACTTCATTCTTTTTTTTCCCCCCGAGTTATCCCCAGGGTCTCCGGGCATTGTTGCGCACACTCGAATTGGAGCATTTGTTGTACCTCCGCCACAAAGACAGTCAATTGTTTTTGTGTACACAAATAGCCATGGGGCCCAACTCTGTCACTCATGCGGAAACTCTAAGGTGTTTATCAAAAACACGCTACCGAACAAACAACAAGACAACAGATCTCAACTGAGAAACTTCATCACTTAACAAAAAACCTCGGGTGCTCGGTATAAAACCCCAGCCATGCAATGCAAGCCTAAAATAAAGCTCCGCTCAACAGAAGATTCCCTTCATTGATAGCCGGCGCCGGTATTCTAAGAAGACGGGCTGCGCACACATTACAAAATAGCCATCCCTCACTCCTTCATCAACATATCTCTGCGGTAGTGGCTACAGCCGTAGAGCCGCGAGGAATCTAAACGCGGCTGCGTAGTTTTAACAACATAATCCCCGTGGACATATTTTCGCGTTCACCCGTTTAAACCTCCTGCCCCTCGACTGACCTCACAGTTTTCATGTCTTTACTGGGAGCTTTTATCTACCACCGCCCTTATAACACCCTCAAAAACAATTATCGTCGCCTCCCTAACACCGGACAAAAATGGTGCAGCTCAGGCGACAACAAAAACAGTGGTAAGATTTTTTTAGCAGCTCACCTCCGCCCGTTTAGGGCATAATACGCGACATCCAGACTTTCCTAGAAGCGGCGGAAGGCAGAAAACGTCCCCACACGTGTGCTCCGCACCCCCCAACGCACATCAGCCCAGCCGGCATAAAAGAAAACAAACAAAAAATCAAAGCAGCTAAACGAGACAAATAAATGAGCTACTGGTGGTTTTCATGATTTAAGTGAGGCACTCGCACATAACAAGAGGTTGCATAAGATTGCATTTGTCTCTGCAAAAATAAAAACGTAAAGGGAATGATTTTTCTTACAGCACAAAGATAAAAAACACTGCAGGTGTTTTAAACACCGCTTTAAACAAAAAGTAATAGACATAGCTTCCCACTTAGAAGAAATACGAGATTAGTGAGCGGTGTAGTTCCCGTCAATGGCAATTACATCGTGAATCCGACCTGGCATAGACTCGTAGCCACCACATCGGTGCGTCCCTGGAGGTGCTCCCACACCTCCGTAACGGCATCCCACAAAGCGTCTGCCGTTGCGTTGGCAATGTTGGTGCGGGCTAGGTGGGATTTCATGAGACCCCAAACATTTTCTATGGGTTTCAGGTCAGCGCCGTTCGGTGGTCATTCCAGCTGGGGCACTTGTCTCTCATCCAAACGCTGGATGACACAGCGCGCCTTGTGGATGGGGCTGCGGTCGTGCTGCAGCAGCAAGCAGCCATCCTTGAATGGGCCGTCGTACACATACGGGAGAAGCACGTCGTCGGCGATGCCGCAGTAGCCGGAGGCATTGAAGCGCCCGTCTATCCGGACAAGGGTACCCAGGCCATCTTTGCTTACGGCTCCCCAGACGCTTACTGCACAGCGACCACTGGAGAGCACTTTTTTGGTGTATTCAGGCAAGTATCTGCGCAGAAAAAAAACGCAACGCATCTAACAGGTAAAAAAAAAAGAGAATCGGTGACTTGTGCTAATCACAGCCCCAGAGTAATTACCATTTAAATGCGACTTCTAGAGTATTAAAAAAGCGTGCCATTGTGTGGCGTTTAACAATATGTTCTCACCCAAACAATGAAATATAGCGCTGCACACAAGAAGCCACAATACAGCATTCCCGTTAATTATTGCAAGAAACGGCTGTGATAACAATAAGTTACTCAACCAAATGGTTAGTTAACAAGCACAATTGTATTTCTATATGGCGAGTTGTAAAATGTTTCACGCAAAGTAGAATTTTCAAACGGTAATATATTGGAGGGAATTGCAGCTGTGTTCTTACCTCGAATTGGGAGGACGCCAGACGTGCTGCTTCTGTTCCATTCGGGGCAGAAAACGTGGATTCGTCGGTGAAAATAACTTCTTCCCACTCCGCGACAGTCCAGTTTTCCACACTTTTGGCAAACTCAAGTCTCTGTACGTTGCCGTGGGACTCTGTGAAGTGGGGATTTTGCGCGGCCACGCAGCCTTTTAGTCCAGCCTCCCGCAATCTCCTTCTACCGGTGGTTCTTGAAATATTTAGGTCTAGCTCGGCCCTTAATACCGGCGCACTCATGAACGGTTCATAAACGGAAGCAGCAACGATTAAACTGTCTTACTCTTCTCCCGTAGCCCTCGGCCGTCCACTGCGATGCGCATTCTCCACCCGTCCGCCTTCAACTCGGAAAGCCTGGATTATTCGGCTCACCGCAGTTCTCGATCTCCGGGTGCGGCGACAGATTTCGCGGCGCGGAACCCCCTGTTCCGTCGCAAGCTTTATAATACAAAGCCTCTCTCATGCGGCACTCGTGACAGCAGTCCCCTTGTATGCATGTTTCTGTCCAGTCATACAACAAAAACCATCACTGGCTTGCAGCGAGCGTTATACTAATTTAGAAATCACCACCATAAAAAGTACAAAAATACATTACGTGCTGCGTCGCTCGCTTTGAGATAATGACCCAAAAACGTCGATCAATTTACACGCTGCATGCGCTTGACCAGCGACCATGTGCTGGGGCATGATAGGATGCTTGTCTGCAAAAAAACTGATAACAACGGGAGGAATGGCTCTAGTCACTGCAGCGGATCTTTAAAATAAAATAATAAGGGCCTTGCTTTAACGAAACAAACTTACTTTACAGCAAAGCTGTTAGTGGTACCTAACCTGAGATATTTCGTGTCGCCATCATCTGTCAGACATAACACGCATTGCATCCAAGCCACATTTAAAGGGGCCCGATAACTCGCGTTTGAATGCGGATATATAAGAAAAGAATGCACTATATTTGACCCTAAAGACCACTGCGAGGAGTGTCATGTACTTCTAGTTAGTTCACGCTGGACTTAAAAACGTTTAGAAATGTCTGCGGCTCTCAATACATCGTTCCAGTGAACATTTCTAGCTCGTAAAGTGCATTATTCAAAAACCATTACAAATCAAATGATACTATGGTTGACTGCTTCAACGGCTACTCAATCGCGGGGAGATTTACCTCAGTCGGCCTCATAAATAGTTAGCAGTCGCAGTTTGAATACGATAACATGAAGGTACTGCTTCCTAACCCTTTCGAGCAGCCTCGCCAGGTTTGCCGAAACCACTGTGAAAATCTCTTTACAGCATCCACATTTCTTCCTGCTAGGATAATACCAAGTTTTATCGATCACACAAAAGTAGGTTAATGGCCGACTAGAAATGATTCCGTTTAGTTTCTTGAGCTAATTTGGTTAATACCTTTGTAAAAATGGGAAAAAATCGTAAGCCGTTTTTGCATATATCCCACACCTTAATAAATTCCGTTTATTAAACTGCGAAACCAAGCAACGTGGAAACGTCAGCTTCGCTGGATGCATTCATGTTATCAATGAATTAGTGGGCCGCTATTTTTGCCTTTTAGGTTTTGATAACTTCGAAGCAGTTAATAAATGCTTTAAAGGAAGATATACTGTGTATCACCTAACCAATCACCCATGTGGTATTTCTTTTTGAGCCGTTGAATTTATGGGAAACTACGAACGGCCTGAAGCACGCTACACACCGACACATTGGTCACAAAAAAGCTGCTATGCTCGATTCGGTGGGTGTCCTTGGCAAAAGCCTAAGTGCCATAACGAGGTGTGTTGTGAATAATTGCGGGATTTGGTGACGGGGCGTAAGGCAGCTAAATAGGATAGGATTCTGTGTAATGTGATCGGAAGCCTGTTTCAGTAGGGGACAAGTTTTCCCTGCATCAGGCGCAAATATATCAAAACAAGCAAAATAGCCCGTACACATCTTGAGCTAAGAGAAAGCACCCACGTTGGTTGGCCATTTTTTTTCGGATGTATTTACCGCAATGCTTTCCCGCTGCGACCTTGTGATACCGAAGAATAAACAAAGGCTACGAGCCCAACGCAGCCACAGCCCGCTATGTGTGGCAGCGTAGCACCATTGCCGCATATCAGGTGAGTCGCATCGTTTTCCATGATAGGGCGGTGCCCGGCAGTGTTCCTCTAACTGCGCGGCGTGATTCCCCTGGCACTGATTTATCGAAGCAAGAAGCAGTCGCGAAGAAGCGAGCGATAGCGGCATGTGTGCTGTACGGCTAGGCCGCGTCTGCGCTGTGCGCGGTCTCGATAGCAGGCGCCACGCAGTTTTGGTCACCGCTCCCGTGGTCCGTTTACTTCAGCTCACGGCTCTACGTAGCTGAAAAAAGCGTGCGTCTATTCAAAATACGAATTACTTTGGTTTTCAGAAAAGCAGACTATAAAAGTGGCGCCGAAAAGGTACGAGCTAAATAAAAAGAGGATGAGTAACCCGACTACAACATTGAGTTTCATACTAATATACACTAGAGGGAAATCTGGCGCCACTGTCTAGGGGAGCCGCGCTTCAGCGAGCGTTCTGTCATGTACCGGCCAGGCACGTTCCACTTGTCCTTGGCATGGCTCCTGAACAGGCTGAAAAGTTGCCTCTGTCTGCAAAAAAGCGACAATATTACTGTAAAAGATTATTGAAATTTGTTTCGTTATTAGAAAATTGAACTTCAAGAAAGATTTGCTTGTCAGTAATTATTTAAAGCTTTATGAACGATGCAGAAGAAAAAATGTTACCTTTCTGACTTCGAGACAAAAAAGAAGCCATATGGCTAGCTAAACCAAGTAGGCGAGGAACGTCGGTAGCTGCAATGGCGCCACCCACGGCGGCTTGCGATTGCAGCGCCAGATTTCCCTCTAGTATATATTAGTATGAAACCCCCTGGACGACAAGAGCAGCCCCTCTGACGTGGCTGATGTGGTGTGGACCGACGCCTGCTTTGCGATGCCTGCACTGAGTGGTTACGGCAACGTGAACAAGCATCTCTAGATATGGTATCAGAGTAGCGCCCCTGAGCCCCTCAAGTCAGCAACGCCAGCCATTTTTGGGGTTTATCCACGTTGCGAGATTACCGATTCTGTGGTCTTGCCGCTAACTTTGACGGGTAGATTGTTAACATCACTGCCGAGGATGCAGCAAAACGGCCTCTTTGGGCACACTTCTTTTGCTGAAATGCTGCTGACTCGGGTTCGGAACGACGTCAGTCGCGCGCAGCCGCAGAGCAGGAAGGACAAGCTAATAAAACCAGAGTTGACCGACTAAAAGAACAACAAAATGGCGGCGCCCAAATACAATCGACGTGTACACAGATGTCACGTGATGCGAACTGACCAATGATCATGGCGACGGCACGGAACACCAAAAGAAAAGAGTGCCGATACTTTGTAAGCTTATCTTGTGACACTAGCGCTAATCTGTAGGAGACTGTCCGACTGGCAGTTAACTGTAAAAAAAAAAACTGTGGACACATAAGAGCTCCTTATGAGGGGTGAACGCGAAAGAATTGAAAACTTTTGGAAAGATCTGAGGGCGAATGGATATGCCGGTATTGTGGACGGCGCAAACTTCTTTTGCACTGAAGGGACCGGAAGTGGCCGTAGCGCAGCCAGTTAGGGAGGCGGAAAGCTGCGCCTAGCGCCCTGTCTATCAAGGGACTGCTCCGCCGTTCGGTAAGGAATCCGGTGTCGCCACGTCATGCTGTGCCGTCAACAGTGCGGCTGGCTTCTTCGCAACGGTAAAGGCATTGCAATATAGCCCCATGACGCCCCGTATCCAGTGGTGACGTTAGGCCACCGCATACCCGCGTTATCAGCCACTAGTTTTATTTTGAGCTCCTTTCCGTTCATATTCAAAGCATTTCACACGCTGTGTTCCGCATGGCATCACGATACAGTAGTGGTCAGGTGACTTGCCTACCACCGCGCGTCCTTGGATTCAATTCCAATCCCTGCAGCGGCTTTTTTGTAAGAATGGGTCTAAGGGTAAAGGCGATGTTAGCCGAGCCATTGCGCCTAGAATGCTACACCATAAGTAATTTAAAAACTAGGGTTGGGGATAATAAGCCCACGCGAGGAATTCAAGCGCCGCTTTGCTGCTACAGACAAGGCAGTAGCCTACTTCTTGGCTTAACAGTTTATTTACGGTTTTCACGTTGTACATAACAAAAATATCATGGAAAATTGTGTCTGGTTGAATTTGAAGGCGAAAGCCTGGCGTGCTATTTTGACGGATACTCTGTCGTCTACGTCCACCTGCCGACATAAAAAGCAAGGCTATTTTACTGTCCATAATCTATGTCGGTCTTTATTCACCTGCACTCATTTGATCCGACCTATATTCATCTTATTTCATCTTAATTCCGCACACGCCACCTTAATCCGTTAATCTATAACGACAGTATTAACAAAAATGTAAACGAAGCTGATGTCCATTTTTGAGTATTTGTTGTAATTAGGTTTATTCATTACAGAGGATTTACATGTACTTTTGGTTACCGGTTTGTCGGTTCAGCATTTTTTCTTTGTATGGGTTTCTTTTATTTCTATGGCTGCTTCTTTTTTATAGTAATGTACACTGCTGATGTATTACCGTTACTATTGTGTAAAATGTTAGTCGTTCCGTCTCTGCGTGCTACATCACTGCTGCTGTCTTATGAAGGGCGTAAGGTGTGCTCAAGCTGCTAAGGGCAGCTTTTTTCCTTCCGCCCCCTCTGGTATTGCCTTTTATAGTGTACAGAGGTAAATAAATGACTTACCTACACTAATCCATTTTAACCCACGCTTATCAATGTATTGCTACCTTGTTTCCTACGTAATCCACCTTAATTTATTTCACTTCACCTTAATCCAACCTCAGTTATGCATATAGTCAATTACTGATCAATCATTATTCCATTTTAATCCCCCTTAAGGGGGCCATGCAGACAAAATACGTTTGTTTTATTCGGAAGATTTCATGTTTGATAGTGCCCCCAGCGCTTTTCTGGAAACAAACGATGCTTTTTTCACTGCGAAATTAATCAATTTCAGTTAAAATTTTGGTTTTCCCGCCAAATCGTGTGTTTTCGTGACGTCTGCAAAATCACAAGAACCGCTTTGCAGGAGACTGCGGAGCTTTGTTTACCGTTATTCAACCTAGATGGCGCCACCATACCGCGAAGGCCCGTTTTCTGTCTGCTTTGTTTTTGAACGTATTTGTACCTGGCTTGTTTTTGTTAAGGTAGAAAATAATCGTTCCGTTAAACATGGTGTTCGCTCGACAGATATGGTCACGTAAGACACCGCCGCTTACGCAATCGGCCAGTGTCGTTTGGGAAAACCCAAAGGCACCGCAGTGCTGTGCAGCTAAAACAAGCATAGTGCGCGCAGTACCAACAGCAGTGCGCATCAGTACTCCTTTTCGTGTATTCCCGTAATTTCCACTGTTTACCCCACGACTATTACTGCTATAAAAAGAATGTGCCCTAAATTTAAGCGCAAATACCTCGTTCGGCAAGCTTATAAGCTCTGCCTAATTTGCGTTTGCTTTTGCTGGCGTCAGCCAATCGCAGAGCTGCCGCATTTAACTTCATAGATTCTGTTGCGGGAAATGAGCGAGTGGGTCGCACGGTCATTCCCTTTTTTTTCCTAATTATATAGGTTATTTGAGCATAGTTTACGTCAAAAGTGGCGTCAGTATGATTCTAACGAGGCAATCTTTCGAATGAACCAAACTTGTGTTTTGTCTGCATGGCCCCTTAAATTAAGCAATCTCAATCTACTTTCATTCCTCTTATTATAACATGGGATTTCTTAACCCCATCGGGATCATATTTTTCTCTGTCTTAATCCCGCTTTGTAGTAATGATCGGAAATTCCTTTTATTTCATCCTCGTCTGCCCTATTATCTAGCCTAATTCAACACGGTCCACCTTATCCTCTTTCATCCTAACACATGGTAACCTATTTCAATCCACCGTAATCACCCCTTAATATCCATTACTTTTATCGCTAATAAATCATTATTCATGTACATTCCTCTCAATTCAACTGTTTTTGCACATTGCTCAATATCTATACAGCCTGTCGATATATCCAATTCGCTTTTGCTCAAATACGGTCCATACAGTTGTCCAAAAGCCAATTTAGGGTTTTTGTCCTAGCACGCGTATAAAGACGCCAGCGGAATTTTTAAAGTTACACCCCTCTGGACGTGGAATTTATTTCAATTTCCCCGCTTTCTCATATCGCTCGCCATCTATTGGCACTTTCTGCAACCACTCGCCGCCCGTAGGAGCCCGTGTTATTCATCATAAAACTAGGAATGATGAGTATCAATAGTAGTCGTTTGACCGCACCGTCTTGGTACAATTTGTTTCGGCCGGGTTACAATAAAACACCAGTTCCAGGCGTTTCCCATTACCACACGCCTACTTTAATTAAGAGCCCGTGTACTGACAGCAGGCGAGACTTCCTAATTGTGTACAATTTCTGTGTAAAATACCTAATTATGAAACCAAGAAATAACTGAACAAGTGTTACACCCATCAGTGTCATTAGTCAAGTGGCCCACCGGGGCATCGGCGAGTGCAACTGCTAGTTAATCATAAATCAACGTCGACGATTATTAGTTTGTTATTTACGGGTGGCATGCTTTAGTTCTCTGCTGGCATTTTATGCTGCTCCCGCCAAAAACCGCACGTGGCTTTCAGTAACATTCGTCTTGACGCCGACGATGACGCTCACTTTTGACGTTTCATGAGACTAGGCTTTCGCTTTTTAAAGAAAGCTGTCGCTTTCATGAGCGGCACCGTTGAATGACCCAGTGACATAGCCTGCGGCAAAGAGGCCAGCAATAGTGCCTGAGGACCCGGTTTTCATTGTTCTTGTGCGTAAAGCTTCGTGCAACTTTGTCCGGTTGGCTGATTTTGTTTTTCCCGTACATCGTGGGAAAAAAAATGATAGATGCTAAGACCTTTCTACGAAAGGGAAGGCGAAAGCCTAGACGGACTGCTGTTGATCTGTTGTTAAACTTTCTGTTGAACTTTACGGCCTAGCGCGTCACAACTTGACCCCTGGACAGCATCCTCCGAAGCTCGTCCCGCTCGTTGGCCATTGCAGGGAGCCTCCTTTTCGTCAGTGTCGGGACCTTCACCCGTCAGGGTAGATCTTATTGCACTTGTGGCAGCGGCCTACCCTTTTCTGGCCCTGCTGTTTAACTTTACGCACTCTCTGCCGTTTAACTTCACCTTTTTTTAACTTGTGCGCTCTCCTAATTTTTGTACCTCCCGATTTTCAGTACCTCAAAACGCCTTTCATAAAAAATATCAATATGAAACTTCCGCCCGAAAAAACACGCACACATCTCATTATTTAGCCCATTTTATTCAGGATAGCCGAATGATCCTTAAAGGGACACTGAAGTGATTTGTGAACATTTAGGGAATACTAGCGCAAATTGTATTCCGAGTGGGGTCTCCAGGCCATGTTTCGCCCCCTCTCGCGGCATTTACGCGACTTTATTGAGCAGACAAATGAATTCCAAAATGCTGTCTTCCTCTCTGCATCATCCTTCCGATTTCCTATGACGTTTTGTATGACGTCAAAACGAGATGGCTTGGCTTCACTGCGCTACTGCAAGGCTCCCTGACGCTCCGACAGAATCAGTCGGCCTGGCGTTTAGTCGGCCAGCGGGTCGTCGCAATGCGTTCGCTCATTAAAACTAAGTTCCGACACGTTTCTGCTTTGAAGAATGTGCCTTTAGTTTGTTAGTTTGTAGACTGTATCAAACTCCAACTCCAAGTCGCTACACACAAGCGCACTTGGCTAACCGGTAGGCTAGTAAGAAAATATAAGGCCTATTGAAGGCGGGAAAACCAATAGCGAAGTTGTACAATATAGCTACTAAGGAAATAAAATCAACCAAAACTTTTATCGTACAGCGTAAAACCAGGGTGCGGGAAGCGCTTTTTGCGCTGGGCGAACTAGCACAGTGGTCAGCAGCATGATCCGACATTTGCGAACGCTTTTCCGACTAAGAAATGAAGTAGCTAGACATGAGATATTGTGGGAATTTGGGGGACGCTTACTGCACGAGCGCTATTCAAGAACTAGCCATCTAAGCTGCTTGAAATGCTTAAACTAAATAAAAATGTAAACTCGCTATACATTATATGCTTTAACATTGCCGCCACTGGCAGCGCGGGGTTATAGCCGACTGGTTTGGAGCATTAGGTATATTGCTTTGCAATGCGCAAGTTAGAATCCCCGACAGTGCGTGTTTTTAAAGCGAAGCTTTACTAATCTCGTCGAACGGCTTCGCCGTCGTCCGCATTTTTACCTTCATTTGACCTCAGCTGCGCCACACCCTTCTTGCAGCACATCACGTGACTCGCCGGGCTCGCTTTCATCAGTGCGCAAAAGGCCCCGCTTTCATTCAGCTCAGATCAAGTGAGCGGCGGCTACGGTGGGAGCGGCCGCTCAGCTGAAAGGCAGCCGAGGCTGCCCCGCAGCCTCGCTGCCCCGCAGCTGCTGGCACAAGCATAAGCCAATGGGTCGGCAGCCCGGCGGCGGCACTCATGCTTCTCATTTCGTCCTTCGTGGGTCTACGCTGCTTTTCTGATGGAGGCGAAAAGCGCAAAGATTGCTGAGCATGTTGAAGACACCCGTGTAGTCAAAATTAATTGATTGCAGGGTTTAACGCGCCGATGCAACGCAGGCGATGAGGCGCGTGGTAGTGGAGGGCTGCGGATTAATTTTGACCACCTGGGGATCTTTAATGTGCGCCGAAATCTTGTACACACGGGCGTTTTTGCTTTTCACCTCCATCAGAAAAGCGGCCGCCGCGGCCGGGAATCGACCCCGCGTCCTCGTGCTCAGCGTAGTCAAAATTAATCCGGAGCCCTCCAATTCAGCGCGCGTCATCTCCTGTGAAGCGTAGACGCGTACACCTCATAATCAATCAATAAAGATTGAGGAAAAGCGACCCGTTAGACCCGCAAAACTCAGGAAGCGCGACCACAACCGTAAACAAAGGCAGGCTTTGGACGAAAAGTATAACAAATACAGCTAAATTAAAGGTTAACCAAGTGAAACCAAGAATTAACCAGACTAAGTCAAGCTTTCGCTTCGCATATCGAGGGCTAACACCAGCTAAATGACAGACTTTTTTTAGTTGTCACTTGTTTTTGTGCAACGTTTCTTTATACTGAATTCACCATTTTTGCGCTGCAATGTTGATTGCTCCACGAGCGAGTTCGCAGAAAGCGCACAGACTGACACTGATGCGCTGGCGAGTTCTCGTTGGCGTGGTGTTGCCAGAAGCACCGACTGCTTGCGGGCACAGTCCTGAATCATCCGACCCTTGGCCTGGTGCGAACACACCTCTTACGATACAGGCACGAGCCAGGTAATCTCCAAAGGTAAGGGAAAAGTGAACCGCATTTGAGCGTCTGCGGTGATGCGGAGGGAGATCATCCATTGGGGTCGCCCCGGCCATTTATTGTTACGACTCCAAGCCGTGCTGCTAGCCTTATCTGACAAATTTTACAGCCCACAACATGGCGTAAGTGCTGTATGCCGATTACAGAGATACCGAGAATGCCCAGCCAACGATAACGTCGAATGCCAAGCGTGTTGTTTCACAGACCCGAAACCGAAGCAGGGGCGGTAATCTCGTGTTTTGTTCCTTTTGTGTCCCTTGAGTCCTGATTGGCTAAAAGCGAACAACTGAATGTGACGTAACGCAAGCACGGCGGAGCTAGTTCGCGGCTTCTCGGAGCAGACGATTTGAGTTTGAAAAAGACGAAGGACAATCATGAACTTTCCGGTTACCGCCTTGTTGTTGGCTCACCGGCGGAACAGGCGTCGAGAAGTAATGTAGACGCATTCGAAATGCCTACAGAAGCATTTCAGCCTCTCGAAGACGACTGTGCGGTGTCTTTGGTTCAAGCTCTGGGACGAACTTGGCCGTATACAGCGCGGGCTCAGTGTCGAGGACCAAGTGATACGCGCCCTTTGTTTCTTCACTACAGGCCGCTTTTTTTAGCGGTCGCTGGCGAAGAAACGCAGTGAAATAAACGATCGTCTGCGAGCTCAATAGCTGTCGAGCAGACGACCGTAATTACACAACCACTCGGCATTAGTTATAACCGTTTTTGGTACTTGACTATTGTACATACCTGCTTAACGTTCGTAGGCTTCACGGGAAACAGTTATACGTGGACAAGAAAGGAAATCGTCACCACTTACCCATTTTTTCACTTGTAGAGCACAACGAAAATGTCAGCGCCGTAACGCACCATTCGAGTTCTTAGAAAAGATCGCATCAGCATACACCGAAAGCGCGTCGATGCCGGAATACGTAACGGGAGGGTTATTTTTATGCGCGGTCATTGTCATCGGCCTCAAAACAGGGACCAAACACAAAATAAACTGAGTAGCCGTAGCATTGTTTACATCTTTACTGTCACAGGAAACAGCTGGCTGCAGCATCCACCTTTGGATGTTCGTCCCCTTGCGGTTAAATACTTCAACGTCGTCACAAAAATCTTATTGCGAATAGAATTTCAAAACACGCTCAAATAAACACGTAAAAGATAGTTCTCCATGGTTATAGTTCGTTAAAATACGTTTGCACAGACAGTTACGGTGTTATCAAAGGTGCTTCGCTTAGCCGGAAGTACGTCACGATGAAAGGGTCGAAAATCGGACGTTTTCAAAATGAACAGTTACGAGAATACCGCCCCTGGTTTGAATTTTAATCTTGGACATCGTTCAGTCATGTATGTATGCCACTGCTTTAGTTGCTGCGGCCGCCACAAACCGCGCATGGTAGTTTTTCTTCTTTCAGGCTTTAAAAAATAAATACCGCTTTATCGACCGGATAAACCAAGATAACTGTGTTTATTTGAGCCAGTCTACGCAGTGCAAGCAAAAACAGGAGCTTGACAAAATTTCTTAAGTGTCCCTTTAACGCCAGATATCATTATGTGGCAGAAGGAGTACACCATTCACGTCACTTAAAATCCTTCGCAATGATCTCTTACTTTTTATAAATATCCTGAATTTTGCAGCGATCTGTTGCTTTTAATAAATAGACTAAATTGAAGTGCTGTCGTGTAACTTACAATAACAATCCTTTTATTGTTTGTAAGCACTCAAGAGCGGAAACAAATAGGAAAAGTAATGACGCCCTTAAAGACACCCGGAATCGTTTTGGAAGCGTTGACTGTACCAGCATAGTTCATTTTAAATTGTGCTTGATTTTTTTTTCAGCGCTGTCGGTTTCTATGAGAAAAGTATAGATTAGAGGTAGGGAGGTTAACCCTACTACTTCGTGGGCCACACAAAACCCACATAAGTGGTAAAAGGAAAAACAATTCACGGACAAAAATATTGTCGAACAATTTTTGAAGAATGCGAGTAAAATAAAGTAAAACAAATATAAAAGAATGAGAAAAAATACGGAAAAGAAGTATAGAAATAACGGGGATGAAGAATGGCTGTCAAGAGTGGGGAGCGCTGCTACTGACATGCGGCCAGCGGGGAGTATATCAGTCGCCTCAGCACATAACGCCACGTGAGCGCAATTTTTTAAGGCGACGACAACGAGGAAGCTACGTCTATGTAGAGTTCTTAAAATTTGTAATTGACGGTTGTGTGGTTATTGACGTTAGGTTTTCCTTGATTCATTCATTGCTTGCTTGGCTAACATAATATTTTCTCCGGCGCTTCAGTCAATTGCAGCGGCCCCATTCTTTAGATAGTAATTTTTAAAGCAGTACGATAAGTCTCCCCTTTACAGGTCATTGTATGGCACGTTTTTTTTTTTACTTTTCAGAAGCTTGACATTCTAAACTGAATGTAGCTCATTTATCGCTGAAAAAAATGACCATCTGACGAACACTTTGAAACATGCGGAAAGAAAAAATCCCGGGCCGTCTCCACTAACGTGAAACTTTGTGAGCAGCGAAGCATGCAGTGTATAAGTGTATTCTTGGCACCTTGGCGCTTTTGCCAACGGAGATGAAACCGTAAGGGGGGCAGAGGTATACAGCTTTGCTGTAAAAGCCTCTTGTCTTTGAAGCACGAAACTCTTTAGCGCGAGGCGTGAACGAGTGTCCCGGTGTTTTTTCTAGTTCGCGTTACGTTCTAGCGCGAAGCGTAAACGAGTTTCCCGGTGTTTTAGTAGCGTGACTACATGCGACGACGATTACGACGGTGACTGCAGGAGACGCCAACAGCCCCAGCCCCTAAGGGGCATCGCCCCTAAAATGCTATGCCATTCTTTATCTTGCTCCTCTCAGTCCTCTGGTTTTTCGGGAACGTAACTTGTTTTCTTTCTGACATGCTCCTTTACACCCTCGGGTAATTTCAGTATCGTCTAATCTAGCTTCCGTTGCTCATCGAAACGTTCACACGAAGCCACGTGCGAGATGTGGCCTTATCACATTTACGCAAAAATTGATCCGTATCGAAACGTGGACCTCACTGATCTCTGAATTCTACGGTCCTTTTTGGGTCATCAGAAGTTTTTTTAGCACATATCCACAAAAGTTCCAACCAGGATTTTGCCTTCGCATTCTTCAAACGTTTTAAGCATCCCACACAATTTATGTTTGTTCATGCATATGTTGTACAGGTCAGATGTGCTAGCAATTCGCTCAGTCTATTCCTGTGGGCTTACAAATATGTGCTCATTGACACATCTGCAAATAAGAAGCGACAAACGTACGAAGGAAGCGCACTATCAAACTTACATTCCAAAAATACGGGCGTCAGTCGGATGCAAGAAGCCATTACATGGCCTTGGCATTATGAACTTTTGCTTGGTAATGTAAATAGACCATGTTTACTATCCCCATCAATATCCCTATCAGTTGGGCAATGCGGGAAGTATCAGAATCTATTGTTTGGTCTAAAAAAGCTTGTGTTTACAGGGAGTGTAACATCCACGGTGTTGCTTATGTTTCTACTCATTTTAACACCTTGAAGAAGCTAAAACCTTAATGTCAGAAATTTCTCATTTATTTATTTGTGTTTTTATTTATTTATTTATTTATTTATTTATTTATTTATTTATTTATTTATTTATTCATTTGTTTATTTGTTTATTTGTTTATTTGTTTATTTATTTATTTATTTATTTATTTATTTATTTATTTATTTATTTATTTATTTATTTATTTATTTATTTATTTATTTATTTATTTATTTATTTATTTATTTATTTATTTGACAAATTGCCCCTTCTTCTGCACGAGCCCCTATGAGTTTCTAAAAGCAACCTGTTACAAATATTACGGCAGGTGTACCCCGTCCGCGCTAAGCCTTTTCGTGGATCTTCTACCATTATATCCAGTCTCGTATCGAGACCCCTCTGGCTGCTTGTTTCGTCGGAAACTGCGGCGTACGTTTCGTGACACCGAGGGCGAGCCCGCTCCATTCTATTTCCTGATGCGGCGAAAGAAAACAAAATGCATCCTGCCATCTTTCCCTTCGAAGCCCCTTCCGCGAAACGAAAAGTAATGGGCGACGGACGCCTCCAGTTACGGTTGGCCGTTAGGATTTTCCCGATAAGCTGATGGGTTCGCAGACGAGCGGTTCAGAATGAAATGACGATGGGACATTCTCTGTAATGGGACTCAAATCCGCCTTGAAATTTGAACTCGAATTCTCGTCCATAACCCCCAGTGCTCGTCATTTAAAATGGTTTGTTATCACATACTGGATTGTTTCATAGAGGTTAGATGTTTACGCGTTAACGTTCCCGTGCTTTGCGGTTACTTTTCAGTTCATGTACCTAATTTCTAGGCCTGAACGGGTAACCAGTATTTGTGGTTAGAGCAACGCCTGGTTATCACGAAGGACAGAAATACTGAAAGACGTATACTGCAACATTGTGTTCGCGTTGCGGGAGTTCGGAGACAATGATTTTATTTTAGTAGCACGGAATTTGAGGCATTTGACCCTCCTCGACACATTGTGAAAGAGGAGAAGACATTACAGCATACTATTAGAAAGAAATAAATGCGTCCAGCCAAAGTACACGCTGAGAATATCAGGCAAAATGTTCTAAATGTTTGAAAAATGACAAGTTCAGTCGCCATCGCTTCGAGCCCGTTAATGCATTTTATTAAAAACATACAGCTAATTGTGTGGCAGCCTGTCATAGAGAAATTTTGTAGAACTTCATTTTTTATTCTTTTTAAGCCGGAACAAAGGCGCAAACAACTATAAAAACACTGTACTGTCGATTCATTCTATCAGTGTGTTGGACGAATGCAAGCTTTCGGACTACTGCAGCTTGGAACGTGTACTCTCTTATCAGGTCTGAGACCCTTAAAATCACACGAACTAATTTCTCCTGTATTATTTTCATTTCTAACGAACATCTGCCGGCGCCAAACTGCTCTACTATACGAAGCGCGTTTTGATTATTCTCTCTCGTGTTAATTAAAAAGAAACCTTCTACCACGACTTTCTTCTTCTGTCAACTCTTTTTTGTCTCAGCCTCTGCCTTCGCCAGCTTTTTTTGTGCATCGCCTCTTTATTTCCACCTTTTCCGCTGTCGCTATTTTAGACCACGCATAAACACGGAAAGATCTGCTGTTTTTTCTAAACAGCGTTCGGTGGCTGGTCATAAAGTTCCCGAATTATTTTGCATAAAAGGAAGAACCAGGAGAGCCGAGTCAAGCATTGTAGGCCCTCTCGTACACGCAGAAGCCCTGTCAAAATATATGCCCCAAGTTTGTACATGTAGGACTACAAAGGCACCGGTGCTGTCATTAGAACGGGCTGGCCGAGGAGGCTCTCATCTTTCTTGTCTTCCAGTCTCAGTACTTCATCGAGACTTCGGGTAAAAAAAAACGAAAAAAATAAACCAGCCGTGTGCCGGTAAATGGGCAGATCGATGGGGACGTAGTACAGTTTTGAGTGCCCTTAGGGAACGACGAGCTCTGGGGAAGGGCTTGTCAATTATGCCAGTCTCCGCCTCGGTCGCTATTAGGAATTCGTCTTTTGCGCGTTCGCTTTAATTCCGCGCGTGCCGATATCTCCGCTGGCCTGCTAATGTCCGCCCTCGCGAGGCCTCCGGAATAAATTAACTGCCGGCATATTAGTCGAGGGAAAACTTGAAATGGCGCTCATAGGAATCGGAAAAGACGAGGACAACTAATTGCTCGACTCTTCTCACTTTTGTACTCCGTGTATCATGCCGCGTGGCTCGCAAAGGGCGCTCAGCACCTACGCCTCACGGGCTTTCTATTTCAATTTGCATAAGGAAGACCTGCTAGCCGCTACTTTAACTTTATCTGCATTGTCGCGAAAGTTAAATTGCTTCGTCGATGTTGCCTGAAATCACTGACGCCAGAAAACATTGTAATCAAATCATTTTTTTAATCTGTACATTGTCAACAGCCAGGTAAAATGGCTCGGCAAAGTTGTTCAATATTTATTATATGACATTCATTACATGGTACTGCAAATTCGTGGATTTTTACGTTCCTTAATGTTATGTTCATCGCTTAGCTGTGGAGCTTAAAGAAATTCCTCTGCTAAAAGTCACTCGTACTGGTAATTACATAAAGATTGAGTTCTTACTTTAACCACACTGATGCTGTGGCTTTTGACCAAAGAGCTCCAATAATATGAAGTTTAAATTTTAGCTTCTGAAGAGCTTGTTTAATTGGTGACTGCAGCTCATTGCACATGAACTGTTAGTGATACTTATCTGTAGTCTGGCGTACCGGCTGCAGGAAATAAAGTTTTGAATCATGGATATGTGGCAGTGTCGAAGGCAACTACGAAGACACCCCACCAACTGCACTAACCATTTAATCATCTTGGTCGAAAAAACGACGCACATTCAACGATTTAAAGAACCAAATACGTGAAAACCTTCTGTAGACCGGGAACCGTTCTTATAATATAAAAATGCAGTTAAGTATGTTTAGTTACTATAAGCCCACATAGAGGCCTTGGGAGGCATATTAAATACGGGTAGGGAATCGTTGAACACATTCCGGCGTTTCTTCCCCCATTAACACGTACTTCTCGTTGGGCAGCCAGGACGGACACTTGCTTTGCAACGTAGTGCCCCGTAGTTGCAAAAACGCCTAGTGCGCCAGATAATGGCGCTGAAACAAAGCAGTGGTCACACATCCGGCAGAACATGTGAAAGGGTCGGCGGGATGCCAGGATGCGCATTTTTTATTGGCCGGTAGCGCGACCACAGCAATGAACAACTCCCAGCAGGGTCCACCCCTCGGAAGGCAGAAAATGCGCTCACCAGGTGATGTTACATGGTGCATCGGGTACAGAACCCTTGTAGGAGATGTATTTTGCAGTATTTTTAAGTACAGAGCACTCCACGTGCCCGAGATGCCGTCCGTACAATGTTGTTAGGCGTCAGGCAAGTCAAATGATGCATACTCACTTAGGAGGATTGGCCAAGAAGAATTTAGTTTAGTGGGGAAAGCCAATTTGGTAAGACAAAAAAGGCCATTAGAAGAAAAGCTTTTCTTAGTAAGCTCAACAGATAGAGAAAAAAGCGGGGTTGGAAAATAGAATAAAAGTCCACCTGATCCGAGTAGTTCTAGCTCGACAGACGAGCCGTTTCCGCAATGAATGAGTGGATGGCGTGACACACATCCCTATGGCAGTGGCCCAGCTCTCTTGTGCCCCCGAAAGACAAAAGCACTGGAAGGGATAACGGCAGTCCTAGGCGTCGCAGGCGAGTCTCCTGCAGCCTTCTTCGATAAGTGTTCTTATTCCTCGCTTCGCAGCGCGCGTACCCATGCCAGAGACTGTCCCGGAATCTTGCAATTAGGGTTTTTATTGCACCCAAGTTGATTGAAATAGATAAGCAAATCAAAATACAAAGATTCCTTCGACAGAAAAGTCAAAACAACACAGACAAAAAGAAAAACAAAACACAGAAAAAAAAAACAACGCCGAAAAACAAGAGCAAAACACAAATAAACAGAAGAGAAACGCAAGGTACTCACAACCAAAACCCAAGGGAAACACTCGCGAATCACTGCTCCGCACTTCCTACACCTTTGAAGTTGAGTGTCTTCCGTCTGTATTCCAATTTCTTCAGACGCTGAAAATTCGATGGAAGGCGCGGAAGAATTACGGGGGTTACACAGGGAGAAAACTGGTGGTCGGGCACTGTAACAGTTTTATTAAGAGGTGTGTTATTCGGTATAAATCAGGCAAACAATTTTTTGCAGCGTACCGTACATGGCGCCATGGCGCGGAATAGCCGGTGTCGTCGGCGACGTTGACTGCAAGCGAAAAATCGACATGAGCGCAAATTCCAGTGGTGCCACCTTGGGGCACCCACAGAAACTCCCGGCATGGCAAGGCGTTACCGTGACAAATGGTGTGCAAGCCGGAGCAGAGAGAGTTCACCGCTCGCGGGCGCCGCCAAGGAGTAGGATGACGTCAGCGGTAGGGCGCAGTGCGCCGTTGTGCGAGTTGTGTCATCACAATTACGTCCTTGTGGAACTCGAGAACATAACAAGCGAATGAAATGGCAATTCCAAATGGTCCTGATAACGCTATCCCGTTTCACGCTTAAAGCCGAAGCTTCAGTGCCCTCCAATTTTTTTTTTGTACGATGTCTCTGCAAGCACCTAACTAACGGTGCATGCAGTGACAAGCATAACGAACAATTTTGTTTAACATGGTTCGGCTCAACAGCAGCTAATGTATTCTGAATCAGCCAGTATCAAACTATCTTTTGTAACCCAATGACAATACAAGCCGACCAAAGAACTGCCCCGCCGCAGCCACTGGAGAAGTTGTTCAGCTTAGCCTCATTTACCGCGAGAATTGTTGTCTAAGAATTTTGCCTCGTACCCTAAACAAGTACTTCGAAGAAACCCACAACACTTGAAATTGCAATATATTTTGACGTTTCAGATATTTTTTTATTAAATGAAACGCCTGGAGTAGAGTTGAGACAAGTAATTTTATTTGACTATAAAGATCAGTTATGTGCTACGACTGCAATAATTAATAAACATTTCTATGTGTTGAGAATAAATAATTATGTATAGTGCCATCGGCATGGCCTGGAGGAAACCAATTGGCATAATTTAATTGCGACAAATTACGTCCTTCCGTGCAGCTAGTTCCAATAAACGTATCTCTAAATTTACACGTGCGATAAACGCCGATAGCAACCATTTTATGTAAAGATATTCTAAACCGGTTTTAAAGGAATCCAACAGCGTATTGTTAAGAACAAATATCCAAGAAACAATTGAGTGCGGGGGCTTAATGAAACCACTCTCACGATTATCTTCACAACACGCACTACCCTGCGGTGTTTTGGGTTCACTACTCCCGGGAAGAGTGTTGAAAACAAATCTACCTGTCGTGAGAGCAAGCAAGTTCCCCTTGTTAAAGCGATGCCTTCTATTCCTCACTGAATGCGTCGTTCGTTGCCCAAAACGCACTACTGGGACGCCAAGTTTACACAATAGGTTTTACAAAAAAAAAAAAAAGGCTTTTCGTGCTCAGAGTCTAACCTTGGTCACTCGCGCTAGGAAACCGACGTCTATCCGATTTCACCATTCCGACACGGCCACAGGAGTTTGGACCTTGGACTCAGGGTGCGTGGGAGATAACTTTGTGTTTTAACCATCTTTTTCATAAGATAGGTAAGAAAACGTCTTCGCTTTTTTTAAAACCCTTGTCAGTTCTT
Source organism: Haemaphysalis longicornis (assembly GCF_048455015.1). Taxonomy (NCBI): domain Eukaryota; kingdom Metazoa; phylum Arthropoda; class Arachnida; order Ixodida; family Ixodidae; genus Haemaphysalis; species Haemaphysalis longicornis. The sequence continues at coordinate 35,745,187 of NW_027526361.1, read as the reverse complement.
TCGAAGAGCATTTGCATCGTGACGATATTTTTAATCAAACACAAATAATTTTCTTATGGTTGGATGTTTGACACCATCGCGATTAACGCTTGAAAATGTTAGCAATGACGTCAATTTATTAGGGGCGAAGACCCTGAGGGGCTGGGGCTGTCGGCGTCTCATGTCGTTGTGCTAGCGCGTATTAAAAACAAACACCGGAACACTCGTTTGCGCATCGCGTTAGAACGCTTCGTGCTTCGAAGACATGAGGCTTTCAGAGCGAAGCTGGATTCCTCTACCCCCCAACGGTTTCATCTCCGTTGGCAAAAACGCCAAGGCGCCAAGAATACACTTACACACTGCATGCTTCACCCCTTCCCAGGTTTCACGGCAGTGGATATGGGCCGGGAGTTTTTTTTTTAGAGCGGAGCTGTTGTACAAGCCGCTGCAGGAAAAAATATCAATAAAATGTAGAGCGCTCGTGAGCGCGTGCATCACGCCGACCACCGAGCGTTCCCAGCACGCGCAGTGGCTTTAGCAAAAAGAAGTACTGACAAAAACCACGAGGAGCGAGAAAATGCCAAGCGCTCGTGAGCACGTGCCACGTGGGGACCGCTGAGTCCCGGCTCGCGCAGTGGCTTTACCAAAAAACAGAAGAAAAAAAACCCAGCGCTGTCGTCAAGCGCTACCGCGCATGTAATGCTTGGCATGGGGAACACGACGATATCAATGCATATGACGACGACTACTACTAGGGCAGTTCAAAGCAATGACGGAACATCTAAATAAACAATTTCCGACTTGTACAAATGCGGGATGATATGTCCTCCAGTGCCCACGTAGAAAAAAATACTGCATCTTCCCCATGGTTCAAGGTTTGAGCGACTTAGCGCAAGCTTCGCCAGTTGAGCTGGTGAATTCTGTAATGCTGAGGATGACTTTGCATTCACCACTCGCCGTGAAGACGACGACGACCTTTTCGAAGCGTATGACGACAATTGCTAGCACAGTAACTATGCTAATAAATAATGATACTAAAACTTTACTATGTGTTCGGGAATGCTTGCCTACAACAGCTTTGCCATTTAAGTCTTGCGCGTGAGTGCAAGCATCGCTGATTTTTTTAATACGGGGTCGCGTTTTTAGACCGACAAGTATCATGGACTTGTTTAAATCCTTCGGCAGACCATCTCGAAATCACTATGAGCCGGTTTACCCACAATTCGTCATAGTGGCCAACGATAGCGATCAAAAAAGCAAGGTACGCAAACAAATGATTCAAAAATTATGATAAGCGCTGTATTATCGCGCAATGCGGGTATAATGTTTTACATTGCCTGATTACACAGCGCAGATCGTCCTTTTGAGTCAAATAATGCCTGCTGTCGTGACTCGGCAAATATGCTTTTTCAATAGTTAGACCCGGCTGCGAGTTCCCCTGTAAAGGGTGCACCACCTCACTGACACTATTGCTGCGGTGAAGCACGTTTCGGGGTAGCAACTCGAGAAATTAGACGGGGAAATCGCGTTCAGGGTGAAACGCACAAGCAAACAAACAAAACAATTAGAGCGATCCCTGCCGAAACCATCGCTACAGGAGTAACCTGCACGCGTTTCTCATTTCTTTGTTAGGTTAATTCTTCACTACCATACTCTTACATGTTTCACACCCCTCCAACACGATAGCGAGCACTTGGGGGTAAGGTTCCTGCCCAATTTCTGTGATTAGGTGCAGTGTCGAAAGTGGCAGTGTGACGGCACACGAGGGAAATTATTTCAAGAACGCCCCTTCAACCATTCGTGCAACGCGTATTTGCTCTTCATTTCGTTTTGTGAACTTTTCAACCACATTCAAAATATGTTCAATGACGCCTTAAAGGTGTCCCATCTCCCATCGGGAATTTCTTTTCAGTGGGCAAGCACAAGGTACTTATGGTGGTGGAAAATACAACTTCCATCCCAAAGAAAATGTCGAATATAAGGCCTACAAAACGAATCACTGCTCAAACGATATAAAAACAGGTCAATAAACCCTCGGAACGACGCCACATTTATCAGGGAAGCTCCTAGAGGTTGTATTCACTGGCGCGGCATGCATGCCGGCCTCCATGCGTGTCGCCCTAGCAACGAGGACGCATGGGCTTGGTCATGGCGGCGCACGTATAAGGCGTCCCAGCGAGCTCAAAAGCATTACCTCACCGTTAACTACTGTTTCGCGAAGCGTCCTACACCCTACCTGTCGCAAGGCATGAGTAAAGTCATCAGCACAGGTCAGCTGATTGCCAGGTGCCGTGTTTTGGTATCAGCCACGGTTGATTTCTCACCTGTCGGCGACCGCTGTCTCTTTTTTTTCACTTGTCGATAGATGTCACCAGTCTCCCGGCTACGAACGCGTGCACCAACTTTAGCGTGCACTGCTACGTTGCTGCCGTATCGCAACCGGCGTGTGCGCGAGTATTCACAATTCCTTCAGATGCATTATTTGGCTTTTATACTGAACTACGCTGCCGTGGGCAAGGTTCGGGCGGGGGCAAATGTGTTTATCTCTAGCGTCACTGCCTCCGTGTTCGCAGTTGTGAGGAAAATTGCGTAAACTTTTTGTTTGCTGGGACTGGAACATTTTTTTAGGATTGCAAAACGAGCATAGAACCACCGGTTTCTCAGAGCTCGATGTTTCTGGTTTACTAAAGGTGAACCTAATAAAATGATTGTAGTCGTCGACTTAAACACATGTGTTAAAAGAGATGTTCTCAGTATCCCAGAAAGGATTTGGGAATGGTAAAAAGGCGAGTATCGGTTGAGTGAGTAGCTGAGGACGTTGCACTAATAGTGTGTATGTAAGGCTACAATGGGAGATTCTCCAAGCTTCACCATCATGGTAGCCGAGAGGGGAAAAAAACATTCCAAGAAGGATAGGGTTACGATTACAATGAGAGGCTCATGCCTCTCAGCCCATACCACTGCGGGCACAACCTCCATACCGTGCACAAAATGGACGCCTTGCCTTCCTCGTCACACTAGTTCTTCAAATTTTATTGTTTCAGTGTATGGCGTCGATAGAAAACTGTTTACATCAACATAAGCTGTAAAAGACGGCAGGGCACGCACACAATACCCGTATATCCATTCAACCATTAAACACTGATGCTTTTGCATTCACTATATCATAAGGTAGGGTTAGGTGTCTTAGATACTTTCTGAAGATAAGAAAGAGGGGCAGGCGACACATTGTGTTGCCGCAGTGTGTTAGGTATCGAAATATTTTAAACCTATGTTGATCATTGCGACCACTTAAAAACGTTTACAAGACCCCGTCCCGCTGGCAAGGTGTGCCGGTTCACCGCTGGGGCGCGATCTTTGGGCACGCTGTTATACTGGCAAATAGTGAAGCGGATAAGCATGTTCGAGCACTCTCTGGCAAATTGGAACCCCACGTATTTGCTCCTGCCAGCGCAAAAGAAATAAACAAGGAGAGAAGCCAGGGCGAAATAAGCAAACAACAACGACACTGCAATGCGCACGTCAGTCATATAGTTGGCGGCAGGCAGGTAGGTCTGTCAGCGAAACTGCCGCGGCGCTGCCCTATCTCACTTTGCAGCCGAGCGCCATCTCTTGCTTTCCCTGATCCCCCCACCGGCAGTGATGCCAGCCACGTTCAAATGTGGCGCGCGGCTGGGTATAACGCTGGAAAATCCTGTTAGGAAGCGCGCGTGGCACACAAGCGTGCCTCGTTGTTTTGTGCGCAGCCACGCATGGTTGCCGCATGCCACAGTGGCTGAAGGGAAAAGAGCGGGCCATGCGGCGAGCGGATAACGCGGCGGCCTTCGCAGGCGATATTGCACTCCAGGGCATCATTACGCCCCGTCCTCCCGCCGATCGGGTCATCTGACAGCGTCCGCGTTTTGCCCCGAGCTGCCGCCGCGTAAGCAACGACTCGCTATTTCCGGTGTGGCGCGCACCAAGCGGTCGTTTTCGAGCTCGCAGTTCGGCGAGCAACGAAAACAATGAATTAACAGGCCTAGGGAAGTCGTCCCCAGTATGTCTAACGGTTGCTAGGCGTGCCTAGTGCTGCGCAAACAACGCAGTTGTGTCAACTGAGCACGGGTAATACGTTGTATCAACGGAGACAACAAATTACGATCCCCTGGCTCATATTTGATAGTAGGAGCGCATAACGAAGTGTGGCCTAACAACACACGAACATTATTTACACAGGCCCGTCGTTTAGAGGTAATAAAATCAAATGAAATAAAATAATGAGTTTATTTTCGCTTGTAACAATTGGAGGGAGCAGCCACAGAAAACTATTGTGAGAAGTAGCTTGACCAGTTTGTTGGACCGGTATTAACAGCAGCGGAAAATACGCCAAGGAACACTAGTAAGTGCTGTGAAAGCGTCTTCACGAACGAAAAAAAGGCAATATAATTTTACGTATAACAGTCTCACGTTTGCGTGTGGGCTCGTTGTTTTGGGCTATGGTGTAGCGTGAAGAATATATTCCTCGGGCAGGCTACCTTTCGAACACAGAAATTCATAAACAGTCATAAAGGACACAAACTGACGAAAGAAAAATATTTTGCGAACTATTTTGTGCAAGCCACTAAAGTCTGTACTGTTATCTACAAGATTATTTAACAATGCGGGAATTTATATGTTATCGTCAGAAAAAAAAATACTTCTTTCACGGTGTAGGAACAAACCATGTCACGAAAAACGTGTAAAATGGGAATAGGTTTCCTTTTATTCTGTAAAATACACCACTCGATATAAAACACGCCGTTGTTTCTATTAGCCAAGCAGCAAGACGGTAAAACGGTACTGGTAAAGGCGGTTTGCATTAATTATTTGATGGAGATCAATCTTTTGCATGAGAATAAAAGGAAACTTTTATTTACTGTACACCTTAGGGAAACTCCACTTTGCGAATCGTCATACATATAGTGCGTACAAAGCATAGCTAGATCGTATTCGTCACGATCGTATTCGTTGTATATTCGTTCTTGTTCAGGTTGTTTTTCTCTAATGCATCGCAGTGACCCTTCTAAACTAGCAACAAGAAAATGCAAACTATTTCTTGTGCATTACCCCTGTGAACTTACTAGCACTAGCGTTTTGGGTCACGTAAACTACGTCCCATCAGTAGTATCACCCATGCGGTTAGCTGCCGCAGCCGCAATCGGGAACCACTCCCGCGATAGCACCAGACAGCGTATTTTAATGTTTCCGTTTTCTTGTGTTTAGCGCCACTCGCGACATCTCTAGGCAGATTCTTTCGTGAGTTTAGTCCGCTTATACCTTACCGCCCTTCAACGCCGTTTATTAGCCCAGCCAATACCATTTTCGTTGTGTATTGTTTCTGTTGGATTTGTCGCCGACCGCAGCAGCGTGAGGAAGAATCTTTTTCTTCGTATTTTTGGTTTGTGCTGCTTGTTTGTTGCTTCTCTCCTAAGCCGTTGTATATTCGTTCTTGTTAAAGCAATACGACTCGAGCTTTTTGCGCTGTAAGTTTCGTTCATGGGCTTGCGATCTGCCCTAAATATGCCCGTGTCCACCTGTGTGCTATGCAAAGCTGACATGAGAAAAACATGACACCAGTGGCGGTACATTAAAAGATCGTAAATTTGAACCGCAAGGGAACACCACCACTGTTCTAATGAATGAAAGTTCCAATTAATGGATGGGAAAAATAGCATTACACAGTGATGGCAAAGCTGTAGGCAATGCTAGCAATATGGTCCTTGAAAAAGTTCGTGATTGCAGTCTTCCGTTTTTTTTTTTTCCTTGAATGCGACAGCTAGCACTTTTTACTTTAACTAACGAAAGTTGCAGAAGGATTCCTCTTCGCCTTCTTGAAAACTAAACCAGGGGTTGACCGGCATTCAATCCGGCCATGACATCTGAGCGGCGACCGTACTGGTGGTATGAAGTTTGAAGTTTGAAGTTTTATTTTTGGCAGAATGGGCTACATGGTGCCGAGGCTAAAGGCGACGTACATGTCGCCTGACTTGACCTCTGGCTCCCGGTAACACTCGAAGCGCAGACATTGTTTTAAGCTTGAAAATGTTTCACATAAACAAAAAGAAAGAGAAAGGAAAAGGAAAGAAAATAAAGGGAAAAAAAACGGGACAATCAGATAGCAACGCAGATTTATACAATAGCCAACATTTGACACGAAAAATAGCAGGATTACACTAATACCTACATCATACCCAGCAAGCAAAAGGCGGTGCATAGTTTACAATCCGAATAAACACCAAATAAATAGTTGCAAAGAGAGCATGGTTTTGTTTTGTTCCTATTCGTCGTCACCGGAAGCGACAGGTTTTGCATTTCTGACCTGAAAAGTGATGTCCTCATGTGTAAGCGCACCTCACCCCACTCCACTCGTGCCCAGCTAGACGTATTCCGTCAAAAATACACTTCCCAAAACATCCACCTAAGGTGTTTTAGATTAGTTTTACAGTATTTTATTTTCCCCACTGTTTTGCAGGCGACGCAGCTTCGTGTGTAAGCAATGGGCGCGTTTCTCTGGCCGTTTACTAAGCACCAGGGAACCGGTGCGGTGTTGCATAGTTCGAACTAACCATGGCAGAACCAACTCGCGTTCGAGTAAACGGGTTTTTATACATAGGTTTCTATGTATATGCCGCCCGAAACCGTACTGTTAGAATTATACATAACTTAGAGTCAATGAAGTTTCAATTAACGAGCTTTCAGTGTAGTTTATAAAGGTTGCGCAGGCTTAGTATTTCGAAAGCCACATAGATGACCGCAGTGGTTTGTCTGTTTTCAAAAGCCGTGCTGCACAACTAGAGCGGATAAAAATTTGGTCTGAACCACCGTTCCCCTCCTCCTCAGAAAGAAAAAAACTCCAGGTCACTAGCCAGAAATGCTACGCATTACAAATTTTCTTTTAAGAATTCAGGCACAATGTGGTTGCACACACTCAATGTGGCAGTGCAAATGACAATACCCACTCAGTGAGAAAAGGCACTCATCGGTAATCGGTGCCTGTCGCCATTAAATTCGAACCCAAACCTCCCTGCCAGGAAACGGTCTTCGTTTACATTTACGTAGATTCGAAAGGCGCGTCGCTTCCTATTCCAAAGAAGCCGGGTGCCATTCAAGCTCCCATTTGCGGCGCAATGCCAGTGGCCGATGGCTTTTCCGTCCGTACCTCGGAGTACATGAAAGCCTTGATTAGCCTTGCCCCCGTGCAGCGAAAGATTGCGTGGAATGCAAACGAGGAGTCCGCCGAAACTTGCGCAGGAAATTTGGCTGCGTTACGGTGCGGCTTGATTGATATCGATTCGGCACCAGATAAAAGCTTAACAGCTGCAGAGCATCAGTCTCCCAGCCAAATACCGACTAACACCTACCCCAACATCCTCAGACTATCAAAGAGGTTCCCCGAGAAATTATCAAACGCATGTAATAGGTGCGGTGAAATATCAACTCAATTCTATGCATCCTGGGGTTGTCGTATTATATGGCTCTCAGTTAACACCAACACCGAATTATATGAGCTATGGGAGGCAGCTCTGGCCACCTCTGACCCTGGTGTGCAGAAGTATCTGATCTTTAGGGCCAAGACTGGGGAAGAGGGGCCCTGGAAGGAGGGAACCTACCCTAGTCCGATCAAGGCCTTTCAGTTCAAATAAACGTTTTATCTCTTTTTCTCTCTATCTGCCTACCTGGGGGAATAATTTTCAAAAATCAACGGTAGAGTGTCACTACTTGGGCATCTTTTTTATGTCTGTACAGCCTAATTACAAGGCTTACAAACAATTTCACAATACAATGAGAATTAGGTTTAATCATGGCAAAAACAGGATTTATATATTTATAGCATAAGAGGAAAAGGGACTTTCTCTTATTTTATTTTTTGTTGGAGCATAGGCCACTTCCAGTTTCTCAATTTAAAAGTGATGCCTTCCAGCAACATGTTAGTTCTCTCGAGGTTTATTTATACTTTTGTGCAACCGGAATGCATGACTTTAGTCAGGGTATAAATCAGATTAATAAAGCAACAGTGATATCGACCGCTAGAATGACAAGGACCTCATTAATTTTCAGACTAGAAAATATTTTCTCGCGCCGAGACATAAACCGGAAGAAGGAAACTTTATGAACTCCGAAAAGCCCCCGTGCTTTCATTGTTGAGAGCTGAGATGGCGTAAGGCTGCAAACACGGGGAAACAAAGCAAGAAGCTACGAAAAATAGCCCATCCAAAAAGTGAACGATCTCTTTTTCACGCATACATGAGCAACGCTCTTATAAGGCACTCAAACACCCCGTTGTGGGAGCCCTAACGAAAAAGTTATTTTATGGGGCACGCCAGAAATTCCAGGTCATGGCTCAAGGCAAAAAGTTACACCATCTTCCCGCGACGGGAACCATGGGGTAGATGCGACGCATCGGGGGTTTCCGTTGCGTTTCCGTTATGTTAGCGTGTCCATTGTTGTTGTGTGTCCATATTTATTGGGGTGGCCGGTGCTGTTACGGTTGCGCCGACCATCGCGATAGCAGGCCTGTTAGTCTCCATTCAAATCATCGGTGGTCATCGGAGGATGTCATCGGCGGAGCGGCGGCGGAACGACTGAGCGGAGCGGTGCAGTTACCGAGTTTATATGCAGCGGAATGAGAGAGAGCAGCGCATAGCAGCGCATGCGCATGTGTTCACCGAGCGCAAGCTGCGCGCAAGCTGCGCGCTAACCCGCACCCACGCCCAGCTGGCACGGCGACGGAACGAGCGCCGGCGAGCGCTAACACGCAGATGGCGCTGCGGTGAGAGCGGCGCTAGCGCGCAGCTGGCGCGGCGAGGACAATGAGAGAGGGATGCGGACGCCGCCGGACTACGCCGGAGGGACAAGGCGGGTGAAAGAGATGCATTGAACTAAAACGGTACACGGTCAACGCTAGCTATAAGCCATTAGAAGTTCTGTTTTTGCAGATGAACCTTACGAACTGATTAATTTTACCGATAACATTTTAGCAACAGCCTTTGCAAATGATGATCCTGGATTCAAGTGCAGAAATTGGGGCGATGTTTGCACTGAGAGGTACGAAAGTTTATCCGTCCTTTTTGCACAGTTTTTACACTTCCTAAGTAACATGAGTAAAAGTAAAAAAAAAAAAAAGACGTGCGCGCAGCAGAGAGCTAGACGATTCCGCTGTAGTTTTACATTCGCTTCCTGTTTTTTGTTTGTGTATGTGTGTAAAAAACTTCAGGTTTTTGTGAGCAGTGAGAGGTAGTTAGAAAAGGGACTTTAAAGGGAGCAGCCGACTTCAGCGATGTTTGGTAACGTAAGAAGAAGAATGGAAGGTAAATAAACAGCTAAACGTTTTGCAGAGCAAAATGTGTGTGCATAAAACATTGCCTGAAATAAACCTCTTGACCGGTAAATGAACAATACTACAGCTGGTAAGCAGCAGATTAGTTATAACACTTGTTGGGAAGAAGCTTTCTTTAGGCTAGCTGCTGGTAGAGTTTCAGCACAAAAAAATAATCGAGTGAATCGAGCCTACGACTTGGAGCTTTTAGCCGGCGTTTCCATATCTTGGCTTTCTGATAACTGCCAAACTTTCCTTTAAAGCCTAGAAAATGTGGAGGACACCTAAGGGTATGCATCTGAAAGGATGCAAGTTGCAGAGCAGCTTTTGTGAGATTCGTTGGCGAATTTGACCACTCACATGCTGTTCGGCAGGACCCGCCGCTACAGCAATCGCGGCGGTGAAGGAGCCGTAGACGTTGAAGCAGCCGATGTCGAGGCGGAGAGGAACAGACGTGGGCGGAGTGCAAACGTCTCCAGAGCGCATGCTCACGCCACGTGTCATCTCTCCAAGAAAACGTGACGTTAAAGGGACACTGCAACACTTTTCTCAACTTTCTTGAAATCTGAAATGCTTGCAGAACGTAGTCCCCCCAACACACCCAGTACTTAGATTAGCGGGTCGCAAAGTACCTCAGCCAAAAATTACTGATCTATGCCCATCAGATAACTTGAAAACTCGCTCAAAAGATTTTTTTTTCTCTTTCCCTGTCTTGAAGATCTTCGACGGCCCTAATTACGTCACTGGAGCCATGTAGCGGCTGTTGGGTTGGCCGGTTTTCCTTCAGTTGAAGCAATGAACGCTTGCCGATAGCAACTTTAAAAATAAAACCACAATACCAAAGCCGGAACGGAAGGCGTATCTGGTGCGACGAGCAAAGCACGCAGTGCCGCTCCGTGGTGGTGATAACTATAGCTTTCGCAGTGGTTCCAGACGCGAAGGAAAGAGTGAAAGCGCTTATCGAAGGTGTTGCAGTGTTACTTTAATATGCCCAAGCGCTCTAACGGAAGCGAATGCGGAAGTGGTACAGGAACACGGATTTTAAATTTGCATCGTTTCTACTACCTCGCCAAGTCCCCGTGCCTTTAGAATCTAAACAGAATCGAGCAAATTCAGACTTTTACACATTAACGACCTTGCCTAGTGTTAATATTAGTTTGAAAAGCACTTACGTCATGCTCACTGGAAATGTTGTCAATAGGACTTCGCAGCTACAATCGTACTGTAATAATAAAACAATGCGGATAGTATAAAATGAAATGGAATAACATTTCAATATTTCTGTGCTTTTTTTTCAATAAGATAACACCTGCAAGCAGCTTTTAAAATACATAGGGAAGTAGAGCGCGCCAGGAAACGTGTACAGGCGCTGGCGAAGGAGCAGCGGAGAGGAAAAAATACCACTACACATACCGGTCAATGGTAAAGCGGACGGGCTTAAAAAGAATGACCCAAAAGGGCAGCAAAGCGCCTCCCTCAAACCCTCCCGGGTAAAGTCTACCAGAATTACTGAAGACAGTGCGGCCCTGAATCTTCGAAGCCACGTCGTGGACACGTGAACACCGCCAGGAGAGTGCACACCCCCGCAAGCGCTGGGAACGTGGCAAAAGATGCGGGCTATGCGTGCCCTAAAGGCTTACCCGTAACACGCGTAAAGTGAAACGTCGCTATAACTTTGTACGCTGCCTAAATGCCATGCTCGCGTACGAGCGAACTTTTGCAGTATACAGATAGCGAACCCTCTGTCTGTTAAAGGGACCCTGCAACACGTTCTTCAACTTTTTTTTGAAATCTTAAATGCTTGCAGAACGTAGTCACCCAACCCACCCGGTACTTGGATTAGGGGGCCGCAAAGTACCTCAGCCAAAAATTACTGCTCTATGCTCATCAAATAACTTGTAAACTCACTCAAAAATTTTTTCTGTTTCCCGGTCTTGACATACTTCGACGGTTCGAATTACGCCACTGAGGCCACGTAGCGGCTGTTGGCTTGTTTTGCTTCAGTTCAAGCAATGAACGCTTTTCGATAGCAATGTTTAAAATAAAGCCACGAAAACAAAGCATAAATGACGCAGTGCAAATCACGCAGTGCCACTCCGTGCTGGCGATAACTGTAGCTTTCGCAGTGCTTCCAGACACGAACGAAAAAGTGAAAGCGTCTTTTGAAAGTGCTGCGGGGTCCCTTTAAGGGGCTGTAACTTCACGTCGGCGCATACCCCCCCTCTCACCCCACCACAGTGCCCCAGCAGCACAGCTGCCTCCTTAACAACGTTGACGTGTGCGTTTTATTTGTGTTTTATTCTATTTCCGACGTGTGGCGCACGGGTGAAGCCACATGGAGCGTCGCAGCCATTGGGGAATGTTTTAGTCTTTATTTTTTCCTGAAGAACACCGACGTCGTTTTATTGGCGGAGCAATAAATTATCCCTTGAGCTAGAGAGTTAGCATCGACGTCTGCGCTGTTTCAAACATCGAAACGGCACGTGAAATACCCTTTGGTAGTGGAAGTTTCATAGCACGTACCGGCCAGGCAATGCTTGCCAGGCAATCAGCGCGTGCTGCCAGGCAATGCTTCCCCCGCACGGGGCACCTTGAGCAATCTTGGTGACGGTACTGGCGACACCGCGGACCCCGAGCTCCCAACATAAGCCGTGTCCAACCGTGGCGAGGTGTTTAAAGGTGAAGGGTAGAAGCCGTAAACGGTGGCCGTCGGAGCCTTGGTCAAGCTCCGGCCGATGGGCTCCCTGCCTGTCTACCAGGCAGGGAGCTCCGGGACCTCTTTGACTACCAGGGTAAGGTCAAAGGAGAAAGTACCCCCGTCTCCCTGCTTTCCAATGTATCACATGGCATTTTCCAAACCCCCCCCAAAACGTGATCGGCCCCCGAAAAGGGGCCGCACCGAAGTTTCTTTTCCTCCTTTGCAGTCGATCTCTCTCCCAAAGCCTGATAATTTCTCGCGGTTTTTGATCATGGAATCTGTTGACAAGGCAAAGCCCATCACTTCCCAGTCTGTGTTTCTAATATCCAAGTTTCTTGAAAGCCTTATCGGAAAGTCGTACAAGGCTAAGAAACTCACAACGGGAGAAGTTTTGATAGAAGTAGAGAACAAACAACAATCCTCCAACCTCCTCAAGCAAACGCGCATGGTAGATGTTGACATCAAGATCACGCCCCATCGCAGCCTCAATAGCTGCCAGGGCGTGATCTCTGATCGGGATCTAATGAATGAGACTGAAGCAGATCTGCTCGAGGGCCTCCGAGATCAGGGCGTGACAGCGGTGAGGCGAATCACCATACGTCGAAATGATGAAATAATTCCAACCAAGCACATAATCTTGACACTTGACCGCTCTAACCTTCCTGAGTCGGTCAACGCAGGTTTCTTGAGATGTCCAATCCGACCCTACGTGCCGAACCCACGCCGCTGTTTCAAGTGTCAGCGGTTTGGGCACGGCACAACGTCTTGTCGTGGTAAATTGACGTGCGCAAAATGTGCAGCACATGATCATCAAACTGACAATTGTAAATCCGAGAACTTCACCTGTGCCAACTGCCAGGGACCACACGCTGCCTATTCTAGGAGCTGTGAAAAGTTCAAACAGGAAAAACAGATAATTGCCTTGAAAGTCAACGAAAACATCACCTTCCCAGAGGCGCGGAAGAGGTTCGCCTCTTTCCCTCTGGGGAGGTACGCCGACGCAGCTCGCCGGGGGGCGGAGCGGCGTCTGGTTTCGGCGGGGACCCAGTACCGCGAGTCGGACTTGGTCCCGCCCCCGCCCCCCCCTGGGTTGCCTCTGGTGGCCCAACCCGCCACCGCACCGCCTGCTAAGTCAGCAGCGGCTGTGGTGGCATCCACGTCCGTTGGGGATGCTGCTGCACCCTCTGTTTCCTCCTCTCCACCGGCCCAAAGCACATGCGAGGGCCCGGAGGATATGGAGCTGGAGGAAACCGCAGCGTTTCCCACCTCCTCCGCACCACCTGTGCCACCCGGGGCGCTCCTGACGCCCTCGACAGTCGCGGCCAAAACGAAGGGCACCGCAAAGGGTGCCAGGTCTGGGGGGTCCGGTACGCCGGGTACCCCTTCCAAATCAGATGATGACTTGGATGTGGGACCCTTCCTGTCTGCTTCGCAGCGGAAGGAGCGGGTCCCTCCATCTAAACCTCCAGATGAGGTAAAGAAAACCCGTCCAAGAGTCCAAGCCCCGAAAGACCCTACATAAACAGTCACACCCCAGTAGCTCTAATACATCATAATGGGAAGAGAAAATGTCGTTCAATGGAACTGCAGAGGCCTTCTAAATAATCTTGACGACGTGTATGAGATTCTGCATGCCAATCAGCCAAGTTTAATGTGTGTCCAGGAAACACATCTGAATTCCAAGAACACAAATTTCTTGAATAGTTACCTGGTATACAGAAAGGACAGGGTTGGCTGCACACACTCTTCTGGCGGTGTGGCCATAATCGCCCGCAAATCCTTAGCATGCCACCCTGTCACCTTGAACACTATCCTGGAGGCTGTGGCAATTCGAACGATAATATTTAATAGGTTGATAACGGTATGCTCCATATACATTCCTCCTGATGTTTCACTTTTAAGCTCTGACTTCGAGGCGCTGGTTGACCAGCTGCCCGAACCATACATCCTGACAGGCGACCTTAATGCTCACAGCACTCTTTGGGGCTCTTCTCGCACGGATGCCCGAGGTCGCCTCATAGAGAAATTCCTTACATCTTCAGGAGCATGCCTTTTCAACAGTAAACAGCCTACATACCATAACATAGGACACAACACATACTCATGTCTTGACTTGGCGATTGGCTCCGCAGTTCTCTTTCCTCTTCTCGAGTGGGGTGTGGGAACTGACCCATATGGCAGTGACCACTTCCCCACCTCACTTACATATATAGATAAATGCCCAAGCAGTTCATCTTCCCATAATAGGTTCAATGAAGCACGAGCTAACTGGAATACATTTACAGAGACATCCAAACTACACCACACATCCATAGGAAACCTACACGTTGAAGAAGCTACCCAACTCCTCACGGCGCACATCCTCGACGCCGCCGAAAAGTCCATTCCCCACGTCTCTGGTGCCCCGCGCAACCAGCGGAGGCCGTGGTGGAATGAGGACTGTAGGCGGGCGCGAGAGGCCCAGAACAAGGCGTGGGGTATCCTCCGTCGGTACCCCACGTCGGGAAACCTCCTCTTGTTCAAACGGGCCAAGGCATTAGGAAAACGTGTGCGCCGTGAGGCAAAACGAGAGAGTTGGCGTACATTCATAACATCAATAAACTCCTACACAGACACACGGAAAGTATGGACACGTATACGCAAACTCAAAGGACAACAGACACACAGCCTACCCCTGGTCAGTACAACAGGGGACACTCTGGAAGACCAGGCTGACACACTCGCACAACACTTCCAACACGTGTCCAGTTCAGCACACTACACGAACACTTTCCTGAAACATAAAGCCTCTTGTGAAAAGAAGTCCCTACACGACAACAACAAATCACAGACTTCGTACAACTCCCTGTTTTCACTACATGAGCTGAGGGCTGCTCTGAGCACGTGTAAACCCTCAGCTCCAGGCCCAGACAACATTACATATACAATGATACAGAACTTACACACAGACACTCTTGTAACACTTCTTCACCTTTTCAACAAGATATGGCTTTCGGGGCCCATTCCAAAGTCTTGGAGGGATGCCATAGTTGTAGCATTCCTGAAAGAAGGGAAGGACCCTTCTTCTCCCGCTAGCTATCGACCCATTGCCCTGACCAGCTGCCTGTGCAAGCTTCTCGAGAAGATGATAAACCGGAGGCTCGTGTACTTTTTGGAGTATAACGGCCTTCTCGAGAGCTGCCAGGCAGGCTTCAGGGCGGGGCGATCCACGAATGATCAACTTGTGGCACTAGAGTCGTACATTAAGGATGCCTTCGTGCATAAACAGTTCTGTTTAACTGTGTTTTTCGACCTAGAAAAGGCCTATGACACCGCTTGGCGTTATGGGATCCTTACTGACCTGAAGTCATTCGGTGTTTCTGGTAATATGTTTAACACCCTTGCTAGCTATTTGTCGGAAAGAACCTTTCGCGTCAGAGTTGGTTCTGCACAGTCAAAGGTACACGTGCAAGAAAATGGCGTGCCGCAAGGCGGAGTTCTAAGCTGCACTCTCTTCATAGTAAAAATGAACTCCCTTGGGAAGGCACTGCCGCCTACAATTTCTTACTCCATGTATGTAGATGACGTGCAGATATCTTTTAAATCATGTAATATGTCCATCTGCGAACGTCAATTCCAGCTCGGCGTCAAGAAGCTTGCCGGGTGGGCAGACAAGAATGGTTTTAAAATTAATCCCGGAAAGAGCTCTTGTGTTGTATTCTCCAGGAAGCGTGGGGTCCACCCGGACCCAGACATCACTCTTGCGAATGTGCCAATTCCTGTGAACAAGGAGCACAAGTTTTTAGGCATTTTATTCGATGAAAAACTTACATTCATTCCTCATGTCAAACAGCTCAAATGTAAATGCCTAAAGGCAATGAATATTCTTAAGGTTCTCTCACATCAATCTTATGGGGCCGACAAACAACTCCTGCTGCGCCTGTACACAGCGTTGGTGGGGTCCCGGCTCGACTACGGCAGTGTCGTGTATGGGTCGGCGACAAAGACCGCACTGAGAATGCTCGACCCAGTGCTGCATCTTGGCCTTCGCCTCTCATGCGGCGCTTTCCGCACTAGTCCTGTCGAAAGCCTTTATGTCGAGTGCGACAAGTGGTGTCTAGGGCATCAGCGGGAGTATGTTGACCTGCTGTATGCATCTAAGATTGTGTCCCTTACCAACCATCCTTTTAATCCCATCATGAACAATACATCAAACTTGCAACTCTTTTTAAACAGGCCATCCGTTTCCTTACCTTTCTCTCTCAGAGTTAGGGAGGAGGCTTCTGCACTCACGGTCCCTCTTTCAGACACGCACAAGACACCCATTCAAAATTTCATCGCACCATGGCATCTCCGTCCTGTATCATGCGACCTGTCATTCACTCTTGTAGAAAAAAATAGGGTACCCAAGAATGCAATTCTGCAGCACTTCCTGTTCCTGCAGGACAAGTACAGGTGCGCAGAATTCTATAGCGACGCGTCGAAAACTGGTTCTACGGTATCTTGTGCAGCGCACGGACCAAATTTTAGAGTAAGCAAAACAATGAATTTTCATAACAGTATTTACACGGCAGAAGCATATGGCATTTTACTCGTTACAAACCACATCATCAAACATAAAATTTCCAAGTCCATTGTGTACACAGACTCTCAAAGCGTTGTACAGGCACTGTCATTAGGAAGGTCATCTAAAAACTATGTCATAAATGCTCTTTTCAAGGTACTAATGTCTGCATATGCCTCAAATCTTGAAATAACTATATGCTGGGTACCAGGGCATTGTGGAATCCCTGGCAATGAGGCCGCCGACCAAATGGCTGGTGATGCTGCTCTCATGACTACAGTTGACGTTACAACAGTACCTTACACCGACCTAAAGACACACATCAGACGACAGCTTCGTAGCACATGGCAATTACACTGGAGTCAACAAACAGACAACAAACTACACATAATAAAACCACAACTTGGACGCTACATAACTGACTCACACAACAGATACACTGAAGTCGCCCTGGCTAGGCTGCGGATCGGCCACACACATGCGACGCACTCCCACCTGCTCACTGGAACTTCAGGACCCACGTGTAGCAGGTGTGGAAAGGGCCTATCCGTAGTCCACATACTAATCACATGCAAGGCACTTGACACAACACGACACAAACATTTCCCTGAATTATACAGACAACACATTCCTTTGCACCCATCATACTTTTTAGCCGACGCACCAATGTTCTCTCGTCAACGTGTTTTTAAGTTTTTAGCTGAGGTAAACTTTCTGCAGCTCTTGTCATATCATGTGTAATCACCCTGGCCCTATACACCAGCCATCTCCATTGTCTTTTGTTTTGCATCACCTTTACTTTTAGTTACATGTTTTAGTACTTACGGTGTGATGAAAACTCAATAACTTCTTCTTTGGCGCTCTTTGCCCTCGTTGGCCTTGCGCCATAAAACACCAACCATCATCATCATCATCAGGCAATGCTTCGACTGCCGAGGCGGCGACGTAAGCTGTTTACATCCGCTCTTCCCGCGCAAAGCATCAACCAACGGAGCCGGAGTCACGACCACGCTAGGGTGCTCTGTGCTACGCAGAACGTCTGCGACATTAAATTGGACACTCAGTGGCGTTCACGATGAAAGCAACGTTTGTATTTCCATAATGCCGTAACTGGATTGTCCTTCATTAAGGAAACCCTTGGCGTGGGGTTTTGGCGTGGAAGGTCTTGGTCTTGATCTTGGTCTTGGTCTTGGTCTTGGTCTTGGTCTTGGTCTTAAGGAAGGTCTTGGCGTGGGGAAAAATCAGATGTATGCACTTAAGGATAAGCAAGGCAATGTCATCACAAATAGGGATAAAATAGTCACAGTGGCCGAGGAGTTCTATAGGGATCTGTACAGTAGCCGGGACATACAGGATAATGCCGAACGAGACAGTAGTTCAGAGGAGATAGACATCCCACCAGTAACGACCGAAGAAGTAAGGAAGGCTTTGAAAGAAATGAAAGGGGGCAAAGCACCTGGTGAGGATCAGATAACAGCAGACCTCTTGAAGGATGGCGGAGAAATTGTACTTGAAAAACTGGCAAACCTGTATACGCAATGCCTAATGACCGCAATGGTACCGGAATCTTGGAAGAACGCGAACATCATCCTAATCCATAAGAAAGGCGACATGAAGGACTTGAAAAACTACAGGCCGATCAGCTTACTGTCAGTCGTCTACAAGGTATTCACCAAGGTAATCGCTAACCGAATCTCTGCAACCTTAGATTTCAGTCAACCTAAAGAACAAGCAGGGTTCCGTAAAGGTTATTCAACAATGGACCATATTCATACGATCAATCAGGTGATAGAGAAGTGCGCTGAGTATACTCAACCCCTATATATAGCCTTCATAGATTATGAGAAAGCATTTGACTCGGTCGAAACCCTAGCAGTCATTCAGGCATTATGGAACCAGGGGGTAGATGATCATTATGTAAGAATACTAGAGGATATCTATAATGGGTCTACAGCTACTATCATCCTCCATAAGGAGAGCAGTAAAATACCTATAAGGAAGGGTGTCAGACAAGGAGACACAATCTCTCCAATGTTATTCACAGCATGCTTACAAGAAGTATTCAGAACGTTGGATTGGGAACAGGTGGGAGTAAGGGTTAATGGAGAATACCTCAGTAACCTCAGATTTGCTGATGACGTTGCCTTGCTAAGTAACTCGGGGGACGAATTGCAAAGCATGCTTTCCGCACTGGGCGAACAGAGTAGAACCGTGGGCCTGAAAATTAATATGCAGAAAACTAAAGTAATGATCAATAACCTCGGGACAGCACAGCAGTTTGAGATAGATGGCGAGGCAGTGGAAGTGGTAAGCGAATATATATACTTAGGCCAAGTTGTGACCCCAGATCCCAACCATGAGGCAGAGATAATTAGAAGGATCAGAATGGGGTGGGGTGCATATGGCAGACATTATCAGATAATGAATAGCAGCCTACCATTGTCGTTGAAGAAGAAAGTGTATGACAGCTGCATCTTACCGGTACTCACCTACGGGGCAGAAACTTGGAGGCTCACCAAGAGGGTTCAACTTAAATTGAGAACGACTCAGCGGGCAATGGAGCGGAAAATGATAGGTGTAACATTAAGGGACAAGAAGAGAGCGGAGTGGGTCAGGGAGCAAACTGGTGTTAAAGACATATTAGTAGAAATTAAGAAGAAGAAATGGACTTGGGCAGGGCATGTAATGCGAAGGCAAGATAACCGCTGGTCATTAAGGGTAACAGAGTGGATCCCTAGAGAAGGCAAGCGCTGCAGGGGGCGGCAGAAAGTTAGATGGGCAGATGAGACCAAGAAGTTTGCGGGGATAAATTGGTCACAGTTGGCACAGGACCGAGGTAATTGGAGAATAATGGGAGAGGCCTTTGCCCTGCAGTGGGCGTAGACAGGCTGGTGATGATGATGATGATGATGATGATGAAGGAAACCCTAAATAAACGGCCAACGTCAGGTACTATAAAATCAACGCAATTTTCTGCATTGTTTTGCGTTATTACAGTCGAACCTCCTTGTAACGAAGAAGTGTCGGGACAGCAAATTAGTTCGTTATAACCGATATTCGTTCTAAAAGTAGAGGTAAAAATTACTCCCACCTCCCCTCGCGGGAACCCCTGTGTAGATGCGACGCATAGGGGGTTCCGTTGTTGTTTCCGTTAGGTTGATTCTCCCATCGCGTGAAACGTGCCGTGAACCCCCTGCCCCGGCTATGACGCAACGTGGCGCGGCTACGACGCAACACAATCCAACACAATCCACTTTAATCCAATCCAATGCAATCCAATCCAATCCAAGCCAAGCCAAGCCAAGCCAAGCCAAGCCAATCGAATCCAATCCAATGCCCCTCGTGAGAGAGTGTTCGCTATCGGAGAGGAGAGGGGGTGAGCGGCGGAGAGCGCAGCTCGCGCGGCGAGGAGAATGGGGGAGGAGTGTGGATGGACAACAACGCCGTATGGAGGGACAAGGCGAGTGAATGAGATGCAGTCGCATCTAAAATCGGTTACAACTAATCGACAATCTGGCTCGCGCAAAAATACTTGATAGAAAAATGTATTTCTTGAGGCTTCAAACCCACTATGCACAAGGTAATCCTTATCTTTCTCCTTATTGCATTTCGAGCTCAATGAACTGGAAATTGAGTACGTGAAATTGAAACAGAACAGAGTTCATTTGACAAAATAGGACTGTCTCCTTATTTATTTGATGAAGGATGTGATCTTCGTCCGGTGCATACTCACAGCACTGAGCAGGATTAGTTTTCCACAGTGTCCACGAACAAAAGGGCCTTTTTATACTTCTACAGTTTTCGACTACGGGGTGTTTTTCCAATTAGCTTCTGAGCCTCCTGGTCAAATATTTCTTCGTTATATCCGATATCGCGCAGCTCTCACGATTTCACTTCCGTTATAAAAGAATAAGTGTCATGTAAATAAAGCATGACCAACCGACGTCTGTGTTTAGTTCGCTACAGCCGATAATTCGGTATATCAGTGTTCGTTATAACGAGGTTCAACTGTATACTCAAAAACAATGCTAAACTACACTCTGCTAGGCGTTTCCTACGTTGAGCATGGTGTGGGCGCTGCCATTCAATCCAACGGAATGTTACGACTTTTTTTGCACTTAGTTTGAAAACCTGGCCTGCATGCCATTGCGGAGTTTAATCTCCGATAAGACACGCGAGATTGCTTTGTATAGAGGATTACATCGTGTTCACTCGTGTGTGCAAGGGCTTGACCAATCGGAATATTAACCAGAAAACAAAGATTTTACCCGAAAGCCAGTCGCGCAATCGGCGCACTCTAATGATCCCTGCCTTGTAATGGTCACGTAAGGCGCTAACTTGGAAGAAAAAGCGGAAAAGGGGAGAAAGAAATCCGAGCCGCCTGTGGTCTCGTTGGCTGGCTATCCTCGCGCAAATAATTAAGGAAGGCGCCGGCAATTAAATTGAGCACCCCGGCACGATCGATACCGGTTCACAAAGACGCCGCTTGTATCTCCCCATCCAATCTTCCGCTCTTTCTAGGCAGGACCTTCGGGTCTGTTCATTTGCACAGCCGGGACAGCCCCCAGTGGTCAGCCGGGACCAAGGCCTGCGCCGAGATAACACCGGTGGAATGTACAAAGCGGTGGCCTCCCTTTGTGGCGTTTGGTGCAACTGCTAGGCATCGCTGTTGCTGCTTAGAATAATCTCCACTGGACAAATGTTTAGGCACCGTTTTTGGTGTCACCTACAAAGTTTAACTTTTTGGCCGGCCTTTCTTGCATGTGCTGTGTCCTCGGGACTACGCGCAGTTTGTGAGCGAGGCAGCTAAGGTTTTGCGAGAACCTCTTAAAAGCGTTATTTAGACCTAATTCATGGTTTAAAATGTTATTGTTCTGATTCGATAACATTATCCGATGCTTGGGATCTTTATGGGCGCAGTATTCGTTTACAGTAGTGTTCTCAAAGTGGGAAAGAACTCGCCAAGCGGCTATCGTATCTTTCCTCTCCCTATAGGAAATTGTAACTTTTGCAGGTGACATCAAACTTAATGCGTGGTTTCTTTCTTTCTCATTTTTATGGCCTTTACATCACAATAAAAAAACTTTTATTCGACGTTCCGAGCATAAAAACGGCGACCTATTTCTTAATCTGGTTGCCACAGTTTAGTGTGCTTTGCGGTATAGGCTTCCACTCTTGTACAGGTTTATACCGTCCAGTTGGGAACACGAACAAGTACATCTACCGAACCCATTCACTGAAGCAAGCTGAACTTGATCAATGGTAACACAATATCATCAGCGCGTGAATTATCAACAGAAAAAAAATGTATCCAAATAGAGGGGGTTTGCCATATATCTGCGCTTTCAAAAAATTGTTTTCAGTACGCATCTTGGCCTATTTGCTCTTAGGGTAAAGTCTGTGTGCCAGTTCGTGCATGTTGGAGACTCAGTCAAGTGGGGGCGAAATCGCCCTTACGTAAAGCTCCGCCACCCTTCCCACCGGAGTGATAGCAGCTCGAGAGAGCTAAGTTTCTGGAATGCATATAATTGTATCTCTGCTCAAATATATCCAAGCCCATTCAGTTGTAAATTTGAAGTTTATGGCCGTTTGCATGCAATATAGAGTGCCAATCTGTTCAGTTTGACGATCGGTGCTCTAATTATTTTTGTAAAAGCGAAGTCACCGCTCAAGGTAGCCAGGTCACCTCTGGTTAATAAAGAGAGCTCTAGAACTGAATTTTTCTATTGCGCTAAGTTTATGCTTGTTCGAGAACGAAGAAGGCTCTCGACAAAACTTCCCCGAGAAATTTCTCGCCTGGGTTGACATATATGTATTCTGTACCGCACGAGGAAACAGGCCCCTTGTTTTTAATCCTTTACCTGGAACGTCTTTAACTTGCCCTAAGTTAGCAGCACTGAAAGAACAGTTGTGCATATGGACTAATCTGCTATGTTTTGGGGGTAACAGAATTTGTTAGCGGGGTTGGAAAGCCCTGTACGTTCAGCATCTTCCAATACGACCTGAGCAAGTACACCCAAACACGAAATTCTATAATTTCTCGAGGCATTAAAAATCAGATCGCCAATCGCCAATAATCCCATCTCAGAGGTCCCTGTGCCCTAAATACTGATGATGCTAATTCACTGAAATCAAGCGAGCACGCAATTAACCCATACATTAGCGCAGCATGTAAACAAAACCATTGGACTCATTAGGTGAATCTCTGACCGTTGCAAGGAACTCGGAGTTAGAGGGGATCCGACTGGTCCACGCATTTGTTATCAGCAGGATCACTTACTCATTTGTCTACTTACTTTAACGCTACTAAAAGTGAATTACAAAAAGTCAATCGCCTTTCCGACGGGCATACAAAGCCACCCTTCATTTCCCTTTCAATGCATCTTCTGTCATATTCGAAGGACCTTGGACACGTAACACGCCAGAGGAGCTCATCGAAGCACATTTATCCAATCAGGCGTTCCGCTTTTAGAATACTCCCACAGGGAATCACATTCTCAGTCAATCAGGGATTAGCATTCTCGACGACGTTTCAGCGAAGTTTCGATTGATTGATTGATTGATTGATTGATTGATTGATTGATTGTAGGGTTTAACGCGCCGACGCAACGCAGGCGATGAGGCGCGCCGTAGTGGAGGGCTCCGGATTAATTTTGACCACCTGGGGATCTTTAACGTGCGCCGAAATCTCGTACACACGGGCGTTTTTGCTTTTCGCCTCCATCAGAAAAGCGGCCGCCGCGGCCGGGAATCGAACCCGCGACCTCGTGCTCAGCAGCGCAACGCCTTAGCCACTGAGCCACCGCGGCGGGTTCAGCGAAGTTTCCCCACTTTAGCGACATTCACTCTAATCTTATCATCATACCAATCACTTGCGAGAGGTATCCTACTCATAACGTGGGACGTAGAGAACAAAAGGTACAAGCTCTACACAAACGCCTCCCGGTCAGACTCTATGTGGAATATGTGGATGCTGCCGAATATAGGCACCACAATGCCTACGCCACCGTTGCAATTAATTACCTTGATAACCCTCCACTCGCCTCCCTGACAGTTAACACTCTCCAGCCAGCCACGGTGGAGGCCGCTGCCATCGCGTGAGCACTGTCGACGAGGCCAACCCCACTAATCAGAATCTCTGATTCAAAAACAGCAATTCCACATATCGCTAGCGGCCTAATCTCGACGCAGGCCTACCAAATTCTGCAACAAAATCTACCCTAATCCCCAGAAGAACTTATCAGTACTCAGGCACACGCTGCTCTCGCGGGAAATGTGGACGCCCACAGCGAGGCTCGAGGGCTTACAATCCGAAGTGGGGCCAGTCACGTTCCCTGCCCCGCGGCCAGACCTGCCAGGGACTGACTAGTCACGTACAATAAAATTACCACCTATTACCGCCTCTCCCGTCGCAGATACCCTCCCGCCGATATCCAACTCACCCTTTCCCCAGAACCTCCATGGCGTATACTCCAGACAAAAACCTTTCCCAATCCCGGAAAACTCTACCTTATCCACCCTTCACTATATCCCTCCGCGCAATTCCCTACATGCGGTGCCCCCGCCACCCTTCCTTACATCCTTTGAAGGTGCGATAAAGACCCCTTCCCTCAAATGTCCTCTGAAGGGCAGTGGGTGCCTGGGAGCTCAGACCTAGAGGTGCACATGGCCCTGGTCAGTACAGCTACCGAAGTCACCACCCGGGTCAAGCTAAATACCACTACAGCCCCTTAGACCACACAACAATCAATAAAGTCTCCCCCTCTCTCTCTCTCTCTCTCTCTCTCTCTCTCTCTCGCTCGCTCGCTCGCTCGCTCTGCTCTGTTTTTTTTTTTCTTTTTTTTTTTTTTTTTTGCGAGCGATGATTGGACTCTTTCAACGAGCTTCTTAACCTCACTTCTCAGTTAGGCCTGATCGTGTCTGATGCTTAAGGAACCGGTTTGTGTTACTAAAGCCGAGTAACGAGCTTGTACCGACGTCCCAAGTAAATTTCTAACAGCAGAGCTGTTTCGGCCGACACGAATCCGCCCGGCGTAGAGAGAAAACCCCGAGCTGGTACGTGGGCGCGAGCGCACGTGGGCGTGTGCTCGCGGCACCTTCCGGCATCTCCTGTGCGAGGCGCCGGGCACGACCTTCGCGCAGTGGCTTTAGCAAAATAAGTACCGAGCGCACGTGAGCGTGCGTCTCGTGAGGAGCGCCCGGCGTCGTCCAGGCTGGCGTGTGGGCTTACGCCACATGAGGAGCTCCCGCTTCACCGTCGTCATCGTGTAGCGACCGGTGCGCCACGGGTCCGCCTCACCGAAGACGATGACGACGAATCTGTCAAGCTATCCCTCCACAATCCACACGTGGAGACGGCCACCGGACTATAGCTGACGACGTGGAGGTCTACCGACTCGAGGATTTGCCTTACCCGGCTGCGCCATTTGAAGACAATGACGAAATGGGTGCCGACGATTGCTACTGAATAAAGCACTGTACAGGGGGAATTAAAAGAAATGCGAACAACGGAGCGCACAGCCTCCGACGCATCTGCCTGAAAATTCGGTAAACTGCGCGTATGCGCACTTCTTCGAGAGCGTTTGAGAGTGTGGCCCACACTTATGAAAAATGCTTGATCAAGAAGCGACTCCGGTCGTTTCTTTTGAGGCGCCTTTTCACGCTGCGTCGCCACTGAGCAGGATCACCGT
Organism: Haemaphysalis longicornis; assembly: GCF_048455015.1. Taxonomy (NCBI): domain Eukaryota; kingdom Metazoa; phylum Arthropoda; class Arachnida; order Ixodida; family Ixodidae; genus Haemaphysalis; species Haemaphysalis longicornis. The sequence continues at coordinate 35,719,943 of NW_027526361.1, read as the reverse complement.
TGAAGGGCATCGTGTCAGCTGCAATCAGCCTGCTGCGCCCTTGGCTCCCCAATGTAGTAGATAAAAGGATGCTCAGAGGCGACAGAGCATAAAAAGGCGCCTAAAAATAAATGACCGACGTCGCTTCTTTATCAAGTATTTTCCCTAACAGTAGGCCACACTCTCAAACACTCTGAAAGAACTACGCATGCGCGCAGTTTACTGACAGTGCAGCCAGACGGCGCGGCATGCGTCGGAGGCTGTGGGCTCCGCTGTTCGTATTTTTTTTATTCCCCCCTGTACATATGTTAACGGTATTTGCTTTACAGTGTCGTCCAAAATGGCTTTGCACTGCTTGGGTGTGGTTGCTCCCTGTCTCCTGGGATGCGCTGTCACTGTGGGGAGAAGCGACGTAGACCCCCAGCCTTGCCGCTTCTCCAGCCGTGTACCAGTAAGCAAGCTGCGCCAATTTCTTAAAGACGGTAGCCTTTCTCGGGCTACTTAAACCCAGAAATTTTGGTCTGTCTGTATGTCTGTTTTTCTGCCTGTCTGTGACTCGATTCAGCCACCCGGCCAATGTTAAACGAAGTCTGCGCAATTGTCTTATATATTAACAGCCAAATCGAAGCGTCTATGTCCGGCTTATATGTTTATACTTGTCCATACTGTTCAATAAGGACAAGACATTACCCAAATATAAGACAGAAAATTAATGCAGAAGGGATATTTACAGTGTTCTTTTGTAAAAAAAAATATAGATGCTTGATTTTAGTGAAATAAAATTCTAAATCCACTTCAGAAAAAAACTAAACACTGTCGCCTGCTGTCGCCCGCGCTACTATAGCTTCTGGCGGAATTTTAAGAAATCAAGCGGCAACGGTTACGAAAGGTTCCACTAGGTAGGTGCCATGTTCTGCTTGGAACGCACGTGGACTAGGGCAACGCGGTTCTATAAACGTTGAAGTAGAGCGCCTCCATTCACGCGCGTCTCCACCGTACGGCAGCGCTGGCATCGAGGTACCCGGCCTGGAGCAGTCGAACGCTGTAAATTTAAATTCTTTTGAGCAAACCTTTAGCCTGTTTACCTTGGCAGGAGCGCGACGCAAGAGGAACACCATGAGAGATGAGCGGGAAGCGAATGGAGGCATTTACTTGGCAAATGTCGACAACGACTATCGTCTTTTGTCGACATTTACAACGAAACGAGCAAATACACGGCCAGTTTTTTCACTGACTGTTGTTTAGTGAGATGCAGCTATGTTCGCAGACGCGCATCATGCCAGTCATCTGCGTCTCATCAAACTAAAAAGTAACCGGGCGTTCTACTCTGCGCGAAGCATTTGTGCAATAGGTTTATCGATCTTTTTTGTGCTATCTTGGCTTTTGAAGCTGCAGCCGAACTTCTTTGCTGGAAGTGTCCCAGTAATAGAAAAACGAACGCACAAGCCTGTTCAGACGCGTCTACCGGCGCACTGCAAGTGAAGCGATGTGATTTTTTTTCTTCTAATCGCTGTGTTAGAAACAAAGCAGGAATGGATCGCGGGGGTTTGAATAAAGCGTCATAAACTTTTCTCGTTATTTGTGTCGCGCACCCATTTATTGCCTACCGTAATTGCAGCTTCAAAAGATTCATCGTTGCATTGCTTCTCCCCTTGGCTTCACAGCAGGGCGTTTCGGTTTGAATAAGAGGAGTTATCATTTTGCCATTTTCTACCACGTCATCTTCAGCCTATGAAGTTTATCAGCAGCCACAATGCAGCTCTCCGTTCTTGTTCTGTGCGACTTGGATGTTGCAGTGCTCACTACAGTACATTCACATCCCTTACCACAATTTTTTAGCTTAAAATGGTCATTGGCTTCTCGCCCAGCCGTTCAGGTTTAAGCGGCAGGCTTTCCTCACAACAAGGGTTGAACGGGTAGTAAAGTTACGAGGGGAATCACAATAGAGAGGAGGAAGCGAGGAGACGTGCATTTGGTTCAACGTCACTTACTACCGCTAACGCCTGGAACATCGTTGAAGGTCGCGCGTAGCCGCGCACGCCATGGTTGCTACGGGGCACTGAATACTGGGGAAAGAGCACGCAATTTAAAATCGCTCAATAAATTGGCGAGGGCTGGGCTGTCCACCCCTTCGTTGCTAGGCCATACCTGCGAGTGCCTGCCTTATGTTGATCCCGTACTTTTATTGCATGAAACTGAATTAGATTAGAATAACAGGTGGCATGATGTGTCGGGGAGGCTTCAAGTTATCAACAGGCACAGCTGGTATCGTGACTGGTCCGTGTTGCACGCATGCAACGCCATTTCCGAGCGGCAATTCCCGCTTAATTTTCTATTTCATTACAGACAACGAAAAAAACAAAGGAACGCTTCCTTCTTGGTCCCGTTTTCCATGGCCATCGCCACGCGGACCCACTCAGGGATGCAATCTCTTTGCGAAATAACGTCATCGCTCCTTGAGAGAGCGCAGGAATTAGCGGGAGAGACTGGGCGCTCAAACAAAGGGCGGAGCTCATGAGTGCCTCTGCACCGGCGGCGCGGCTTGACGTGACCCGAATGGCGGATTCGGCTCGAGCGTTCACATTCCGCTGCCCTGGCAGCGCGTCGTAAACAACGTGTAACGTTGCCCCACAGAGCGAGCCTTTCTTCCACCGGAACAGCCAGTCGGGAATGAGATCGCCTGTTTCCGTTTCTATTACGGCGGTGCTGCAAAGCTCCCCTTCCGGCTCGGAAAAGGGCTGGCTGGCCTTCGACGTGCGCTCCGCTTCTACGCAGCGCTTTTCTCGACTGATAAACAGTTCGAGTTCCGGGATCACTGGATTGTTTGGGCTGGGAAACACGACGATGTGCGAGTAAGCACGCAGGAGGTGGCCGCAGTACGTGCACTTTCACCTGCTATGGTATTGCTGTAGTTCGCTAAGACTTCCGTTGTAAGCGCATGGCAGCCTGTGCAAAATGGCTTCGTTGTGGGGCTGCATGATGGAAGGTGTTTATGCAGTCACCGGGATGAACGTATAGCAATTAAACTGTCTGCCTACTGAGTTTATGAAATCACGAAGAGTGTCTTATCGACCCGTGTCCATATTTTTGCCTACACAGCCGTCATACGTGCATTATAAAAGCTACTTTTTCTTGAAATGTGTCTGTCACCGAGTGGCCGTCGCCATGTGTCCATCGCCATATGTCCCTCGCCGGCATCACGGCGCATGCTCAGTGCAGCTGATATCGAAGAAAAAAAAACACTCTTTGCCACTTTGGAAGCTCCGAGCATCAAGTGTTGGTTCCTATGCATCTGAAGCGGGAATCCTAAGCACCCGGTCCCGAGATTTTTTTTTTTTTTTTTTAATGGGAAACCACCATGTGACTGATCGAGCTAAAAAAAGCACCGGTTGCAGAAACCCTGCTTAATACTTATCGTTGCCGTCGGCGTGTTCCATAGTGCTCGCCTCTGAAATATAATACAAAAAAAAAAAAAGATGCGTGTGCTATTAGGCAACCCGTAGACATGCGTAGAGCAGTGTGGAAAATGCGAACAGACGAGTGGCGGTAGCTTCTCCACTGCCCCTCTCGTCATGCCGTGCTTTGTGCACCGGCCGTCTGCTGACCGCGCCCAGCGGCTCAGTAGTCACCGCTGAGCTAGAGTGCCCTGCGCGGCGTAGGACGCCCTGCGACGTCCAATTGGGCGCCCAACGACGTTCAACTGGACAGTAATGCTTTCACACTGGCAACTTCTAAGAAATGCTTATTTTTCGTCGAGGTTGCTTGTGCCGTAGTTCATGAAAAACATACCTGAAAGCTTTATTATCGCACGCCGTGTGCAATAACACTTATCAGAAGTGACAACGCGCGGCCATGTACTTTACCATGAGTTGTCGCTAATTACGCATTACAATGCGGGTTTTGTATTCTAGCTTTGTGGCCTGTCTTGATTGATTGTAGGGTTTAACGCGCCGACGCAACGTAGGCGATGAGGCGTGCGGTAGTCGAGGCCTCCGGATTAATTTTGACCACCTGGGGATCTTTAACGTGCACCGAAATCTCGTACACGCGGGCTTTTTTGCTTTTCGCCTCTGTCAGAAAAGCGGCCGCCGCGGCCGGGAATTGAACCCGCGACCTCGTGCTCAGCAGCGCAACGCCTTAGCCACCGAGCCACCGCGTCGGGTTGTGGCCTGTTTTAAACTACAGAATACCGAAGAAGAATTCGCCGTCGCTTCTATATTTCGCTGCCTCGTGAAAGAGTGACACCAAAATAACAACAGTAGACATGCCGTTACCACCCAGACTAACATCCACGCTCACCAGACACGTGTGCGCCATATCCACATGGTAGATCCACCAAAACTTAGCACACTACTATTTAAATTTTATGTCTGTAGAGTCACCTGCCCGACGCCAATGCCCGCATTTGCACACGTGACACGTGACCCCGCTAGGGACATTTTATTGCGAAGATATTAAATGGACATTTAGAAAAGAAGACGGCGTTGGCGTCGAAAGCAGCGATACCACTCCATATCCACGTGACTACGAGTCATTCAATGGGCATGATAAACACAAGAAAAAGGTCCTTGCTGCACGGCCATGCCTGCGCGTGCGCCGAGTCACGCGAAAAGCGCACGGTGCATCAAACACGCACTGTGCTGGCCTCACTCAGCAGCCCATCAGGCACCAGTTAGCCGTCAAGCAAGTCACGCGGAGTCGAACGAGAGCGAGCGCTGACTGAACCGCCGCAGCGCGCTACCCGCTTTATATTCACAGCGCCTGAAGGAGAGGAGACAGCGGAGGAGAGTCGCGCATGCGCGCACTTGCGCGACGGGAGTGGAGCGAAGCGAGCGAAGCGCGCGCACGCAGCTGTTGTTTATGATAATGAGACGGAGTGAGAGTGTTGCGCACAGCTGTCGAAGAGAAGAGCGGAGGAGAGTCGCGCATGCGCAGGTGGCGTGCGGACGCCGCCGACACCGACGCAGGAGGGACATGCCTCAGAGCAAGAGATGCGTCGCATCTAATAACGTGCAAATGATTCCGATGCGTCCACAGATGTTGTTCCAACTAGAGTAGGCTCCGTAGGCAAGCTCCATCGTTAAGACAAACGACACTTCTGCTTTCTTGTAACGTCCACAATGCAAAAACCCTGGGCTTAAGGCGAATTTTTATAATACGAACAAATTTTCACGGTCCCTTCGAGTTCGTCCTAACGGGAGTGTACCGTATTATTAGCTTGGGTGGGCCCCATTTAATTCTTTTCTGGAATTAAATAGTCTCATGCACAGATCGCGGTGCCTTCATGACTTTGTTTATATTGCTACCTCCTTTTTTTTTTTTGAGCAGACCCACCAAAAAGTGAAACGTCAGCCCAAGTCTTTGGTTTGACGAAACAAATTTGGAGGTTTCGTCCCAAAAAGGTTGAATAATGTTGCTGTTGAAAAGTTTATTGAGAAAAAGGGGGAAAGAGTTGGGTTAACACGTGCAGCACTGTGATGCGAAATATAGAGCTTCATAATCTCACAATCAGGGGATTACGGCTAGCAGATGTGCGTGAATTATGATTATTTCCCCTTCTAAATAAATTGAAGTTCTCTTACCCGGCTTTGTATTTCCATTAGAATTATGTTTAACTTCGAAACTACGTATTAGGTTATTTATATGACTTAATATGAACATGAAAAAACCGGGTAGGAACACTTGCTTCATTTGTGGATTAGGTCACGAAGCAATTTACACTGCATGTCTGCTGGTTATTTTCTATAAGGTAAATTGCGGATGAAGGAGGGATATAATGGCACCAAGTGAATACATAATTATGGTGGCGCAGGAAACCTTGGAGCAGGATTTGGTGAAGTTACGCCATTCTTGTGAAATGTTATTATGTGCTAAATGTCGATCCTATGTACTCCTACATTTGGAAAAATAAGCTCTAATCGCAAATTGTCACAGATGATTTAATTTCAATTTCTACAACTTAATGACGTACAGGTGCTTTTATTTTTCGCTGTGTCTAAAGGTACGTCGGACGTACCCGCAAAATTTCTTAAAGATACGTCGGACGTACCCGCAAGATTTCTTAAAGATACGTCGGACGTACAGGGCCCAGAGTGGCTCGAAAGCGGCGTTGCTCGAAACTAGCGTGGTTATCTTGAACCATCGACGGCAAAACCATCACGCGTTTGCTGTATATAAGCCAAGAATCTAACGATGCCTAACCTGACGCAGAATATTTTTTTTTCCTCGTGTTCTCTAGTTGGACATTATTTGAAGGGGCGGTTAGAGCCATCGCTGAGGTCAGAGATCGAATGCGGACCACTATAGGTTCTCGCAAGAGGGAAACAAAATCATGTGCGACGCGAGTATCATTCTTTTTTTTCTCCCTCATATGTTTCTGTTTAAAGCCCTAACCACATGGACGCGAAATCACGCGTCGCGCGAGCGTCGGCGTCGCTCGGCGTCAACGCTCGGGCCCGCAGGAGACCGGTGAAGTCGCACGCCAGTCGCTGCGTCGGCGGGCGTTGCTGGACACGTACGCCATCCTGTTGAAGCCGTTTATGAGCAGTTACTGTCGCTTCTTGAACTGCAATTATCAAGATTTTAGCTTTAGCAAAAAAAAAAAATCACTTGGCGTCTTTATTTATTGCTAAGTATGTTGGCGGGCAAATATTGAAATGCTACGAAATGTATCTCGAGCCATCACGACCAAATCAGAACAAAATAAGATAGAAAGATAAACGAAGACGCACCTCGCACAACTGCTTTAGTTGCTACTTGATTTAACCTTTATGTTGCGTACCGACTGCACATTCATGAATTCCAATTGTGAGCAAAACAAATTTCAGCGCTTCCTTGATACTGAGGTTACGGTCGAACGTCATTTGTAGGTTGAAAGGCATGGTACTCTGGCACCCTGTCTGTACCCTGTAAAAAACAACTGATCAAACCCTCGCCGCAAAAAAAAAAATAATAATAATGCCGTCTTCGCTGGGATTCGAACCACGGACTTTTTAAACAGAAGCCCGGCTCTCAACCGCTCGACCACGCGAGGAGACGAAGAGGTTTGAAGAATTTGGTGTACCAACTGAGGCTGCCCACGAATAGTGTCGGGTTTGCTTTCTTTCAGTCATATTTGAGAGATTGAGAGATTTGAGCAGTAGTAACGCTTGCTTCTTGCGCACCGATCTTGGTGCCGAGGACAATAATGCTAGTGCTACAAGCGATGTAACCACAGCTCCCTTATTTTAGTCAAAAAAAGCTATCGCACATCCCCGGTCTCCCCTGCGCAAGCCACGGGAGCTACGAATGGAATGGAATGCGCCAGAATTCTGGCGTTGATAACGCTTGCTCGTCACGCACCGATCTTGCTGACAAGCCACATTATGCTAATACTGGATGCGATGTAACCAGAGCTCCCTCATTTAACTCACACAAAGCTATCTCAGATCCCCGATCTCCCCGATGAAAGCCGAACAAGCCACAAATGGATAAGCGCTTGCGAACAGAAATAGCTTGCAATTTGTCTCAAGGCAACCGATTACCGTAAGTTAAAAAGAAATTGATTGTTTTCTGCTGAAAGGAACGACCCCAAACCACGCGAAGACGGACGCTGCCGCTCGCTTTCCGATGCTCTCTCGCGCTGCGTCGACGCCGATATCTGGTGAGCGTAGACATCGGCGTCGCTCGAGTTTCAGCTCGCGTCGCCATGCATTTCTGGCGACGCGACGTCGAGGGGAGAAAACGCTGAACGTACGCTGCATGTTTGGCCCGAGTGAAACCGAATACACCGACGTACTGAAAAAAAGTTTCGCGGATACGTCCGAAGTATCTCTTGCGGGTACGTCCGACGTATCGTTAAGAAATCTTGCGGGTACGTCCGACGTATCTTTAAGGAATTTTGCGGGTACGTCCGACGTACCTTTAGACACAGCGTTTATTTTTATGTTTTAACGAAGGACTTTTGCGCACGCCTTCAAACATTTTCGCACATTTCAACACGCAAGTTGTCGATACAGCTGTAGAATTTTGCTTACTAGCTTCCTGAGTTGGCTTTTGTTAATTGCTCAATTCGGTTTCACATTTATAAATGACGTAGCCACTTTTATAGGAATCTTCCGCGAATGAGAAAATGTTTCCAGATATACAAACAACATTGCTAGCCGCAGTTGTCAGGAAAATGTTAACACCAAATACATCTTTATTGCTTAAATCTTCGAATACAAAAATTCAAAAAAGGGGATTAACAAGAGAACGGGCTACAAGGACACGAACACATTTACCTCCGTCCTCTAATGCCCTTGGGAGAGCGAACAATAGGTTCCGAGGGAGGTTACGTTCGCCCACGGGCGAGTCCCGAGGCGTTGAATGAAGGTCTTTCAACGCTTCGGACGCCTCCTTTAAAGATATTTTATATAAGACTTTCCTCCCCAGATCGTTTCCATCGTTATAAAATTTTCATTGTCAGCGGAAGGAAGGAAGCAATGAGAGCGCACGCCGCTCGAAGACAGCGGCACGCATTTGGGGCGTCCCTCGAGGCGGCCTGGCATGCACGACGGCGCTCGGTGGCGACAATAGCGACGACGACTACGACGTGAAACCGCGTGTCGACGAGATCCGGGAAAAGTCGGCCAACGACGAGAGACACGACGAACGCAGTGACGCGAAAGACAACGCGACCACCGAAAGGCTGCCTCCAGTGCGTGGAAAAAAGTGGAGCTGAAACAAAGGCTCTGCCGTCGCGACGGGTATACGCTACGATTTATCACAGCTCTCCCAAAGCAAAACACGGAGCGACACTTTCGGAGTGCCGGTAGTGAGCGACAGTACAGTGGCTTCGCTGTTCGTCTTGCTCGCTTTTCTTTGCGTCGCCTTTGTAGTGATCCCCGTATTTATCTCTCTCCGTCTATCCGTATTCCTCACTCTCTATTTTCTTTGTTTGCGCTCTCTTAAACGCACTGAGCCATTTTCTTTCCCTTCTAAGTCTGTTTTTCCCGTCTATCACAGCGACCATTCGTCCGTCTATAGGAAGGTACGTCTACACTTCCGGTATTTCTTTTTCGTCGTCTTCCGACTGGCCAGCTGAGGAGATAAGTGTATAAGTGTGGTGCATTCCTTACTGCCTTCCAGGCTCTAGCAGCAGTGTATACGACGAAATGGAGGGGGAAAAAAGAACGCTGCGCAGAAGAATGAGCCAGGAGGAGAAGTTTCGCGAATAGCGCGCCCACGGCACAAGAGGAACGTCCAGGTCACTTACGTCCATCGCCCGGCACCACCGGCTCTTCTGCAGCACCGTTCTCACAAAGTGACGACACGTGTGGACGCGCTCTTGTAGTGACAGTGCCAATTTATTCAGGAGAAAGAGCTCGCCTTGTAGGTTCCCTGACACCAACAAGCAGAGTAAAGATTTATCATACGAAGCTTCCAGGTGGATGCACCTGGAACACAGAGACAACTCCGAAATTGATGCAGACCGTAAAGGTGTTGTATGAGAAAGAACATTTCGTAGACTCTCTAAATAACGAATTACAGGGTCAGGTATTTCACAAGCTATTCAATATGTATGTATGTATGTATGTATGTAAGAACTCTATATATATAATATATATATATATATATATATATATATATATATATATATATATATATATATATATATATATATATATATATATATATATATATATATATACATATATATACATATATATAAACGAGGAAACACCCGGAATTCAAAGAAAGGAAAGGGCAGGTGCTTTCGCCTTCGCTGTTACTGCCTTGGCTTTGAAGAATGTGATTGGCCAATATAAAATAAAACTTGAAACCCGACGCAACGTCAGCCATGTGTCAAGGTTTCGACCAGGGGCTGGTTGCAGATGGCACCAAAGTTGATTTACGTGACACGCAGTAGTGGTGAAAACAAAAAAATTGTGATACTTATTAAGCCCATAGATTCCATCATTCTAATTCCAGAGCCAACCGCTGGATAGGCAATTGTCATTGTCAATTGTCACAACAGGAAATAAGGAATGCCAGGGCCTTCAAATGGGTGACGCAGAGCACCGCTAGGTTTTGACGGAGTCCCTTCATTCGCTTCAGCATACGCCAGCAGAGTAAAATCAGTCGAGACAAAGCATGCAAGGAAATGAGGCAACATTTCATTTTTAACAGCGAAGCTGCTTATAAAATCGTAATTTTTTTGTGTCCAGTTACAAATACCCCGAAATTGCCGAGCGTGTACACGTAAGCGCGCTCAAGTTCGGCGACCGCCCGGCAGTTAACAAAACCAAGAAAATGCCTAGCGCTTGTGTGTGGGTGCCTCGCGACAACCGCCCAGTGTCCACTCCGCACGTCTCTCAATCCAGCACACTCACTTAGGGAGATTAACCAAGCATGGCGAAAGTAAAAAACTCTGGCGGTCGCCGTAATCGCGGGACCACTTGCTCGGTACGAGAAAGGCACGTCATAGCATACCTTCCTGCAAGTCCAATGATTATCACTTCCAAAAAAATGAAAGGAGCTCACACCTATAGCAACAATGATGGAGTAAAGGTCTTTGCGGCAGCGAAGAAGAAGCAAATCAGTTGCAATCGTGGACTTAAACCTTCATAATGGTCGTAAAGGTTGCGTTCAGCTTCGCTACCTTTAAGTCTTTCTACCTTCCTAAATTGTTTAGCTAACAGAAACCGGCAAGACAGACAGTCGCGCACTTGCCAAAAGTTTAATCGTAGCCATGTGCCGATACCTGTGCCACTTCCAAAAATCTTTGTGGATTCGTAAAAAAGGCGATACGAAGCTAGACAGCTGAACAGACAAACATGGGCCTTTAACAGACAGTGAAGCAGTCGCAGAATTCATCTGAATTAAATCACGTTACATAATGGGTATGCCATGTACTCAACTGTCCTTTATATAGCAGCCGTCACCGATGTCATGCCTGCCTAAATGGTTCGGAACTCTCAAGGCCTGGCTAAAAAAAATCGATATAGAAATCGGTAATGGATGCTCTAACACAGAGCGTTTTCCCTCTCGAAATTTCCTCGCTTCGAACGAGCAGCTTGTACTTGAGAGATCACACGCAATTATCGCTTCGGTCTCTGGTGCTAAGCCCTTAACACGTACCTCAAAAGCACCACCCGGATGGGTTCCCAGTCAACGAAGGATTGAACATGCGGTCAAGCGTATGCATCGTCGCGTCGCCGTCAAGCGTCGCCGTCAGGCGCCTCCGAGGCGCCCGACGCCCACTTCGCTGGCGTTTACGCGCCACCTCCTTTTCACATCATTTACATAGAGTCGGCGCCGGCGTATTCGAGCAGCCGCATTTAATTTGCCGCTGCTCTCCTCCTTCCACGTGTTTTGTCTCGCCCACCGCGGGTACGGGAGATGTGAACTAGGAGCAACAAGACCCTGAGGTACGCACTCCCCTTTCACACTCCAGGAATTAACTGGTACAGTTCTTAAAAATTGCTTCTCAGCTTAGTTCAGCCTCTGGCACGAATGAAGTTGTTGGGTTTATTTTTACGGATGGAATATTTCTTGCCCTAGGGTGCCTGTTAGTCGGAGGCGAGCTTTGAAGGCGGCATGAGCCGAGGCCGCTTCCAGGGCGGCGCTTTGCATACGCGACTCCGATGGTATCGAATGCGACAATTCGCATCAAGAACAAAGCTATTTGGGTCAGAGTCATTACGGGCCCCCCCTCTCAGCCGCGGGGCTTTGTTGCGGGCGCTGAATTCCCGTAGGGACGCACTTCGCACATCGCCACTGCGAACCATCCCGCTTCCAGTCTTTCCAACTTCGGTTTTGCACGCGCGCTCTTTTGTTTCTTTTTTTTTTTTTCTTTCGCCTCCTTCTATTCATTTTCCCTTTGTCCCGTTCCGGTTCCTTCCTGCGTGCTGATAGGAGCATGATACAGGAACGATGTGGCAAAATTAGGCGCACTTTGCACCCGACGCCGGGTCGGCCCTTGCTTCGGGCGCTGCGCGCAAAACGACGATTATTTCTCGCTCGTTGTTGAGATATCAGGCGGTTTATAATTTTTCGCTTCGGCGGTTGTATTTTCTTGCTTTCTAGGGGTGGTACCGGGGAGGAGGCGGGACGAGATAGCCGCTAAAATTAATGCGATCATTATGAAAGCCAGCGCAAACCAGAAAGCATGCGATTCAGGTACGCAGGCGCGCTTAGCCAGAAACATTTGGCGCGTGACGTTATTAATGCAACCCTCCCTCCCTCCCTCCCTCTCTCTCTCTCTCTCTCTCTGTCTATATATATATATATAGATATATATATATATATATATATATATATATATATATATATATATATATATATATATATATATATATATATATATATGCGTATATGCGTGTGTGTTTGTGTCTCTGTGTGTGTGTGTGTCTGTATTTGTCTCTTGTGTAAATTGAGGGACATTAGGTTAAATTAATTCACTGTTCGCTGTACATATAATGCTCAGAAGATTACTTTGACAGTCATCATGAACTTGGCTATTAAAGTTTCGGTCCGGCATCTCGCTTAGCGAAACACGATGCATATCGCTAGAAATGGAGCTATGACGAGACTCTCGTCTCTTTAGCACGCGATGTGCTGAAAACTACGCTCTGTTGCCCCCAAACGAGTTTCGTGATACCAGCCGTTATAGGGAAGTGTGTGCCTTTTGTATTGCACTGACCCATGAATGCCAGCGGGTCACGCGAGTGGCTAATTATTAATAAAATATCATACCACGTGCGTGGCTGATCTTTTTAGAATAACGTTCGGGAACAGTCGACACTGTTGCTAGGTGGAATAAACGGGCTTCTGAGGCGGGTAAAAATTCGCCAGATCGACGACACTATTATCAACGAACCAGCCTGTGTTTCTATTTCCAACGCCGAATAATGGCGCAAATGTTGAAAGCTCAAGAGTCACTGTGAGTACTCGTCACTGAAGAAATATGTGGTGAGAGTCTACCCCGACCATTTGTAAGCGCGCATGCAAGAAGTGGTGACTTCTACGAAAAGTTCACCAGGTTCAAAGTAGGTGTGGTACATTTGCCGGCCTGCTCTATTTTCGTCACGTCTGGAGAGACAAGTTCGAACTGGCAGCCTGTAGTTCCTAGATAAGGCCGGTATTCATCGCTGCAAAACTTAGCTGCCCCCAATAAAAACGGGAGTTTGCTAGAGATTGACTTCGCTGATTTTGTAGTCGATTCCTCGACATTAGGCACAATTTTTGTTGACCATTTTATTGAAAGAGTATTTTGGTCATTAATATGTTTTTTTAATTCTCAATGACTCGAAAGTTTACCTTATTGGTATTTATATTTGTAGACAGAAGTGAACACGCAAAGACATTACAAGAGTGATTACAAAAGCCAGCCGTAATTTCCCAGTGACCACCTACAACGCGGCCACCACCCACAGTGCAGGCAGTTTTACAACTACAAAGTAATCAAATAAAAACTTTAACGTATAGAAACACTGTAACAGCAAAACAGTCCAAATATAAGCAAGAAAAAGCACAAATTGTCCTCGGAGCTTTAGCCAAATCAAGTTAAGGACGAAGCTGAAGCATGCGAGGAGACGAAAAAAGCGCGGAGAAAAAGAAATAAATACTTGCGGAGCATGTAGCGAGGAGCCTACTGCAATTCTTTTTGCTTTCAAGACCTGCACACATTTAAAATTTCAACAATAACTTGGTTTCTGGAAGCTTTCCCTCGTGCGTTGTTGGGCGTTTATAAAAAATCGGGCTTTCGGTTTCTTCTATTCCTCCCCTATTCCCCATTCTCTGAATTTTGCTTCATAAATGGGCTCAAGTCAGCTTTTACATGCGGTAATAAAATAACATCTTCCATTTTTGCAGCAGAGGAACTGCAGTTTTTTTTTTTTTTGCTTTTCCAAGTCGTAAAAACTTGATGGGCTGAGGTTGTCTGTGCTAATGGCTTACGGAAAAGAAAACTGCCAGCCGCCTGAGCCAGGTAAATGACTTAAACTCTTCTTTGAATATCTCTGTGCGCAGAATATTCGAGACACGTCAGAGAAGATTCGGACACACAACACGGCAAGGAAATGTTGCAACACCGTGAGGTATGAATCCTATTTCACCACAATTTTAACAAGGTAAATTTTAAATGCCAGCATCGTTGCCGCTACGTTCGTCAAATTGAGATTATCCCAACTTTTGAATAACAAATATTGCATCGCAACAACATCACAACCTTCCTTACCTGGGGCAAAAGGTTTTAACCAACAATTTACCAACATTTTTTTATGTTAACATGAAAACGGAGGGAAAATAACGAAAGAGAAGTTGTTTTCAGAAAATTACCAGATAAATTTGACCAATAGATGGTGACATAGCAGAAGAAGATATGAATAAAGAAGATGATGATTCATATTAATAATCAGTTACGGTCTGGATGGTAGTTAGAACAACGATAAAAGTCACTAAAAGCAGCAATCACTAGGCACGCTAACCTGATAAAAGTAAAAACCTTTATAAATGGGCATATAGGACGCAGAAAGCAAATGTTTCACCGTGGCTATGACAGGTTTTATATCCGGGAAATTAACCTGCCAGACCCGTCGGAAGCTTCCTTCACTTGGAATAAATAAAATATAGCACATAAAATGAGAGGTTATCTATGAAAAACAGCGGAACCTGCATGAAGTTGATAACGTTTCAACCAAAAAAAAAATGAATTTACAACGTTTATTTCAGAGTGAGAAACTTTCGACAGGCCAATATTTCCGCCTAAAAGCTGCACTGCCTTGTACATACTCTCGCGCAGGCTGAGTGTCACGGAAGCAAAGCCAGGTTAATCCAGTTTTATTTTACGACATAATTATTCTCATGAAAAGATCCAACTTGAACCTTCTGGTTATGTTACTTTGCTCTCCGTTTCCTCCTTGGGCTTATTTTCCGACATTTTAGGATACGGCAGTAAACGAGACGGACGTCTGCGATATTTCTGACGTGTGGTGGTCGTTCATTCGAGGTACGAACACTGTCAAGTATTGCTCTTCACACAAAAGCCATCGTTCCAATGCCCGCTTCCTAGCGTTGTGAGTCGAATAAACGTACTCCGCACTAAAGCAAGGAAATCTCTGAATCACAAAACTGCCAATCCCGACGTTTCGCTTAATGCATAGCAAGTAAACAGTTGATGGAACACCTCACACAAGTAAAATAGAAAACAGGGGTAGGGTTCTCGAATAATAGATACGCAAAGAACGAAACAAAAATACCATACCCAACTCCTAGGACTGTAGAAATTATGTGATTAGCAGTATGCTGATTGTCTGACATTTTTCCGTTAACAAAATGAATTCACTTTCCCCTCCGTTCCTCCAGAATCTCCGATTAAAATGTCAAATTTCCCCTCACTCCTCCTGAGCCCCAGATGATGCAGGGTGACTGCTTAACTGGGGAAAAAGGTTAGGCAGATACAGAACAAAAACAAACTGTGTAAAGTAGCCTAAGACTGCTTCTTGCATTAACCTAACTCGCTGCTGCTAACTCGCTAAGACTGCTAACTCGCCTTAATACAGCAGGCTTTTAGGTTATCGACTGCGAAACGTTTTTTCCGCATGGGCGAACTCCCGTCAGGCAAGGTGAGCCAATTGAACGGGGCTTCCTGGAAGAGGCAGTGCCGTGCTCACAAACTTGACCTTGTTGTGCGCGGCCCGCTACTAGCGTTTTTGTCATAAGCTGAGTGAAGCATTTTCTTGTGGTAATTTTCTGCTTCGCTCATTACATAGCAATTTCATCGTACGTGTTTTTTGTTGAAATATGAACCTCATTACGCCCGTTTTTTTCTGCCCCCTCATCTTTGCCGTGCACGTATTATGCCATGTACGGTGCTTTTTTATGTAGTTGGCTGAGGATCATAGCTTGGGTCTTGTCAGTATCTTTTATGAGATTGGTGTTACGGGCATCTTCTATTCTGGCGTTTTTGAGTAACTCAGTTCTTTTTATACAACGTTATTCTTTAGAGCGAAAGCCATAGGTGTTTCATTGGGCGCGAAAAGTGAACGTAGTCTTCGTCGGAGTCAACTCTAATGGCTCGAAAACACCCAGTCTAAAAAGACCACAACATACATTACCGTAGTTTGTCATATGTTCGCGTGTCGTACTGTCTTCTTGTCGCATTCTCTCCATGTCATGATTCTGATGCTTTCTCCTGTGGGGTATTCCTGTTCTGATTTTGATGTTCCGTCGTGCCCAATTCCTGTCTTTGATTGTTATTGCCCATTGGATGAGCGACGTAAATGGAAGTTCTGTTGTGACTAGAGTAATGTTCGTCATTGAGAAAATTAACTTTGTCGTTACGACAGAGATCTGAGTCGTAACAGCAGATGGCTTTGTCGTAACAACAGGACTTCTGTTGTCACTTCGAAGATTTTTGTCGTACGACAGGAATTCTTGTTAGGTTTCAACGGTATTCCTCTTTCGATTTTAGACTGGGCAGTCACCGATGTAGAGGGGTAGTAAATAAACAAAAAAAAAAACACTTGTGAGTTCATGGGGGATTTGAACCCGGGTCGCCACAGTAGCCGCCGAATGCTCTAATCACTGATCTAACCCTTTTTTTTTCTTTATTTCCAGACAAACACCGCTGTTACAAACATAATACACAACAACAAAATAAACCCATTACACTAAGACATAAAATCACTGTTCCACTATAGGGTACAGTGCTGACTACTAAAATATTTTCATTTTTGTTAACTCCTCCATTTGTGACAACCAGTCGGGAGCACGTTGGCGTGCCTTTTGAACTTCAAGAAAATAGAATATGGCCTCTCGGAAATACTCATTTACTGGCCGCGCATCAATGTCCGAGTGGCGGACTGCCATTCGGCATCTCCATATACTGTGCAGACCTAGTAACATTACTACATCTAGAGGGACGCCATCATCATCAGGTTCAACGGACAAATATCGAATACCACGGGCATCGATTGGCAGATCTTTTTTCAGCGTACGTTGCAGCACATCCCAGAAGAAGACCCCGTCCCAACAGTCAATGAAAACATGTTCAATGGTTCCCAGTTTTTTGCATAACCAACACTGTTCACCCCACGGCATAAAAAGGCCTTTTTCTTGCATCCATGTTTTCACAAGGAGTGTCCCGGTGTGTAGTTGAAAGAAAAATGTTTTACATCCCGGTGCAACTGGCATTGTTTTAACCCGTTTTAACACATCTCGACCCGTGCCAGCCGAGTGAGCAATTCTGTACATAGGAACGGGAAAAACAGTGTCGCAGAGATCGTTATACAGTCTCTTCCTAGTCACTGCGCTCAAATACTCTAACGAAAACCGTGCGCATAGAAAACGTAACGAGTCCACAACTTCTTTTAGATAGCCACGGATACCACCTGGCATACACAATGTCGTAACGGACAACTCAGGCAAAACCCTGCCTAATCTCACTTGGCAAACGGTGCGCAAAAAGGGATCCTTTACATCCCTCCAAAACAGAAAGCGGTTTGCCAACTGACGTAAAAAGAGATGCGTTAAACCTAACCCCCCTTCCCGTACACGTCGAAAGAGATTTGTACGACTCGTCCTCTCCCAGGTTGATCCCCAAACAAAAACTGCGAAAACACGATGTAACTATGGACGTTTGCCCGTGAACAGTGGAGTACCTGTAACACATACCAAAGTTTGCTCGCCATAAAAAGGTTGCAAATCGTTGTGCGAGCGAAAGTGGATAAATTCGCGCCCTCCCACTTCTCTGCCTTTTCCTTAAGCTCTACGGCTTGTCTCCTCCAGTAAGGGTCACTGTCAGAATAATACTCTAGGGGAACACCAAGGTACTGCACCGGTGTCGTCACCCGCTTTACATTTTGAAATACCACCGGTGTTGAACTCCACTCTCCGTGCCAGATGCCCAGGCACTTGTCCAAGTTTACAGCACATCCACTAGCATAACAAAACCATTTAACTGTATTAATGACCCTAGCAATGCTTTGTTGATCTACGCAAAATACAGCGATATCGTCCGCGTATGCTAAAACTTTGATTTCAGCTGCATGAAGTTGAAATCCCTTGACAGTGTCGTTTTTATTATGCTTAAACATAATGATTCAATATATATGCAAAAGAGAAGGGGGGAAAGAGGACACCCCTGCCTCACGGACCTCTGCACTTCTATACGCCTTCCAACCGCTTTGTTAACGATAAGTCTAGTTGTACAGTTGTTATAAGCCATGCGCACACCCTCTAGAATAACTGATCCGATGTTACTATGTTCCAAAACCGCCATAAGTCCATCGTGGGGCACACGATCAAACGCCTTTTCTAGGTCTACCTGTAGCATTGCGACGCATGTATGCGTCACGTCGCAAATCTCAAGCACACTCCATGCCTTGTGTATATTCGTAAAAAAAAATTGACCTGCCTTTAATACCACATGTTTGATGCGGCCCCACTAAGATGCTAATTACGGTCTGCAACCTTCTAGCCAATATTTTCATTAGTATTTTATAATCAACGTTTGTTAAGCTTATGGGCCGGTACGATGTGACTTGGCGGAGTTTGACCATATCCTCTGTTTTGGGAATTAAGATCGTGTGGGAAGCCGAAAACGATGGTGGAAGCGTTTCTAACATATACGCTTCTTCAAACACAGCAGTTAATACAGGAGATATGTTATGTTTAAAGGCCTTATAAAAAGCAGCACTCAGGCCATCTGGGCCTGGTGACTTTCCCAGGTTTAAGTTTTCAATAGCTTCCTTAACCTCCTCGATGGTGATAGGGGATTCCATAAATGACTTTGCTTCATCATCAATTTTTGGCAGGAGTGACACAAATTCACTTTCAAACTTTGCCAGTTCAATAGGGCTTCGAGAAAACAAGGTCCTATAGTGTTCAAAAAAAGCACGTTCAATATCTACTTTTTCACTGCTAATTGTGCCATCACTGATCTAACCCTGCTCCACGCCAGCATGGAACGAGACTTTGCATGATGCGTGCCCCGTTACAAGTGAACAGAATGCCGCGTGAGTGGAAGATGTGCACATGGAGGAGCGTTCGATCTGTAGGAAAGTGTGGAGAGCCTACCTGTGGGAGTAATTCGTCTCAGACGCGAAGAAACGATAACAAAGAAATAGTCCTAAAAACCATGCTGTGGTGGAGAAGTCTGATAATCGGTGGCTTTCACCGCTACATCACGTAAGCAGACATAAGTTCCCAAGGAATTGTTTTTGTTCCTAGGATCGAAATTCTCGGTTAGTCAGTGCTTGGGAAGATATTAATTGTGTTTCTGTCCAAGGAGTAATCTCACCGTACTAAACTACGTAGAGGAAATCGTGTATAGACAAGAAGACAAAAAACACTGTGCAAGAAGTTGAATAAATTCCCAGCCAGTAAAAAAGTAAGCTCTCTCGGCCGCTATCGTTTCGGGCGTTTTCCGGGTCTTGCGAGGCAGCTTGACTTTCGCCATTTTTATTCCTCCTCACCCTCAGCTTCTCTCATCCCGACGCGCTTACCGACAGTGAAAAGCGCAACCGGTGTTTGCGTGATTCCTTAACCTGCTCTAGGTAAAGCAACAGGACAAGAGCTCTTGTTCACTCAATTATTGTGCTCACAGGTCGTCCGGAACTTCAAAACAGCCGCCTGTTGTCTTAGGCTTCTTCGCGAACGACGTGCGAGGAATACTCACCAGTTTTGCTAACCAGAGCACGGGCTTTCTAATGTCTCGTACACGACCAAGGCATTCTCCTGAAGACACACGAAGTAAGCAAACCTGTTTGACCAGGGCGGAAGTTAAAACCCGGGCAGCAGGCGTAAGCCATGATGCACCGAGCACATCGTCGTCTGAAACTTAATTTGATTACAGGGAAGGCGTTGTGGATGTTTGAAGATAACTCCTGGCACGTGCAAGACAAGCCGTGAAGAGTGCGAACACAGGGAGCGATAAAAAAGAGCTGCTAATGCAGTATGGGTAGCTTGAGTAGGGTCGTCCTTGCCTTTTGAACGCTGCGAGGAGTTTCGCAACTCTCGACACGCAGCTGAGTTTGTGGCAGGTAAACTCACAATCTTGAACCTGTAGAGATAGCATAGGATACAAAAAGAGTGAAGTTAAATCAAGTTACGTTTATTACCCGACACGCAGAATTGCAACTCTGATTATACTAATAATCAAATCAAGATAATCTACTAATCTAATTTTGGTGCTGATTTGAAGAACGAGGATACTTGCTTGTGTAGTGTTTAAAGTTATTCACGTAGGCCGATAACAAGAGGTTGGAATGTAGGATTGATGCTGGCGAGAGCAAAAGGAACTCAACTTTCTCCAGTCTTTGTGCGACTGATAAGCTGTTGATGAGATTTCCTCTGGACTGTTACTGTTTTTACCTAAATAATTTCAATCTTGCGTATTCTGTAAGTTTCTTCTGTTGCAACTGCCGCTATATATTTATTCCACCGTCCATTACCTCAATGTCCTACCGCAGCTGCATACTGCGGCACCTCTTTAGTATTATTCACTACACGCTTAAGCTGCAGTCAACTGAAATTGAAAGGAATGATGTCGCAATACCAAATCTCAATGGCCATCGCTGTTCTTTTTTGTTCACCGTATCAAACTTATCCCTTCTATTATACCCTTATAATCCATTGATATAAACGGCAGGCTATTTATCGGTATTGGCCAATTTTATATTTTGTTACAATCTTAGTTCTAGCAACGGTATTAGCAACTTAGTGATGAATTTCTTTTTTATATGTTCATTGGGAATAGGTGAAGCTGGCTACCACATAATTAATCATTTTCTCCTCCATTTTTTTTTCATATTAAAGGAGCCATGAAGAGAAAACACAAGTTTGGTACATTCGAAAGATTGCCTCGTTAGAACCATACTGACACCACTTTTAACACAAACTTCGCTCAAATAAGCTACATAATTAGGAAAAAAGGGAATGACCATGCGACCCACCAGCTCATTTCCCGCAACAGAACCTATGATGTCACACGAGAATGCTTTGCGATTGGAGGAGGCCGGCAAAAACAAACGCAAGTTAGGCAGGGCTTACCAGTTTGCATAGTGAGCTATATGCCCGTTAAACATATTGCACATTCCTTTTATGACACTAAGAACGGTGGAGTAAACGGTTGAAGTTCCGAATAAAAACGCAAGCGTGTATGCCAATGCGTACGAAACTACCGCCAGCCGAACCCGACATCTCGCCGTCGCCACCGTCGCGCAGACTAATTTTTGGGTTCGAGGCTCTTCGGGGCCAACGAACCGTCCCAGCACGCACAGCCGCGACCTTGCTGGGTATCGTAATCCCTTCACAGGGGGTTGGCCGTCATATCTCCAACCAGCAAAGGTAAAAATAGAAACGAGGGGAGTAAGGAACAGCAAGCGGTGACGAGATAGTGACAGTCGTCGCAGAAGTTTCGGAATGGTGTTGGCTTGCCGCTGTTGTTAGGAGCTCGTTTCCAGTTTACAACCACTGAAAACTTCAGTTTGTTCGAGTACTTTACAATGAAATTTCGTTGCTGCGTTTTGAAATGCCCATGAAGTACGGGCAAATCGTCGAGGGAGTGCGACATCCCTGCCGGTGAGGAGATCTCCTTTCATGTGCTGCCCAACGACGAACCTCGGCGAAGCAAGTGGCTACGTTTTGTGAACTTTGCAAACGGAGGAGAAAGAGAGCTAAAGGAAGTACGAGTGTGCTCGCTTCATTTCCGAGGAAGTGATTACGGTAGGGACCCCTTACGTTAGCTCACTCCTGGGACATGCTGGCGCTCGTAGCCGACTTCGTCAAATCGCCGTCAAAGCGCTCTGACCTTGGGGGAAAAAATGCCGCACACACCGCGCATTGACGCACGTATCTTTCTGGTCGGAGCAGAGAGCTCGCGCGAACGGCTTTCCATACACGACACCGGCCAACTGGCATAAGTGATACTGCTACTGAAATTGAACTATTATTAACCGTAATAAAAATACGGCACATACGTACCAGTCTGTATTCGTCCGTCGCGACGGGGTTGACGAGGCAGCGGTGCCGACGGCTGGGCGTTCGTCTGTTGTGGCTATCGCGGAATGGTCGCTTTCCGGTCCATCCGCGTATCCCACAACTCCTGCCGCTCGTGCACTTAGAAGCATTGAGCGTTCAAGTGGTGTGAGGTTGTTAAATGCAAGCCCGAGCTTCTCGGCGAGAGTTTTGTTCTCCGGATCAGGCGATTCCATGACTAGGGCTGCGGGTACACTAGGTTTTACTAGTATTTTTAAAATGGCCGCCGTCTCGGTTTCGACATGAGTTCCGGTTCCTGTTTGATTCCCGCGTGTGGGTGCTATATGGAGTCGACATACTAAGTATCTGTTTCATGGACCGGCTCGTATGACACCATTGTTCACGTCACGAAATGTGCAATTTAGCGGGAGATTTAAAATTTTGGCTTAAATTGCCTTATTTCTCAGTTAATAAAGCATCATTTGCTTCCGGGAAAGCGCTTAGGGTACTATGAAACACCTAATCTTTCGAATAAAACAAACTTTCGTTTTCTCTTCATGGCTCCTTTAAAGAGCTATTCTTTCTGCAGGAATCTTCAATTTTATGGCAAACATTTCAATTTTATGGCAAACACGTCTCAGTTTTAATCGCCACACTGGAAATAATTTCATAACGTAATTCGTGTTCCTAGCTTTTATTTATATTTTTCAAAGTTTCCCCTGGGCGCCTCTGTAAACCTTGCGTACCTTCAGAATCTACAGACAAACTTCTCTTCTAATTTTTCTGGTTTTGCTATTTGCGAAGTGTCGTTTCCTTCTCCTGCGTTCTTTGGTCTCCCACAGCTCTCCCACTGATCCCAATATCCGCTGCTGGAATTTCTGGTTTCGTAACCACTTTTAGCCCTCTGGCACCCTCGGGCGCTCTTACGGCTTTAATACCTTTCATTTCGCCAGCTTAATGATTTTAATTTATTTGCTGCTCCCAATTCCACTTGGGCCATAAATCGATGGGGCATTGAAGGTTTGCGTACGCTTTGATTTCCCCGATGCCTGGCATTTGCTGATGGTTCAGAGTTGGACCTTGAGTGAATGTCTCTTCGTTTCGCATTGTTGTTTTGTTCCGAATCGACAAGGCTGTCTATGAGTACGATCCAGTAACTACACGTTCAAAAGAATTTATTGGCCTGAGTACACACAATGCGCCAGAAAAACCAACCACGGACTCCAAGAAGGCAAGTGGGTTCAATAACTAGGCGAATCATATGACGAGAATGGAAACTGAGACCTGAGTTGTGATGCCTCGCAATTTAGGCAACTGAAAAAATCATTCTTGCGTTACGTAATATCCCAAGCCCGACATCCCTTATCGACTCATAATTGCACGCTGGGCATCTCAGTTGGTCCATACTTAGCCCTGTTGATCGCAGCGATTGGCCAGCCAGCTGAATTTTCGCGGAATATGCCTACATACCATTTGGGGAGTTTCGGGGCACAGCATAAGAGGAAAACTTCTTGTTAATGTATTGGAACGTCCCGCATACAGCCTAGCATAAGTAGATGACCACGTTGGTCTAAAACCTAGCCTAAATCGTCTGTCCCCTCTTCCATTTGCTGTAAACACGCAGTCATTTCCAAGAGGTGTACTTACTCGGTAAACTGAGATCGAAAACATCCTAAGCGTGGATCTATGTTAGCATGCCCATTTATTTTTATCCTTTCGTTTTGCTGTTTCCTTTTTCACAATATGTCGCAAAAATTCCAGAAGGGCATCGAATTTCACAACTTGAACCTCTCCAACGCTCTACCACGGTAAGAGCTACCCTCCGCCGGCTAGAATATTTGACCCCACAGCAGCAAGATCAGATTGCACGCATTCCCGTAGACATTCGACAATACATCAGCGGGGCGTCAATCTCACGTAATGGGCATACGACCTATAAAACGGCACAGCGAGCAGTAAGGGCCCGAGCAGTCCATGCGCGGTATGATAACCTACCCCTCACGCGCTATGTACACGCATCTTCATACCCCAACAAATCTGCCCACGCTGCCAGTGTGACCCCTGCCAACGGAAAAGAATTAGCACCAGTCACGACATTTGCAAAGTCTATAGAAAAAGCCGAAGCAGTTGCTATCGCCACAGCCGCCACCGATTGCGAAGAATATACAGTTATACTGACCGACTCCCAAGCTGCATGCCGTCATTTCCTGATCAGACGAATAACTTTACCGGCCTCGCCTATTCTAAAACATATTAAACAACTTCCAGAACTACAGATTATCTGGTCATGTGGCCGCGAATCCCTCAAAGGAAATGGGGTGGCTCACTCCGCTGCCTACGCCCATGCACGCGGCGCCGTTTCCCAAGAAAGATATAACCTACAAGCTAGACTTCCTAAAGCCCATGCCCCTGCGAAAACACGTCGACATACTTGCCCACTACGAGCACGGGAGCCAACCACACCCGGCACCTCACGCACACCTATGCAGAATCGAAGCTACCATATTCCCAACATTGAAAATTTACTCTTACCCCCACAATACTCTGTTGCAGGCAATGTACCCCACCCTCTACCCAGCATCTTGCAAATACTGCCCCCACCCTGGCACCCTATACCATCTGGTATAGGGGTGTCAACAAACCCCGTACCTTACTCCAAATCCCCAACCCACATACGAGCAGTGGCACGGCTGACCAGCTCCGACCTCTCCTTCCCAGCGTAACCTGGTGGAGAGGGCCCGGGTGGCCAGCGCAGGCCAGGGTATCTCGGACTCGGAGACCCCCCACCAGGCGGGTGCCCAGACATCATCAGCTAAGGCTTTCCTTAATAAAGTTTTCTCCTCCTCCTGCCCTCCGCCTCCCGTAATTTAGAAACGTAAGCGAGAGTAACAAATATTCGAGCTGAATAAACCTTTATTACTCTCACTTACGAAAAGTATATGTGCATTCAACTCCTCTCTAGAGCTTCTAGATCTGGTTGTAAGCTGTCACATCACAAGACCCTCTCCAGTATATTATCAATACGTGAAACCGCCTATTTCAATAGGCTCCACCAGAAAGGTAAATTTCTTGCCGTGTTGTTGCTTTGAAGGTATCATCCCCTTCCATGACGTGTTTGTTTGGATGTATACCTAAATGTGTTTTTTTCTTTGTTTTTTTTTTGGAAGGTAGTCGGAAGTTCGGGCCTGTTTCTTGTCGTTTTGTCGGTGGTTCGTTTACTTTTGTGTGTGTTTCGTTATTACCACGTCGCATGTGACCTGATGCAAAGCTCTCTAAGTGTGCAGACGGGAACTTACATGGCCTAAAGGTCGTCAGACGAATGTCCAAGTCACGCGCTCGTAGGCTCCCCTTTACACACCAATCGTAAAGCAGATGCTTAATCTTCACACAGTAAAATTAAGTACGGCAGTGAGTTCGGCACCCTTTGCCTAAGGGTTAATCACGTTTTGAGCAAAGACGGGTTTTTTGCAGTCAGCGGCATTTCGCGACCTTTGAAATCTTTGCCGAATCGCCCACAGCACGCCCTGTTATCTGCTTTCCAAATTTGAAATTGTTTCTCTTGTATGTTTTCTGTCTCCTGGTTTCGCAGAGAAGCGCAATCATCCTATTTCAGCGCCTTTCATCTGCGTCTGTTTATGGAAACTTCTGCCGTAAAACTACGACTGAGAACATGTGGCAAGGCTCTAAACTACGCATACTGCGGTGCACAGACTGAGAGAAGAGAGCGCCAAAGCGCATGCGTCATCCAGACGAAAGACGTTTATCTTCTAGAATTATATCCTCCTTTCGGGAAAGTTTTGCGCAACACTTCGCATGTATTGCTAAATAAAGCTACGCTAGCATTGGTCTTACTTTTAACACCGAAGCAGCGTACGTCTGCCTGCCCCCGTCTGCGCTTTGCGAAATACCGCAATGTCTGCGACATTGGTTATCGATGTGAGATAAGTACAGTCTGCTGTCGTCAACCGCAGAGGCACGCTGAACATTGAATAGTTTTAAGGAGCCAGCCCTTAGTTTCCAACCATTTTTCAAATTTTATTTTGCTAATCACTCTAGGTTTAGTCTTACCAATTCGTCTTGCTTCTTTCCCGCGTATCTTCTTTCCGGCGTGCCGTGGCAATCGTGCAGTTTCTGGCTGTTATGTTTGCTCATCAATTTTTTTTTTGGTCGGGCGCCGTCGTCATATATTGGGCGCAGCGTTGACTAGCGGGGCGATCTGCGGTTGAATGAAAAATGCGGTTGTTGAACCGTCATTGCGTAAGGAAACATACCGCCCTCCGAACGTTTGACAATGACGTGCGTGTTTTTTTTTTCTTTGTCGCCGCCGGCGTGCGCCTGTCAATAAAACGCGACTCCGTGGAATGAGGCTTGGCAAAGCCACTCTTTAATCGAATAGCATGAAAGGCGCTGGAAGCTATACTAAGTGCCTCCCTATGCCCAGATCATGAATCACAAAGCTGGGAGTCATCTGCTTCGTAAAATGCGGGTTCTCTTAAGAAGCGAACTCTTCCAGGCTTCGTCGAGAGAAAGTCAAGCACGCGTACTACAGCAAACAAGGCATAGCTGTCTACGTGCAGTAGGTGCGAAGTTCTCCTTCTCAAAGAAAATCAATTTTTCAGATAACTGCAGCAAATTATGAATGAAGTTGCCGGTATGAATTAGATTTTCAAATCAGATGTTACCTAATTATTGGCGGGGTATCTCACAGAAACGCTTCTTCAGCGGGCTCGAAAATCACACACAAAAAAAAGGTTCGAATACAAGCCGTAAAATTAAAACGAAAAACTTTGCAACATGACCACGAACTATGCCTATTTGCAACTCCATATATTTTCGGCGTTTTGACTTTCTTCCGATAGTTATTTTCACTCCTACTGGAGCACTTTGTTATTACTGCTGATTTTATTCTCCGTATGGTTTTACAGCGACTAAATAAAAACGTATAGGTGAAACAATACGTGAAACAAAACAATGGTATATTCATTGCTGAATCGCGTTACCCTCTAGGGACAGACAGCCAATGGGCGGACAGAGGGATAAAGTTCAGGGGGTTGCCAAGGAGTGCGTTAGCAATAAGGGGCATTCTCTACTTTTGCCCCATCAACAGCATCGCGAAAATCGTAGAGAGCTATCCGCCTCTCAAGACTGACCTAAACACTTTAAATAAATGCTCTCTCTCAGGAACTAATAAATGAAAAACTCTCTCGCTGTCCCTCTGTCTGACGCTTCAGCCTTTAAATTTTCTTCCTGAATAACGAACAAATCAGGCCGTAACGTTTTCGCGAGTGGGATCAAAGCGACTGAATTGCATCACTCTTTAATCTATTTACCAGCAAGCGGGGATGATGTGAGGAAAGGAGGTTGCGCCACAGCCACTTTTGGTAGTTCACTTCGTGTTCATTTCCGACGAATACAGTTCACGGGAGACCAGACAGCCAGTAGCTGACGCAAAAGGTTGCGTAGGTGCGGTGTCTACACAATCCAGCATCCCTTTCGTGGGTTCAGCTAACATGTCGGCGTAATCTGCGCGCGCGGATCGAATCAACGGGAGTCGGGCTCCCGCCCTGTTTACTTTCGGGTTTCGTCCGGGCGATAGGGTCCACCGTGGGAGGCATCCTCACCCTCTTTTATCCTTACGGGAAAGTGAGCGGGAAGCTAGCATTGCGCTCCCCGCCACCTTCATCCCCCTTCCCCTAGCTAGTCCCAACGGCAGGCGAGTCACGTTCCGTCGCACAATTGGCGCACCCCAAGGAGCGTCACGTAGACCTCATGTCCTGGCGATCAGCAGCACCCAAGAAAGACGTCGACGCAGCAAGGTTCCGTGTGCGGGTCTGTGTGAATGTCTGTGCGGATATACCTGTGTCGGGTTGCGCGTGAAAAGACAATAAAAGGGTTTCAGCGCGTACCATGGTTGGTGTAGTATCACTTTTACTATAAGAATAACCGAAAATGGGTAACATGTCGCAAGGGATCCACTCTATCGCGACATGCGTGGCCAGATTATTATGAGATCATTATGATATGACATCAGTATAACGGGCGTGCTTGTTGCAACCTCTGGTCACCTTAGCTGAGCCTTCACACTTTAATCTCAAGGAACTGCTGCAAGCTTGTTTCATGTCCCCTCTTTTGTTTGTACTCGTCGTTTTCGTCGTTTAGAATGAAAGTTTGGGCCCTTGCGCTAACTGAAGGGAAGGTGTAGTACAATTTAATTTGTTGAATGGCACTTTTATCGGGACCTACAGCCTGAAAGCCAAACCCATGGGAACGTACAGCCTCCCAAATTTTTAATAATATAGCGGGAGCGACGACCGACCGACATGTCAGCGCCTTATCACGGTGTTCACCGGCAAAATAGGCGAGAGTACGAGCACGCGCATAGGGCTATCTTCTGCATGAGTGTCGTCTGCTACGCTGTTTCCTTCAGAGTGGTACACCCCCTGCCACTGCATCTGAATGACTTTGTTGCCCCATGCTGCTTAGCTTTCTTTGGCGCTAGCGAAACGGACTTGCAAAATAAGAAAACCAGGGGGTGTGTTGCCCTGAGAAGAAAAGCGGAGCAGACGACGCTCCTACAACAAATAGTTTTAGGCGCGTGCGCGTACCCTCGCCTATTTTGCCGGTGAACACCGTGATAAGGCGCTGACATGCCGATCGGTCGTCACTCCCGCTATATTATTAAAAATTTGGGAGGCCGTACGATACACTCTTAGCGGTAATGTGGAAGGCACAAGCTTTCTCGTTTGTGTCAAGAACATCAAGTGGACATTAGTTGTTGTTGTTTTTTTTACCAAAGCTTTCAATCCCTTGTTTCATGGAACATGTGAGGTACGAAAATTGTTGTGAGGTGCGCAGAATCGCGCATTAAGTCAGAGAGGGACATAGCAGTGTTGGAGGAGGGTCAGAGGAGGGTTTTGAAAACAGAATTCAGAGCGTGCGCCGGGGCAGGAAATTGCAGGAGGAGGGTAGGCCGCTGCCTAACCGGCAATGCCATCCGTGAATGTGCCTTGAGAGGCGATGGCACCGACAGGGGCAAGTAAGTGGCTAATGGTGATGGCCAGTGAGCGGAACGAGCTTCGGGCGATGCTGTCCAGGGGACTCGTCAAGTGGTGACGGGCGCGACCGCAAAGTTCATCAGAAAATCCAACAGCTGGTCAACAGAATGTCCAACTCGCTTGTCTTCGCGTTCTTGGAATGTTCTGAGCATACTCCGTAATTTTTTGCAAATCTGGTTAGTTGTGTTCGCAACATAATTCGCATGTTGAGAGACTTATTTCAGTTTCTTTACTACAGATCTCTAAAACTGATTTAGGTGCGCAGTGTAGATGCGATATTTACCAATTTATCAATTAGAACAACTACCCGATATTTTTAAACGTGTCTGTGTCGGAGCTAAAGGCGGCATTTATGTGTTTTTTTTTTTTACGTGCTATATGCCCCACAACATGACATGGACCATGAACCGCTTTTAGGTGAGCCCCCTGAACCTATCATCTTACTAGCGTCAATGTCACATTTTTTGTTCATAGTTGCAATACATTAGACGTTGACTGCAGGGAATGGGCGTGATATCTACTTATGGTCCTTAAAGGCAGAGGTATGTAAGCATAGGTTGACCTCAACGATACAAGAGACCGGTCACTCAAGGCTCTGAAATATGCAAATATTTCACTATAAAAACATGTTAGCGGCGATTTGGGGCGATTTTGTTTCACTTCGTGGAGATCCTGTTTTTGCTGTCGGCCGACGTGATGAAAGGTACTAGCGTTATACTCCTGTAGGGTAACCCTACAGGTAACCCTAAGATAGTGCCAGTTTAAAAAATAGATGTACCTGTACTTACTGCTTTGTACGTTGCTTTAATGCGGCACTTAGGAACCTGAAAACGGGATACGTACTCTTCTAAAAAATGGCCGCGTATCTGCTGCTTTCGTTGCAAATGTAGACGAAAGACAACAGTCGACTGGCTACCCTGCCAAGTAAATGCCTCCCTTCCCTTTCCCGCTCACCTCTCATGCTGTTCCTCTCCCGCCTCGTTCCTCGCAAGATAACACGCTAGAGGTTTGCTCAAGTCAATTTAAATTTACCGTGTTCCACTGCTCCAAGTCTGGTTCCTTCATGCCAGCGCTGCCGTACGGCGGAGACGCGCGACAATCCAGGCACGGCACCCTACTACAACGTTTATAGAACCACGTTTCCTGACTCCATGAGCGTATCAAGCGGAACGCCAACCTATCTAGTGGAACCCTTCGTTGCCGTTTGATTTCTTGAATGCCGCCAGGAGCGCGGGCAACAGCAGGCGACGGGATTCTGCAGTTCATGTAGTATTTCATTTGCTATCGCAAAAAACAAACATCCGTAATTTTTTTATTAAAGTAACTCTGCAAATATCACTTATGTATCCATTTTGACATATTTGCATAAGGTCCTGTCCTTGTTCAACAATGTTCACAAGTATGAACATTGACACCGGACTTGGACGTTTAGATTTGGCTGTGTGTATATAATAATAGGGGGAAATGGGCGCCATCAACGCCAAGTTTCCAAACAATTGAATCTCGTTGTCGCCTATGCACTCGTCTCCCTTTTAGGAGCGAAGCACCCTAAGGCCGAGGCTTGTCCGGCGTCCGTGCTCACGGCACAGCACCGTGTTAATCGAAACATCCGTGAACAAAAGGTTCACAAAAGGTAAACAAGAACAAAATAAAATGTTTGCAAAAGGTTAGAGAGAGAGAGAGAGAGAGAGAGAGAGAGAGAGAGAGAGAGAGAGATAGAGATAGAGATAGAGAGAGAGAGAGAGAGAGAGATAGAGAGAGAGAGAGAGAGAGAGAGAGAGAGAGAGAGAGAGAGAGAGAGAGAGAGAGAGAGAGAGAGAGAGAGAGAGAGAGAGCTAGCTCCTGGAGACCCGTGCTGCGCATGCGCGGAGCATTGGATTGGATTGGAATGGATTGGATTGAATTGGATTAAATTGAATTGCAGTGGATTGGATTGGAAATAGTTTTAGGAACAGTAATTAAACTGTGAAAGAGCGCTTAAACGAAGACAGTAAGAGAAGACACAAACACGAGTGCTGAGCAGTAAGCACTCTCACGGGTGATTTACGGTAAGAACGATCCCCAGTGCTTCGCCCGCTCGTCGCGATTCACTTCGGGGCGATGCGTGAATTTCTTTTCTTCATAGAAAACACTTCTAACAGCTCCCGGGCCACAGTATTTTCGCTTCTGCAAAGTATTTTATTCTCCCCAAAGAAAGGCTCGCCTTCGCTCTGTTAAATGCGGGGTAAATGTGCGAGCGTCTTACTGTTCAAGGCGAGGGTTATGGTTACGCGCCCTAACGTTCACGCATCTCTACTTTTGTTGATGCAGTTCTCCCCATGTAAAAGGGGTACATCCTAGACTATACAAACGGAGCAGGGCACAAATCGCTTCGCTCGCTCTTTGTCGCTTTTTTTTGTTTGTTTCTAGGTTTCCCGGAAATTTGCGCGCACAGGCAGGCAAGCGTGCGAGAGGCAGAGAACCATACAGGTACTTTCACCCTGCGGGGACGATACGTAGCAATGGTTGCTAAATTTTCTTGTGGTTCGCTGCTTATTCGTTCACAATCACCAAAGCAACTGCCAACTGAGCAACTACCACAGAAAATTACAGGAGAATATCCGGCGCATTCTTCTGTGAACTAACTAGTGGTGTGAAAGTCTGCACAAAAATAAAAAGTTCAAGAGAGGAAACCGACTACCTGAAAACTAATATGACGACACAGGTTGAGTACGTATGAAAACTTCCATGCCTGTTTATAAACCCAAAAGAAAAAGTACCGGAGTGTTTACACAAACATCTCGCTGAAATGCGCTGTGGTAAATGCGGACACGTAAGCAAACTAAACAGCAACTGCATATTTGCGCCTCTAGGGGCAGATTTAAATCGTTGTCCGTTTCGCTTGCTCTGGAACTTCATCGTCCAACCAGTATTGACAGGTCGCAACTTGCACCGAACCACAGAAAATTCCGAGAAAAGCTAGCAGTTCATCGCAATATTTATCGCCCCAAAAAACTTCGAGTTCTTTCGGGACCGCTTAAGATTTTCTTATATAAATTACATGATGAAGATCAAGCAAATAGAAAGGCACTGTTTTATACTCACTTTCTGTATACCTTTCAAACGGGAACAAACAGGGCCGAGGAACGAACAGCGCGCGACCTCTTCATGACAATGCGCTGAGAAAGAAACCCGCATTTGTTCTGAATGAGATAAACTTGTTTGCACGTGTGCCCTTCTCATTATCTGATGAAACGGAGAAATGCGCCATGCTACCGTGGAACCCAACCAGACTGCTTTGATGTCTCCGTTTAAGCTATGTGCGCATGGAAACTTTTACTGACTGGTTGCATTTTTATCGTCCAATGGTGCCTCTAATACTTCTTTTCTTTGTGAAGATGGCGTGTTTCCTTAAGTTCATACGCACCCAACCCACTTGTGGTAATGCAGAAGGAACAAGAATTGTGAGCCAGAAAGAAATGTGAGCGCTCACAAAAAGGGTTAGTTGAACTAGTTTTGTGCCTCAATGTAAACGTTTTGCAGTATTTTGAATTGAATTGATTTTTTTATTCCCAGGATAAGTGGACGCTTGCTCGCCTGAAGCTGGTGACCTGTAACCTTTATACATAAGCACACTCTGCACTTTAGCTGTTCTATTTTTTAGCGTTTCATTTCACTAGATTTACTTTCGCACGGTTAATGATAATTAGGGGGAAGTTTGGCTAATTGGATATATTTTAGTATCAGCTGTTCCACAAACCAGCGGAGTGCTGTCGCCAGCGAAGGTAACAATTTTTCCGGAGCTATATGTGTTCACAGTGTAGTTAATTTATGCATTAAATAAGAGCGGCCGTAATGTACGTTCCGGGTACTGCCGCATCGCCGGAAGAGCCAGAAACTGAGAGGCAGCCACCGGAAGTAGCGTCATATTCGGAAGACGGCCAGCGACGTGCGCCGCCGCTTCGCCGTGTCCCAGTTTTCCGGGCGAAGTTCCGAATTAAGTAGGCGTGTAATCTGCACTTTATTAATCATCAGTGTCTAGAGTTGCTTCCGCGTCGATTTTTAACCGTAATGCTAGTGTGTGATTCCCTAAAGCGACTCCTAGATACCAGAGATTTCCTACCCGAGCGCCCCTGGCTACTACATTGCCTTCACGAGTAGTCGCGGGGCCGGCCGTGTCGTCGGGTGCTCTGTGCTTCATACGTGAAGCGTTGGGCTCAAACAAATACGGAGGTACCCCAAGTTCCTGATCCATCATTATAAGGGAATTAAAATTTTTTTTGGGACCACAGCGCTCTGCGCTTCCCGAACTTCTTGCTCGTTTTCCCGATCAACGTTGTTGGCTGTGGCGACAGCTTAGCTGAATAGCTAGATTTTCAGAAGAAATCAAGCAAGCTGGAAGCATGAAGCGCTTTCTGTATGCGGAAGCGCTCCGCACACTCGCCGGTCGTGCATGCCCGTACGGCGCACGAAACGGCTCGCACCACACATGCCGCGGCAGCGACCGCTCTCCGCTGCCGTCCATAATCAAGGCCGTCGCGAAAAGCAAGGTAAACGTGCAAGAGAGGATGATAGTGTGGTGAAAAATTGTGCTAGGGATTGTCATCCAAGGTGATTTAGAAAGAGGTGATCGAATTTGTATCGCGATGCGGAGCGCCGACCGGTCGCGGAGGCTCGTCGACGGCCGCAAACGAACCTGCCCGAGCACGAGATGCGGCGACAGGCCGATGGATGGCGTTACCTGCGCGCAAGAATGAGCACAGCACCGATCGCTAGACTGACTATCAACGTAGGAATAAGGTTCCACATGCGAGAAAGGGGATAAAAGTGCGGTGAAAAACTGTGTTAAGGATAGTCACTCGCAATTGTAGAGATAGCGGCGACCAACTATCTCCTTTGGTGCTAAGCCTAAAGTTCCCAACATAAGCGGCGACAACCTGAGCCGGCTGGAGCTGTTGGGGAAGGCGTTCTAAAGCTCGTCGGGGACCAGCGTGCTGCGCTTGGGTTCCTCTACCTTCGTAAAGGGAAGGGGGAAGGGGGGGGTTCGGTTCCCCTATTCTAAAACAAGCGTATGTGCAGCAATGCCACGTTCCGCTGACTGGCCGAGCAGCGACCTGGCACCAGCACCTCTGCGCGACGCAGCGACCGGCGGCGGCGGCACTGGCTATGCGCATCGCAGGCCGCTGCGCAGAGCTTGTTGCCACCTGTCGAAATGTAAAAACAAAGTTCCACATCCGCGGATGGGGATGATGGTGGGTTGAAAAATTGTGCTAGGAATTGTGAATAGCGCTGGTAGTGAAAGCGGCGAACCAAAATCTGCGCAACTTTCCAGCACCCGAGAAACAAGTCGGCCATGAGTCACCGGGGGAGAACCCCTTTCTAAAGCTCTCCGCGAGCGAACATGTTGCGTTTATACTTCCATCAGGCTCTCCTATTCCAAGGAAAGATTGTGTGAGCCCTCCATTCACTAGAGAACCTTCTGGCCCGTATCTGAACGGGAACAGAATGAGATCTTCAGGCCGAGCGGTCACCGCAGCGCCGGCACTTCCGAATGAGACGTCATCTGCCGCCAGCCAATCGCGAAAGGCAGCCAGGGCTCTCACCGTGCCAGCGGGCAGGGGTCGTTTGTTTTGACGAAAAAAGATGGTTTGGGTGTATTTACACATAAAATAAACATGTTTTTCGAATTCAGCGTCAAGGAAACCATAATGTAATGCCACCAACAAATTTTTTTTGAAAAGCTCTTCACCAGACCTTTAAGTCAGTAAAGATCCAAACAATGCTCAAGTTTATGTCAATGTTCTAAACCTGTTTTCTTATAATGTAAAAAGCGCTGCTTCATGGACTTGTCTTTCCTAAAGCAAAATCGCCAATGAGGTATTTTTGTAATTAATCCCGGAGCACTTATGCTAGGGACAAGACAAGAAAATTTTTCAGGAACGGGTAGAATTGGTCGTTCAGGTATTAGATTGCCAATTTTATTGCAATGACTTTTATTTGATTCAAGCGGACCTTTTCCAAACTTTTTTCTCACCGCTTAATTGTGGTGCAGAGTCTTAGACAACTGAAGTTTCATTAAACTTGCGCTCAGAAACAGACGTGATCCTTGTCGCCATGTGATTATGAGCTTGTGGGGACTAAAATTGGTATTGTCTTTTTTTTTTTAGCATAAAATGCGTAAGTGTAAAATTTTCGTGGTGCCCGCCCTAGCTTGAATCGTAACGATACGGATCGTAAGAGGCAGGGTGCTTTTACTTGCATGAAACATTTCTATCCGCCAACGCCAGCACCCCTTTTCACAATGAAACTCATCACACCAAGTTCGGGGAATTTTCGTGAGGATTGGCTGATATTCCTTTTCCTTCGTATCGAAATATAAAACGTTTTTTTTTTTTTTCAGAGGCTAAACATGCCTTATCTCTCGTTGTCACTTAAAGCCGCAAACAAGCAGTCAATAAAAACGGCCACATAAGCGGCTCGATTTCAAAATATTCAGAATGCTTACCGCTTCCAAATAATAGTATTTCATTAATTAGACTTCCCCACAACGTCCACAGGCATTCCACACAGAAAATCTCACATCGTTACTCGGCCGTCCCGTGACCGCCATTCCATTAGGGCTGTTGTCGGCTTTCAAGCAGTGAAGATGAAATAAAAGCAATTGAATAATTAGGAAAATTCCTTTTTACCACCACCGTTGGTGGCTGCTGGTGAGCTAAGAAAATATCTGAAGTGTACCCCTGTGAACGCTCATGTCTGTTCAGTTTTGGTATTTCGTGGCGCTGCCCCGCCCTGGCACTCATTAGGCCCGCCCCGAGCAGCGTGCTTGTTCCCACACCCCAGAAGCATTTGCTACGCTGCATTAATCGACTGATGTTCCACCCTACCATTGAGAATGAAATGTGCCGCTTCATCTTTCCCTGTTAATGCACGCACCTCACTCTGGACTCTGCTATACCGAATGGATTGAAACATCATACGTTTGATAGCACCCAGAGAAAACCGCGAAACAATTATGGAAAAAAAAATGTTATGAGTTATAGGTTCCGCAAAAAGAAAGTTTTAATTTATGATGATCTTTTGCATAGTGTACTTAAGGGAATCTTTATAAAGCAGCGCGTCAAGAGCACGCAACAAGTAGTATTTAAAAATATAAGGCTGTGTAAAACAAGCGAAGACAAAACTTCTCCAAACGCTACAAGCAATAACGCGCTATTTGTGCCTGAAATAAACGCACCGTTCAAGAAGAAAGGGTTTGACGGGCCGGTCGGACAAAGAACTTGGCCTCCGTCACGATGTAGAACTGCTTGAACAGGGCGCGAAGTCTGTAACAGTCGCGACAACAGACAAGCTGCACGGGTAATGAACACAACTTTACAACTACCAAAAAACGGTATTCGCGTCTTTAGCAACTAGGGTTGAAAACCGTGGCATATTTTAAATTCCTGAAATGTATTCGAGAAATATGGTTTCGCGACGCGATTAAGATTGACGATATAGCATTTATATTTAGATGTCGATTATAAATTTCTAAGCCGAATACGTCAGGGTGGAGTTTAGATTTAACACATTTGATAGGCTACTGGAAGCTACCCGTTCCTTTACTATTCACGAGGTTTTACATTAAGGAAGCAGCTTTTTACGCTTTAAGAACCTCTTTACTTTGTAATCTAACATGTCAATTAGGTTTGCAATATTATTTAACATAATTTGAACACTGCAAGCTCGGATGCTTTTTTGTGTGTTTGAGAAAGCTCTAAATTAAAGCATATTTTTTTCACAGTGCTGACGTACATTTCAATGGCGTCTCTTCATGAGATCACCAAAAGATTTTAAAAAAATACCACAAAATTGAGGCAAAGTACAGTAGAGTAAAAAAACGAAACAAAATCGAAGAACTAGGCAACCGAACAAACATACCAAAGAGCTTTTTTTTGTTTGTTTCAAATAGGTAAAGTACCCCTTTTATAGCCGCAATAAATTGAGCATGCCGGAAGGACACGACTTCTCTTGTAAACCTGCAAGCCGCGCGTTTGTAATTTACTTCTCTTTGATCGGGGCAATGCCGAGAACTATTGGAAGGCCCCCATCGTTGCCTTTTTGTGCTCCGAGCCAAGCAGAAAAAAAGGGACGAATCGACCTTTTCTTCTCCAGGCTCCTACTCTTATCGAAAACTACAAGCCGTTGTGTTCGACGAGGTAAAAGATCCTGTCTCTCGTAGAGCACCACTGAAACGGAGACACTCGCCGATCGTTTTCGTAGTACAGACTCCGGCCCTCATTGCGCACCGCGCACATTAGCATAACTCATGTCGCTATGTGACAACGGGGTCCCCGCCAGTTATCAATAACCACACTACGAACCTTTTGTTCCCGCGGCGACAACTTGAACGCCTTGTTCCTCCTCTCTCCATTTTTTTGTTGCCTACACTACTTTGATAACAAGGCCTCGTCACTATGTTCTCACTCCAACTAGCGTCGCCCAGTTCATTTCTCCTAACATTCGAAACAAGAAACGGAGTAAGATATGTCGGCGCGACATATAATTGATTTCTAAGGAGCTGGCGTCGACGTTGTTCGCGATGAAGGGCTTGTTTACCTCGGTGGTGTTTGTTCAACGCCCGCGCTCCCCTCTAATGACGTGGTCGGTGGGCACGTACGCCGCGCCGCGCAAGGGCGCTTGCAATGTCCGCCACAACAACAAAACTCGTTACTTCTTCGTTTTTCATGCGCCTCGGCTGCTTCAGTTGCCGACCGAGAGAGAAATCACAGAAAAGGGTCGGGCCGAGCCGCAGAACGCAATCATTCCTCATCGAGTCCATGCGGGTCCGGATCGGCGCGTTCGCGCGCTCAACGGCCAACAATGCGCCCTGTCACGCACAGAAGGCGGCGACGGCTGCGTGCGCGGGGGGAAGCAACGAGTCTCCAAGAGATCGGCGAGTCTTCATCGGCGGCCTCACGAAATAAGCAGCTCCGCGCGCGACCCAATAGCGGACGGGAGCGCCCAATGCGCGCACAAAGGGGCCGCGCGCCACGCCGATGAAACAAGGCGACGCGATCGAGACGGGATCAAAGCGATGGACCGAATAGCGCGGACAGGCCTCCCCCCCCCCCCCCCTCCCCCCGCCATACCGCCCTGTGTGCGTATATACCCAAGCGCTGATCAATAGCGGCGTCGTCATTCTGATTCCCGGAACGAACTTGGGCGCGCTCTGTCCCCTTCGTTAGGCTATACTCGCCGGATAAGCGTTGCCCGACGAGGCAGTCGAGGTTTTCGGTAAATGGGAGCTTACTCCCTTCGTCGCCCGAGAGCCTTCGCGCCGGCGGACAGGTGAGCGGGGGATAAGCACGAAAAGAGGGATTAGTCCCGCCCTTCTTACGTGCTTCTACGAAAGAATTTTTTCTGCCCTGATAGGCAAAATGACTTCCTTGCCGCTTCCACGTTTATGTTTTCACCGACACGGGAGGCGTTCATAGGCTGAGTTTGGACTTTTTGAAACCTTCCCGCTGGATTAAGCACACGTTCAAGGAAAAGGGCGTTAAGTAGTACGTTCCTAGGGGCTAGAGAGGCTGCTGCATAAGCTGCTGGGCTTATTTCTCTGATCCCAAGGCTGCCATAGTTGACTAACCTATTAGCTGGTCCAGGTCTTCCGTGTATGTTCCCGAAATTGTCACGCCTTTCATAACATTCACTGCCATTTTTTGCAATCCCTGTCGGTATAACGTCATAAACAATCATGTTTTCATATAAATATTTCATCTGATATGCGCTATCGATTGTACTGTGCAGTATAAGAAATTTGCATTCAACACCACACCATTTTTATATAAAAAAACTGTGCTTGATTCCTCTGTCATGGGAATAGGTAAAACATGAAAGTGAAATGTGCAGCGAAATGAGCATGATTTGCGGGTCGGCGGCTGTTTTGTGGGTGTGCTTGGCGAGCGACGTCCGGCAGACGAGTCGCTTCGGCAAAGGCGTACTGGCGTCATTTCCGTAACGGATATGAAGTCAGTGAAATGCTGGTGTATCCCAGAATAAAACACTATTGTGTTCAAATATAAAACCGGCAAACGAACAACCCGAAGTACAACGTACTCTTTAATACTAAAGGTTACTTCCCCGCAGAAGAGGCTTTGTGCAAGGGTGCACCCTTTACAGGCCGCTTCCGTCGTTGCAATAGCGTCAATTCTGTGACCGATATGACGTCAGCGAAATCTTTGTATATCCGGAAATAAAACACTTTCGGGTTAAAACGAAGCGTTTCACCAGCAATGCACCTGTCTAACGCGCGCTAAGCTAGAGAGAGATTGTTTTCTACGGACTAATTCCAGCTCCAAACTGATGGCACAACTGACGTAACAAAGCTGAGCAATTGCGTCACGTAATGACCTGGCCAACCAGGTTTGATGAAGCACCAATTCTTAGATTCATAGTTTTTGATGCGCCTGTTATGTTATTGTTTTGAACAACCCACCATGCTTCAAACATGTAGTCGTCACTAAAAATATACCACGCAATGATACACAAACCCACAAACTGAACCGGTAGCAAAATGTTTTTAATAAATCATGAAAATGAAATGCTTAATTGCTCCTACGCTCTACCCGAAAATCTGTATAGCACGTAATACCCCACTGGACGCTTTTCACCTTGTCATTGAATGCCCCCATTCTTCTCCCCTGCCTCAGAGACTGACCCTTCCGACTCCTTCCCCAACCCCTTCCCGTGGGCACTGAGAGAGATTGCTGACCAGCTCCGACCGTGAAGATCAAGCTATGATAGTCGACATGGTGGTGACGGCGGCGTCCTCCCGTAGCATTTGGACATAGGAAGCTGACCACACCCCTTCCCTTACCCCTTAGCTCTATAATAAATAATTGTTCATCATCATCTAGCCTTGGAAAACTCGATCAACGCCATTTTGACCTCGAAGGACGTTTTCCCGGTCAAAAGAAAAGGTGACTACTATTCAAAAATTTTTTTCCCGCGACACAATATCGCAAGCGGCGTCATTCCGGAAATATCAAAAGCAGGTCTATCGGTACGTTAATTTCAGACTGACTTTAAGGCGGTGTTACTGAATAGAACCAAAGGCACCGTCATGTTTTCTTACGCACAGTCATATTTACTGGCACCACTTTTTCTCGGCGGCTGCGAATCGCACTGACTGGCCCCTGTGACGTCATGGACGGAAAGCGCGAAAATTGGCTGGTTGGTAAGTCGCCACTTTTCTAAACCCTTTTTCTGGTTAGCTAGTGTAATTGTTTGTAGATTTTGTTAGAGTTAGCAAGATTGTTATATTAACGTAGCTTAATTAGACTGGTATTTTTTGTTCATGGTTATTTACTCCTGAGAGCGGCAGCTATTTTCTTGAGTGGACAACTACAATAAAACTAGTAGTACTACTGGAAGAATGGCCGTTTTTTTTTTTTTCAGAGTGGGGCGAATAAGTCTGTCGCCGTTATCACTTTTTCACGGTTTTGGGGGACTTCTGAGCGGCGAACAAAACACAATGTGCTTCAGCGTAAGAACAATTGTCGTAGAACGCTCTCTCTCTCTCTCTCTCTCTCTCTCTCTCTCTCTCTCTCTCTCTCTCTCTCTCTCTCTCTCTCTCTCTCTCTCTCTCTCTCTCTCTCTCTCTCTCTCTCTCTCTTTTTTTTTTTTTTTGAGGGGTGCCACGAACTTCCTCATTAAGCTGTGCAATGGCAAAACGCATTTCCGGTTTCATAACATAGCGAAAACAAAGCTGTTTTTAAACCTCTATTAAAGGAACTTCAGAAACAGCGAGTTGATTTAAATTCTGCATGGCTATAAACTGCTGCCAAAGGTACTATGCTATTACTGTCCCACGCTACAAGTTCCGATGTAGGCGTGTTAGAACGAGCTTTGCAGCTCATTTTAATTAGCACACGCCCCGCATCATACACAATGAAGCAGTGGGAAACAAAGAAAGTTTTCAAGCTGTTCTCGGCAAATTGTTTTTACTTACCTAGCCCAATAGAATATATATGTCTAAAATATTCTTATCGGGCCACGCGATGTACTTGTATGTTCTCCATCAGGAGTTACAGCTTTTACAGCAAACACAGGCGGGCGCATTTGGTGAAGAGCTGGTCCCTCGCTCGTGACAAATTTAATAGTACATCTTTTTTAGCAAGTTGGTTCATAATTCTTTAAAAGAGCGCAAAAAATAGGCACAAGACAGACAATTAATAGATAGGATGAGCAGATGACAAGATTAGGTTTTTTTATGTTCTAGGTGGAAAAGAAATATTTGCCGCTTTTAATTTTCTCTTTTTTGTTTGTATTAAGACGTATAGAACAGCGCCAACAGATTGTTTCAGTATTAATATCATCCACAACAAAGAAATTCTCTATTTCATCCTAAAAACGCGTATTAATAGAGCGCCGTAATGCGTTCTATGCGTTCAAACAAATTTTGCCTTCCTTTCCCCTTTACTGCTGCGCCGGCCACATGAGCTCGTCGAGTTGCCCTAGAGTGACAAAAGTTAAAATTTAGGAACAAAAAAGACCCGCGAATTCGCTTCGAGTGGTCACGGCAGTGGATTAAGGTAAGTGTCCCGGCGCGCCGAACAGCAGAGTGCAGCTTCCGACAAGCAAGAACGAAACAGTCGATTTATAAGTCTTAAACAATAGTCAATGCTCAGAACAAAAAAATCAATTTCGAGAACAGGATTTCACAGCGCCCTACTAAAATATTCGGCTTAAAGTAATCTATTTTAGAGTCCCAACTTCTCGCCAATGTTCTAACGTTTTCAACCGTCGGGTCTAAAAGCGAACGGCACGTGTTTAGGGATGTATTCTCCCTTGTCTATACGTAGTAAATAGTGCCTCCAAAGCTCGTTTTGGATGCTGTCGACAGCAGGAGCAGAATTGAAAGACGAAACAGAGTGCTTCCGCGAGACGAAATTCATTATCAAACCGTCAAGCTCCATTTCTCCTAGTAAATAGACAAAAAGTACCTGTAAGAAAACCACCGCAAACTAGAATGCTAAAGAAATTTACATTGTAGGCACCTTTTGACTTAATGGATTGAACAACAGCTTGACGAACAAAGAAACTTTGGGATTTAGTTGTACACTCTACAAAGACTGCAGCTTTGAGACGATCTCCCTCTGCTCTTCTTACTCCCTCCCAGTCTCTCCCGCATTGTTCTCGCTTCCCCTGCATCAAACGTCTCCAAATGGCCCAGCAGATAAAAAGGAGAGCGTGGGAGGAAAAGGAAGCGGAGGAGGAAACGTCGGAACGACGGACATAACTTTAAATGACGCCCTGAGAGAAACGCAATAGATCCGAGGCCCCAACAAAACAGCGAAATCCACGCTTTCAAGGGAAAGCCGCGCGCCCGCGCTACACGATTTATCATCAAGCCAAGCGAAAATGTCCAGACAATGATTTCATTTCGCTTTCCACTCATCTTTTCTCTTCTTTCATCTCCGCTTCCAAATCACATCCCCCTTTCGCTTGGGCTCCTTCCCGCCAGTCGCTTAGAAGAAAACCCTGGCGTTGACTTGAGGGGGCTCCCAGCTTTCTTTCCTTTTGTTCAACTCGGGGTGAATCCTTTCTCTGCGCCTTATACTTACTCTTTATCTCTCTCCTCTCTCTCTCATCTCCTCTCTCTCTCTCTCCTCTCTCTCATGTCCTCTCTCTCTCACACACTCTCTCTCTCTCTCTTTCTCTCTCTCGCTCTGTGTGTGTCGGCCTGTTACGGCTTCCTGCACTTCGAAGATTCTTTGAAAAGAAGAAATGGAGCAAG
Organism: Haemaphysalis longicornis; assembly: GCF_048455015.1. Taxonomy (NCBI): domain Eukaryota; kingdom Metazoa; phylum Arthropoda; class Arachnida; order Ixodida; family Ixodidae; genus Haemaphysalis; species Haemaphysalis longicornis. The sequence continues at coordinate 35,677,208 of NW_027526361.1, read as the reverse complement.
GTATCTTTGATATTTTTTCTCCCTTTCTTACACTTGAAAGGTGTCTCAGGTTATTTCCTTCAGTTTCCATCGGCGGTGGTGAGCTGGTTCGACAAAGGATCAACGTTTTGGCCACGACGCCCCGCTATCAGCGCAATCGACGAAGAGAGTTGACGCTAAGTGTTGCCGCAAGATCGGAAGCGCGCGGACAATTTGCGGAGACATGTCGGCCGTTCCGGCCAACAATAACTATTTCCGACGCTTTTTCCCCCGGCAGTGTTTCTCTTTGTGAGGCAGCAGGGCGCACCTTTCTCGAGACGAACACTTTCACTCTCGAGTCGTTACACATCGGCCACTCTCCGGGCAGCTTCATCCGCCATCTTCCACTTCTACGGCGCCCAACAAATGCAACAAAGCATCGACAACGAGCCAGACGCGCATTAATAGAAGATTTGACTCTCGTTACTAAACTAAGCGAACGGAAACTAGAAAGAACAGGGCGCAAATCGTAATCGTGACACACCTACACGTGTCGTTCTATATCAATTGCTTTCTTTATTGGGGAAACGCGTACGTGAGGTGCAGAGTTGACATTTCTAATTTATGAACATTTAAGTCAACAGCTAGCACTAGCAACCCAGAAGTTCACATAGTACAGTACCCCAAACCTTGATTGCCTTCGCTTGGAAATGCAACTTGCGTTATCAGGAAAGTATCTCCATTAAATCGGGACAAAGGAGTACAACAGGCAAAGGAGTACACAGTAAGAGTAAGAGAAAGAGAGCAAGAGGGTCGAATAGTATTGAGAGCGTCGAGAGTGACATTTATTTTCAGGGAAAACGCTTCATGCTAGCATCTTCTCACTTTGGAAACACTGGCGGGCAAATGAGATAGCTTTCGCCACACTACTTCACCACGTCATTTTGCCGCAGATGCGAACGTACTGCGTTATCTTTACGCAGCGCAAGGTTACTTCAGCTCGAGTGGCACTTCAATGCCCATGCGTTGCCGGTGTGAGGCATACCATTCATATATACTGCTATGGAGTTATAGTAAGCCTGATAGTACGTAAAGTTGAGAAACACTGCCTTAGTTAGGGAGATGAGACAGCAGCGCTAACAACTGCACCTCTGCCGATTGCTTTGGTTGATACACACCTCCTTTCAGCCATTAAGAGCTATCTGTGTTGCGTTGTTTTACTATGCGAAGCGTATCTTAATGAACCCCTGTAAATTTTATGGGGTCCTCTTTAAGCCAATTTCAACTCACAGCCAAACTGCATCGCTGCAAGACACCTTGATACCCTGGCAGTGTGTATGGACAAGAAGTGCTTACCCAACTACTACAACTGGTGTAAAGTGTCATCATCATCATCAGCAGCAGCATGTTCAGTCCTCTGCAAGATGAAGGCTTTTACCATTGATTTCTAATCTTTTCTGTCCTGCGCTGATCCAGTCACTTATGTTCGTATTGTTTAGGGCAAACAAAACCTTGGCTAAATTTATGGCGAAATATATGTACACTCTTTCTCGAAACTTTCTAGGCTATAGCAGAGTCCTTCAATGCTTTACTGGTCACGAAACTGCTCCGTAACTCAATGGGAGAGCTTCATATGCTGCGTTTGGCCGTCGCGCGGTGGCGCCACCCTCTCACTGAGGTCACTCCTCGGGCGGCGTTGCGCTGGCTCGAACGGCGGAGCCGCGGCGAGTTGTGTTTGTTTTGTGCGGCAAAAGAATGTAACGTGCATATCGCGCTCTTGTGATGCGACTTAAGTAGTGCAACGACGATGCCGAACATATGTTGCGTCCCGGGATGTCGTTCCTTGTACAACGATACCACAGAAAATGTTTCCTTTTCTGTTGACCGAGCGACGGGCAGCTGCGTGAACATTGGAGGCGCGCCATTCCAAGGCAAGCAACGGGAGATTTCAGGTTCGATTATAAGTGTGCGACAGTATGTGGAAATGCACCGTGTGTGAGAATGGAAAAAGCAATGTACCATTTTGAGAGCATCGTGGACCTAGAATTGTACAAGGCTAACTTAAAGCCGGATTTTTGCCATATCAGTCAGGTTGTAGCGGTGCTTCATTACCTGTTTGCAAACTTGTATTACCTTGCGCGCTCAGACTCGCGTGTAAAAAAGCTTTGGGACGTCCTTGTGCTTTTACTTTTCATATTTACGCGAATTATCCCTTAGGGTTCGTTTTGTTTGTTTTACAACCGCGCGTGGCCGATTCCGGTTTCTTATCTGGCGTTTCAACCGGAGCGCCCATTTGCTCTGTTTGATATGGAAAGGGTGCCACCTTGTCGCTAACTTGATTTTTTGTTTCTTCGAAAATGTCCTCGATCCCATTTCCATGGATGTGAAATTAATAACGTTCCGAGAGTAATGCATGCATAGCAAACGCCGTACTCACTTTATCGACATTCATCTGTGCACGTCACACTGCGGACTGCTTCTTCGACGTTTGTGTTTCATTCTAGTCTTTTGTAGTGCAGGAGATCGCTAGCTCGCTGCGTTCAGAAAAGCTTTGCTTCGTTATTTCTTGGCTACGTGGAAGAATTGTTTTCTCCGTGTGCTGCACATCGCAGCGCGAAAAAATAAATTTTTGTACGCTGGACCACGCTCTTTTGTCTCCCTTCGCACCATTGAAATTTTTTGTTGCGTGTGATAAAATCAGTTTTATTGTCCTTTTTTCGCTTTCTTTTTTTTCGAAGTATTGCAAAGCGTGGATGCAGAAAGACGCATGGTGCAACATATATCTCTTCGTGTTTTGATCCTTCGCGTTTCTGCAGCGTTTTTAGATGTTCTCAAGTATGTACCCACTCATCGAAACCCATCCATCTCTTTTAGCGTTCTGGCATTCTAGAGCAATCAACGGATTCATTAAGCGTAGTCTGAACGACGCGTACTTGGTTTCTTTCAGTTTTTTTATTGTATTATCGATAGGCCCGCAGCAGTCCGTGACTACACAGCTACCGTATACGTGGTAATCACAACTTTGCTTTAAGAAAAGAAGCAATATAGATTTAAAAATCCGTAAACACAACGGCGCAGCGCTTGTGCCAGAGCACACAGAAGCCGTTGCCGTTCGCGGCCGAAGTCTACGGTAATTTACTTCGACAAATAAAACCCGTTGAAGGCAGGTGATATACACAATGACTGACTATACATCGCTAACTACTACGAAAAAAAAAACACACCTAATCAGCGCGCAGACACCAAAAACAGCAAGCGTTTGCACGCCAAGAGCTGGCCAATACGCCGCACGCGCGGCGGCTGGATGACCTTCATGCGGCGGTGGCGCCTGTAGTGGCGCCTTGCTAGAGGTGGGCGCCGCCATATGCTTTTTCTGACCGGACGCTAGCGCCGTCTATGAAGCGACCGCCGAAACCTCCGCGCTGGGCTGTTAACTGCTCCGTTCTTTCCGTGCGTCTGCTCAGTACGCGTGCATTACCGAGTGAACCATAGTGGTTTGGCGTTAAGTTAGCGGTTGCAGTGCTTGTGTGCGTGTGTTCTGTTTTGTTTTCATCATCTGCGTACGGGTTTTAGGTCCTAATTTGCTGCCAGAGCGGAAAATGCCGACCCCGGCTGTTGCGAGCAGCAGTAGCAGTGTGGTGGTGGTGCCGGTGGTGCTCCGTAGTTCGGCGATGCAAACGCTACCGGTATGGCACCGACTGACATAGAAATCGATATCGGGGAGTAAATACGTGTTTTCAATGCCACCGCGCTTGTTATGTTCACCGATTAGTCATGTTTACGGAAGCGCGGACGTCGAATGCGGAGCACGCACAGCATATGTGGGTCACGGTGATCTGTGCTCACGATGGACCTTCGACGAGGCGATTGCTACGCTGTTGACATTGCAATGCAATATAATCTTTCTTAACTATACTTATGACGGTTACTGACGAAACGAAATTACCTGGGCGGAAAAATAACACAACCGCACAAGCAGTCAGAAAAAAAAAGGTTGAGCAGAAGGGTCGACGTTCGGGCGAGTTAATATTGGTTGATCTGATCGTGATCATGATTGACCTAACTCTGCGCAGCGCATGTGGCCTGTCGCTCGGAGCCCACCTTTGTGAAACCGCTTCTTGCACCACAAATGGTTTACGCGACCAGCAGTAACTGTTTTGTAATTGTAATACTTTAGATTCCGTGGATTAGAAGGATTAGAAGCTTTTCCTTTGACCGCGTTGTGAACAGGTTGAGCTATTTTCCAAATGCAGCGTTCACGCGTATCTCGAGCTGCGTTTCCACATTGGGCTGCCCGCTTATCCTGCTATCGACCAGCAGTGTGCGATGGAGAAAGTTAATATTTCATATCGTTTGGAAGTGTAATGCGTTGGCCTGAAAAAAAGTAAACAAAACGCCGTGATTTTAAAGGTTAGATTAGATGAAAAGGGGATTGTTTAATTGCAATCGCCTGTAATGACCAAACAATATATGGTATTTTAAATTGAATACAAGGAACCAGAAGTTATTGTAACGTGGTATTGTATCAGCGCTCGTGAAAGATCCCCAGGTGGTCAAAATTAACCCGGAGCCCTCCACTACGGCGCGCCTCATCACCCATGAAGCGTCGGAGCGTTAAACACCATAATGAATCACATAATAAATCAACGAATCAATCAATGCTGTATTGTAAAGGATAAAGTTGCTTCTAACATTTCAGGGGGTTCCGTTCGCTGTCGCAGCTTTGCGTGTCATAAATGGATTTTGCTCCGTCTGCTTGCCAAGCGCACCCAATAAACCCTGGAGTTGGTCATTGGTACAAAGTCGTTGCGATTTATCAACGGCATCCACCGATATCGCAACTCGGTGTGCGTTGGGAAGCGATGCAGCAAAAACACGCCGCAACCACACTGCATTTTCTCCAGGCAGTGTCGTGCACATGCGTGCTGTCAGCGACTGTTTCTCGCTTTCTCTGGTCGTTCAATAACCCACCACAGCGCAGTGCTGACCAAGCGACGTTTGCGCCTTGAACGGCATCGCAGCATTGGCTAAAACCGTTGAAAGTTCCGCAAAAACTAAGCACACGGTGCGAAATACTCCTGAACTACGCAGCGGAGCACACCGCGCCGGGCGATGTTGCAGCCCAGCGCGCACAGGCAACGCTGGTCGCCCGCCGAGAGAACTGGTTTGAGAGTATTTTCCTCCTTTCCCGGCTGCTTATGGAAAATGGTGTATATGAAACGAGAGCCGAAGTTTCGTGACCAGTAAAGCATTGAAGGACTCTGGCTATAGCTATAAAACATAATGGACATTCACTGCGGAGTCTAGACGAAGCCGACAGCAAGACGACGAAACAATACGCAATGAACGTTCTAGTCTGTGGGGTAAACGTTCAGCATAATTTACAAACTCGCCCAGCAATATACCTTATATTACATAGGCCAAAAGACACATCAAATTCCAAGATTACCATAGAAGTGGGGCAGAAACATTTTATGCCAGAAAGGGAGACTTTCTTTTCTTTCTTTCTATCGTAAAATAATTTGGTCACGGTTGAACGTTAAGCGTGTGCTTTGATTTCTTTTTGACAAGATATTTTTGGCTTGGCCTCGAAAATTCTGACAAAGGCTGCACATAACCAATAATAGCAGCGTCATTTGGATGTGTAATATGGCAGTCAGTTTGACTGCGCCAACCAAGCAGTATCGTGCGAAAGTAGTATGAATTCCTGTTCATTTAAGTAGATGATAACCAATTGCTTTGCATTAGGCAGGGCGATAGGGAAGAGAATTTTTTAAACGAAACATTTTCGCATGCATTACCTTCGAATCACAAGAGAAGAATAAGTGGAGCACCAAAGGAGAAAGCTTTAGAAAGTCAGTGGGAGGATCGTGGTTCCGATCCAAATGATGGGTCCATGAATTAATCGCCATTTTAGGCCCACAGCGTTTAGCGCCCTTCATTAAGGCATGCTTATCGCATAATTTATTAAAAACTTTGAGCTTTCTTTGTTACCTGGATCATCCTCTTTTAAAGCCTTCCAGAGCTAGCTTATTTCCTTTAATTAATTACTCCGCCACCTTACTTCACTAGCACTGCAAAAAGCATCAGCAAAAGTTCCTTAAATAACGTTTGAAAGTGGGAGCGGCGAAACACTGAGAACCACACGCCACAAAAGCAGAATAAGTACGGAAAATTAGGGCCTTTCAACGGTTCTTCTAAACTTCCTGGACGATGAATGAGTGGGCCGCTCGCGCCCTCCCTCCTTTATTATGGCTAACTAAAAAAACGATTTGGTGCTATTACAACTATTAAAATGCCTCTCAAGGCTCCTGAGGTGTTGCCTTAGGATCATTTTATTTGTTATTTGTCGCTGTCCCTCGTCAGCACCTGTCAAGAAGTTAAGTGTGCTGAAGAAAAAAGCTGTAAAATGATGGATGTCGAGAAAATCGCGTTAAAGTAAAGTTTGCTCGTATAGCGAGTAATGTACAGCGGTTCTGTTAAGTCCGCCCGGTGTCTGAAGCGCGTTGTCTGAACTGGTATCACAACACATGCTCTGCCGAAAACCAAGTACTTACCTCAATAACCTCAGTGGTGCTTTTTGGCATTGAGACCTTGCTTACTCATCTGCTTCTCCTCCCATAAAGCATTTGTGTTTAATGGGGTGAGAAGCAGATGAGTAGTAGGTGCAGCCTATACAAGAGGACAGACTTTTGTTGTTCTCTTATATTTGGCGGCGTGCGCTATTGGCTAATGTTTCCTCGGGTACTGCCGCTGCACCTCTCAGCGGTGACCGTGGTTCTCCGCACATCATTCGATAGGTAAAGGAGCAGCGGGCTGCAGCAACGGCAGCAGCTGTGCAGGCAGGAGAACAAATCGACGGACTCAGCTTCCTACCGCACAGCGCAACACAGGGAAAAAAAGCAGCTTTAGCACTTGAGGCGACTCAAGCAAACTCAAAATGCAACCTCACACTCCAAAGGAGCGTGCCGAAACTACGAAATAGATTGGATCTCACCTGTAGCGTACAAGCTTCTTCGAAGAGGTAATCAGGTCAAGGGTCCCACCTCGTGCCATCTCATGTGGATTACTGATCATCAGGGCATCGCAGGAAACGAGACCGCGAACGTGGCGGCCTGCGTTCGTATTTGCCGGGCACCCGGCGTAACCCCAACCGGCCTCCCCACCGAAAACCTTGCCCTTCTAACCTTTTCCGACATTGGTGAAACAGCCATCACCGATATCCACCTTCTGTAAACCCCCTGGGGTAGGCACCGGAGCGAATACCTTTCCGACTTTCCAGCAATACGTTACTGTGCCTGGCAGTTCTTAAGCACTTTTAGCAGTCTTTCACTGGTCTCTGCTCGCACTGCGGGGACGTCGCAGATACCTACCACATGGTGTGGGCATGTCAAGCCAACACGTCCCTATACCCCCTACTCAAACCCCACTAGAGAGTACAGGAAGCGGCTCTGCTCGGATGCCGAGACCACAAAGCACACAGGCTCTGGTCAACTCCGCCCGACTAACGGCCCCGACCAACGGAATGCCGGAATAGGGATCCACCTAGTATTGTAAGGGGTGGGCCCACTAGGGGCTCACCTCCGACACCTCCCTGTCACCTCTATACGGCAATAAAAGCGCGGCACGTTTCGGTAAAGTCATTTTGGTACAAAAGTTGCATACCCAAAAAATGAAGGAAGTACACACTAACGCGTAATACTTGAAAGTAGCGAGCTTTACGCAACGTTCACCACCATCACGAAGGTTTAAGTCCACGATTGCAGCCGATTTGCTTCTTCTTCGTGGCCGCAGCGACCTTTATTCCAGCATTGTTGCTATAAGTGTGAGTTCCTTTCTTTCTTTGTGATAATCATTGGGCAGTGCCTTGGAGGGACGTACGCTACGACGTGTCTTTCTCTTTCCGAGCAAGTGTTTCCACGATAACGGCGAATGCTAGAGTTTTATTTTTATTTTTTTGCCAATCTTGGCGATCCTTCCTAAGCGGGTATACTTGGCTTGACAAACACCCGCCACAGACGCTGGGTGGTCGCCGCGAGGCACGCGCACAAGAGCGATCGGTATTTTTGTGTTTTTTTAACTTCCGGGCGTCGCCGTAATCTTGGCTGATCTCTTTAAGTGGGTATGCTTGGCTTGACGAAAGTGCGCTGGGGACGCTGGGCGGTCGTCGCGAGGCCCGCACACACGAGCGCTGGGCATTCACTTGGTTTCGTTAACTGCCGGGCGGTCGCCGCAAGGCCCGCTCTCACGTGCGCGCGCTCGGCAATTTCTTGGTGTTTTGAACTGCGGACACGAAAAATTACGATTTGCTAAACAGCTTCGCTGTTAATAAATACTTTCCACTACCGCCACCCATAGCAACATACCTGGCAACGCGTTTTCACTGTCACCTCAAAGGGCCACCAACAGGATTAAACAGGTGCCGAGAATGTACCGCAAGTCAAAACTTCACGCTAGCTTCAAAACATGTTTAGAGACGCCTACTGCAAAGAGCATCGCTACAGGTATCGAGAGCGTAACGCAACGGTTCATGCAAGCCGGTAAGGATACCGGGGATCGAATAGCTGTAGCTGTCGTTTAACAACTGCTGAAATTTCGCCCAATTTCAAAACAATAAATATGTTTAGTCTCTCTTTCTCTGAAGTACAAACAGCGCAGGAACGAGACGATAGAAAGATCACACAAACACGGCGCTGATCTTCCTATCGTCTCGTTCCTGCGCTGTTTGTGACTCAGTTATGTACCAACTGGCCCGCCTACAATCTGTGTTGGAGTCAACCACTTTCTCTCTCTCTCTCTCTCTCTCTCTCTCTCTCTCTCTCTCTCTCTCTCTCTCTCTCTCTCTCTCTCTCTCTCTCTCTCTCTCTCTCTCTCTCTCTCAAATAAAATTCCGTGACAAAAAAAAACAGTTTTTTGGTGATACTAAGTAAGGCCTCCCTATGCGACAGATTTGCAACCAACATCGCTAAATGTCAGGGTAAAGCGTCGACTAAGAGCCGTATGTTGGTTACCCAAAAGATGATGATGAAGAAACGTATATTATGGAGCAAAAGGGTCAGGGAAAGGGATCTGGTAAGCCTCCTATGTCCAGGAGGCCGCGAGAGGACGCCGCCGTCACCGCCCGGTCGACCAGCATAGCTTTATCTTCACGGTCGGAGCTGGTAGCAGAAACAAATTAAGATACGCATTTGTGAGGCACACATAAAACTGTTCAGGCTGAGGATTTCTATTGGTGAAAGCGCACCTTCGTCACACTTCTTCTTCTTAATGCGTCCAGGCAGACCTGACCGAATCTGCGCGGTTCAAAACCAGTCGAACACAGTTTTTGTATGTTTTGTTCTTGTCGTGTGTAGTGCCGCTCACGACACTGGGATATTTTTTTTTTTTAATTTTTGCTTTTGCCTTGCTTTTACCTTTACCCTCTTCAACACCGTTTTTTACTCTGTGTTTACTCAGTAAAAACTAATTTTACATGACTTCTTAATAAAAAAAAACACTGAAATTTTGTGCTTATAGATTCGTTTTTTACACCTAAATGGGCTAAGCAGTGTTGCAATGTATGAACTGGGCCACCAGCAATAGATGTTTCAAATCTTTGCGCCTATATACACTTCGTTTTCGAGTTCTAGTATGAATTGCGCATTTATGGCGCTTCGGATTTTCCGTACTGCCAAAGCGTGGTCCAAAATTCGTCCGGTACTTCCTAAAACCGGCGCCCTAGCCCAAAAATACTAGGTATAATTAGACGTATAATTAGACAGATGAAATACTTCCTTTCCCAAATGTGAAGACACGTTCTCAGAAATAAATATGGAAGGCAAACTAGTCCAATTTTCGGCAATCATAAAATGCCTCGCCGATTTTCAGCGCTAATTCTTAAGAAAATCATTTACAAATCCCGCATTGTTCGAACATTGCTGCCCTTCCACATTTCAAACACCACCCCTACAAATGGCGTCTAAGGAACCCTTTGAACAAACACGCGTTTTGGTCTTTTGTAATTTTCATTATCAGCCAGCCTGGACTGTGTATGGTCAGCCACAGCAAATACGAATGTTGTGCCGCTGTCACAGGGGCATATTCAACCACCATCTAGTCAATGCTGATCAAGCTCAATCCATATAGGGCGCTGCTACACGGCCAGTTTCAATTGCGATCGAGCTCCATGGCGCTCGACTCAATCCCGGCTGCCAAAACACGATTGAATTTTTGACGCCCGAACGGAGAAAAGCTTCAAAAAGCTTGAATGAGCTTGAAAGAACTTGAAAAAGCCTTGAGGAGTGGTGGAAATCTCGACCCCACTGAGCAATGCCAAAGAAAGTGACAACTTATAACCCCACGAATTGCATTAGGCTACAATAAGCATATGGTAACATTTATGTAGTTAAGTACACCTGTGTCTTCGAAAAAAATGTATCTGTGCACTATAACACCCCGCTTCACCTTACCTGAAAATAAAAATAGCTCTCATGCCTTCCGGTGGATGCGTCGAGTGCAGAAGTTGCTGCTAGAGCACCTTGCATTACTATCGCTGTTGAAACAAAGATGAGCTCGTTTATTTTGATATTGAAAGAGGACAGAAAGTGTAGCTCTACGTGGCTTTGGCAATCCAGACGTCTTCTCCTGTTTCAAAAACGAAAAAAACAAACTCATCATCTTCATATTTATCATCATGATGAAATACTGTAAAGGCCACACCTTGAGGTCAACGAAGGGTTCCAACACATCCCAACACAACGCGCCGGACTCGTACAACCAAGCCACAACAAATGGCCTTGCACGGCTTAAAATCGGCTAACAGCAGCTAGAGCTACGCCAAATTGTTCGACGCCGGCCGCATTAGGCTGTTTTTGGCGCAGTTCAACGAAAGAGAGTGCAATTTTGCGGTTTGGATTGAAACGAGCCCTGTAGGAATGCTACGAGCGTGCTCTAAAAGTCTACCGCGCATCGCTTCACATACGATTGAAAGTTCTTGTGTGGTAGGCTATGCCGAAATAGAAGGTTGCTGTTCCTCGCTTCACCCTTCCGAGGTGTGTCTCCAAAATAGGGTAGAACTGTCTTAGACGAGCGTCAGAAGCCCATTCAGCACACTCGCATGTCACCCAGAGCAATTTCTGAGTGACGGATTTGCCCGCTTTCTTGGCGACTCTGATAATTCCGCATGGGTTCGTGGCTCTTCCTTGAAGCCATAAAAAATTCCATCAAAAAATAACTATGCATCAGTGCAGTTTTCCTTATGAGAAATCGTCAACTTAGCTAAAAATAATTGAGTCCTGCGCGTTAGGCGACCCAAAAAAGAAACTTCAAGCCACTGCTACTAAATTACAACTAAGGGTAGGTGTTCATCGTACTAGCGAACATTAAACAGAGACAAAGGTACAGAGGAGACGAAACACATGCTAGACGAAACATCTAGCGTGTGTTTTGCCTCCTCTTTATCTTTGTCTCTGTTTAATGTTCGCTACTACGATGAATTTCTTAGTAACCAACTTGCCCAACTTACCGCGTTAAGGATAGGTGCTATAGGCTACCGAGCTCTACGCGAATCGTTTTGCACTGTTCATTCCGAGGCAAGATCCGGCAGCATTCCGCAGTTCTGCAAAAATTTCGTTCACCAATATTATTTATCGCACCGTAACTCTGCACTAATATTTTTTTTTTTTACGTAAGCCTCCCGTGTGCCGCGTTATTGCTGGTTTCCTGAAGAAGCCAAAGACCATTCTGCCTGTAAACAAAACTTCTAAATTTCATAAGAGCGGTACAAACAATTCGAGCAGATTGAAGGCGGGCCAGTTGGTACATAACTGAGCTATAAAAACAGCGCTGGAAACAGGACTAAAGAAAGGGCACACAAACAGGGCGCTGACTAACAACTGAGTTTATTGTCACTGAACGGGCAATAAATACGAAAAGAAAGACACGTGAAGAAAGAAATAACAACTAAAGAATACAAAAAAAAAACATCAACCAGTTCCAAAAAGTACAGTAATCTTCATTACTAACACAATTGCAGAAACTAGCACGCCTTGTACGAAAGCCCTACTTATCTACAGTATCACCAAGAAAGTGAATTTCTTTCCCCGAGAGAGCAACAGAAGGAGCGCTGATGCAATCATGTTTCCGGGTGTGCATTTCCCAGGATTCTCTAATGTCTCGTCGCATCCGGTTCCGGTATCGCGCCTTAGTAACCAACTTGCCCAAATTAAGAAAATGGTAGGGCGGTCGGGTGTTGATCTCGTGTTTTTTGCTCCTGACAAATTAAGCAGCCTTTGCCGCAAAGTAAACAGTGAGAGACCAGCGACGAAAAAATGCGCGAAGAAGCATGCGAAGCCCTACGTCCAATGCCAGGGGGAGGTTATCTACGAGATACCACTGTCTTGTAAGCGGTCATACGTGGGACAAACGGGGCGATGCCTCAACGATCGTCTTCGGGAGCACGCGTGCGACGTAAGAAACGCCACGGGTACCACACTCGCTGTACACGTTGCCAATTGCCCAGGCTGTTCGCCTCTGTTGGAGAAAAGCCACGTGCTGGCGCGATACCGGAACTGGGTGCGACGAGAGAGTAGAGAAGCCTGGGAAATGCACACCCGGAAACATGATTGCATCAGCGCTCCTTCTGTTGCTCTCTCGGGGAAAGAAATTCACTTTCTTGGTGATACTGTAGATAAGTAGAGCTTTGGTACAAGGCGTGCTAGTTTCTGCGATTGTGTTAGTAATGAAGATTACTGTAGTTTTTGGAACTGGTTGCTTTTTTTGTATTCATTAGTTGTTATTTTTTCTTCACGTGTCTTTCTTTTCGTATTTATTGCCCGTTCAGTGACAATAAACTCAGTTGTTAGTCAGCGCCCTGTCTGTGCGCCCTTTCGGTAGTCCTGTTTCCAGCGCTGTTTTATAGCTCAATTCAAGCAGAATTTGATCAGAACGAACCGCGTCACATTCACGATACAGAGAGCGCATTTTCCCCCGCCATTTTTACCCTTATTGAAATGTCTCTACTCTCCAAACACGCCACGTTCCCTTACATAGGCAAAGCACTGGTCGTAAAAACGTTTTCTCTCCAGACAGAACCTGACTGTCGCTTTCAAGGAGCATGCCATCCCTGCGTTAGAACTTCGAGAGAGTGTAGTACATCTCTGCAGCAGTCGCAACAGCATGCCCATAAACCACGCATCGTTGCTCAATACTTTCGCAGCTCTATCTGCCCCGCCTGGTCAAAGTCACAAAATCCCTCGCCATTCAGCTGCACCTAACCAAAATCCGCCTAGTTTTTTTTTTTTTTTTTTTGTAGGATCGACATCCGGCTCTCACAGTGCTCGTGATGTGTCAGATGCCCTTTTTATGCCTAGCCCCTGTACCTAGTTTCTCTTTCTCTATCTCTCTCTCTTTCCCAATGAGACTTGTTACGTTTCCTCCGTTCAGCGTTACCAAGGCTGTTATTTCGCTTTTTAAGCTACGTCTTTTTCAATGCTGCTTTATTTTCATGGCCTCTATTTCGGGGTGAATTGCGCTTCTTGGTCGCTACTCGAATTGCCAGACTCTGCTACTTTGGATTTTTTTTGTCTGTCTTGGCCCAGTCACGTCCCATCGTCCAGTTCAATCAACCACGGCGCTCTTCATTGCGAATTTCTTTTGGCTAGCTTTACGTCATTTGTTGTTGTAGTGTTGCTGTGTCGTTTGCGCAAGTGAGCGACTGGCGTGGAGAGAAGACATGTGCGTCATCTTCCAAAGGGTTACCCATGCGTTGGCACTAAAGACTTTCACAGAAAACGAATGATGTCATTCGTAATACTTGGTTTCTTGTTTTTTTTTTTTTTTTGTCGTGTTGAAAGGCATGGCCTGACCTGGTTGAACGTTATTCTACGGCTACTTTATACTTATATTTGATGTAGATATTTATAAAGGTATTTTCAACCATACCAAGGAGCTGTTCTATTAATAACTTTGCTCGTTGCATCAGACCACAGTAGTGGTACTATGACTTCAGGTGGTATTCGTTATAACAATAACGAAAACCGCTCGTAAGGGTTTTCATTCTCGGAAACATGCTTTTTAATTGTATGCCCCTCAGTACTAACTAGTCAGTCTCACGCTAATGTCGTTTATGTTATATAAAGCTGACGGAAGTTCCCCACAATGCCCATCTGCAACAACGTCCAAATTTTATTTTTAACGGGGTAAGCAATGATAGGTACCGGTGGGCAAATGTGTTTAAAAGCATCCAACATGAAGCAGATAAAAAATAAGAAATTGCTACACTTATTGCTAGTTTTGTTGCTTGTCTGCAACTTGACATCAGCCCAAGATTCAGAGCAAAACACCAACTGGCATTTAAAAATCTAATTGCAGTATAAAATCCAGGCGCCGCACTCACAAAACTTAGCTATAATTACGTGCTTTCTTTAGCTAAGATGGTGCCACTTAAGACTGCGTTTTTACATATATAAGTACGGTCTTTGTATGCCAGTGAACAGTACGTGCAGATGGATCTGAGATCAAAAATTTCAGGGTAGCTTTAACTCACACGCAAGACTTGAATGGCGAAGTTCTTGTAGGTGAGCATTGCGGGAGACAGTTAAATTTTACTATCATTGTTTATTTGCATGGTTGCGGTGCTTGTGATCATCGTCATATGCATAAAAGAAGTAGTTGTCTTCTTCGCTACCAGTGGTGGATGCAGAGTCATCCTCAGTATTGTAGAATTTCACCAGCTCAACTGGCAAAGCATGCACAAAGTGGCGTAAGGCTTGAACCATAGCGAAGCTGCTGGATTTCTTTATACGTGAGCACTAAAGGACGCATTTGTAGAAATTTAAAATTGTTTATTTACATGTTCCGTCGTTGCTTTGCGCTGTGTTAGTAGTAGCCATCGTCATATGCATCGATATCGTCGTGTTCTTCATGCCAATCATTACATGGGATTGACAACAGCGCTGAAAGTTTACATCTTTTTTTTTTTTTTTGCTGAGCTACTGCGCGAGCCGGGGTCGCCGCGAGGCACACGCTCACGAGAGAACTCGGCGTATTCTCGCTCCTCGTGGTTTTTGCCAGATTACTTTTTTTGCTAAAGCCACTGCGTGTGCCCGGAACACTCAGACGTCGCCGCGAGGCACGCGCTTACCAGCGCTCCGCATTTTCCTCGGATGTTTTCTTGTAACACCAAACTTACAGCTTGAACAACAGCTCTGCTGCTAAAAGAAGATGTATTGCCAGCTGATATCACCGGGAGAGTCGAAAATATTGGTCAGCAATCAAACGCGATAACAGACTGATCTCACTTCCGGAAATCTCCAGCAAAAACCCGTTGTACAGACAGAAGAAGGCAAGCAACACAATGCAGGGAGGGGAAAGAGGGCACTTCAGGCCAATCCCGGCCTAGTTGTCTGCTCCCGTAGACAGCTGTCAGGTTCACCGGGCCGCTGTTTGAAACCAGGGTGAGGATACGCGAAAGCCGGCATGCACGAAGAAAGTAAAACGTCCCGCGGCACTTTTCGCCCTCTGAAGGGTACGGGGAGGCCCGCCCAGACGAACAGGCTGCGGTAGACTTGAGAAGTGCGTGCAAAGTCGAGACAGGACACATTATGAAGGGGCCTGTCAGAAATGAAGTCGTCAACATTCTGTTATCTTAACATCATATTTTCATTTTTCGTCCCCTTGGTCATTTCTGTTTGGATCAATGCCCGCCGCTCCAGTTTTCCCAGACGGACTTTGAAGACCGGGTTGGTTGTTGTAATACACAAGCCCATGTCTCTCGTCGCCAGCACAGAGGACGTCCGCATAGCAGAGGGCCCCAACATTGGTGTTGATTTAAAATTGATTAGGATTGCACCTCCAGGTTACCCTGCTGAGGCACATCAGCAAATTGGACTCTCTCGTTAACCTATAAAAACTTGGAAGTCAGCTGGTTAGACCCCAAAGATTAGACAACGCCCACGAGATTCCGGGCCAAGAGCTACAACTTCACGACACTTTAACTTTGGCCCCGGTAGGATGAAAACGATGCGTCACATTTTACACTACATTTGATCCACATATGAACAGGAAACCTCACGTAATCAGTTCGCATCTCAGGAGCAAAAGACACAAATAAATCGACTTCCGAAAGGGATGTGTACGCGACTCAAAGCAACACTGAGAACCGACGCATCACAAGCTCCCAACAGTGCATTCACACGTTGTTTCGGTCCACGGGGCCTCGCTGAGCCCGCATAAACATCGTAGCTGGCTCGAGTTTACCGTGTTCGAGGGGACACCTGATATTCCTGGCACACAGCATGACAGGCAAAACAGTGGAAAATCAACAATCACACATTAGGAACTCGACGACGTTCGCTCCGAAAGCGGGTCTTGTTTACTTCACCATCGTGTGTGCGATTTCTGAATCGAAGGTCTGGGGAGATCGCTTGCACGCACCCTCGTATGGCCGTCATCACCAATAACTTGCTCCTGCGAGGAAACGCACTGGTGATGTATTCATTTTTTTCATTATTTGCTGGCGTCATTCCGAACAAGCCACTCTCGCTGCCTTGTTTTCATGTGTGGCGACTGCTCATCGGTTATTGCCCATTTTGTGTTTGTTTGTTTGTTTGTGTGTGTGTGTGTGTGTGTGTGTGCGTGCGTGTGCGCACGTGTGTGTCTGTGCCTGTGTGTGTGTGTGTGTGCGTGCGCCGGCGTGTGCGCGAGCGCGTGTCGTGTGCGTGTGTGTGTGTGTGTGTGTGTGTGCATGTGCGCGTGCGCGTGTGCATGCGAATGCATGTGCGCGCGCGGGTGTGTGTGCGCGTGTGTGCATGCGTGTGCGCGTGCGCATGTGCGTGTGCGTGCGTGTGTGGGTGGGTATCTGTATGCGTGCGTGTGCGCATGTGCGCCTGTGTGCGCATGCCTGTGCGTGTGCGCGTGTGCGCGTGTGTGTGTGCGCGTGTGCGTATGCGTGTGTGTGTGCGTATGCGTGTGTGTGTGCGTGTGAGTGTGCACGCGTGTGTGTATGTGCGTGCGTGTGTGTGAGTGTGAGTGTGAGTGTTAGTGTGATTGTGATTGTGAGTGTGAGTGTGCGTGTGCGTGCGTGCGTGCGTGCGTGTGTGAGTGTGCGTGTGTACGTGTGCGTGTGTGCGTGCGTGTGTGCGCGAGTGCGTGTTACCGATTTTATGGATGTGCCTTGGTTTTTTTTTTTTTTATCTTAGACGTTCCGTTCCGCTGAGAAACTACCCGCGCATGCACCTCCCAGGCCAAGTAAGCGAACGCTTTTGGAGCGCTTTATGGTGTCTTGTGCTCAGTAAAAGCCGTTTCTTCTCATTGCTCATTTTTTTGTTGTAAGATGTTTTTGTGTGTGTGTGTGTGTCCGTGTTTGACCCCAGCCCCACAGTTTAAGGTATAACAGGTGTGACCTTTAAGGCTCGAAAATTGTATCCTGGGGACAGCCTATACTTTAGCTAATAATTTTAAGGACCATAATAAAAATAATTTTTATTTTAAATCGGTTGAATAAAATTCGATAAAAGGTACTGGAAGCTTGGAAGCTTAGATGGGACAACTGACGCCGCAACTTGAAATAAGCAGTACACATTTTGTTTGGCACAACCAAAGTTAAACCTTCGTTCACGCTGGACATTGTTCACTTGCTTGTTGTCGAGAGTTTTGGGAAGGCTGAAATTAAATGAAATGAAACTTTATTTCTCCCTTGCTGCGGTACAGAAGGAGGCAAGATGAATTGGAAAAGGCGGCAAACAACGGAGCTTGAATACCCCGCACGCCCAACGCGACATCATGGCTTAATATCCTTCATTTAATCCATTGTAAAAACCACAAACTGTCGCATCTACCGAATATGCGCATCGCTCAGAAGGATAAAGGAAAGTCACGAAAACACACTTGCACCAAAGCAAAAAAAATTGACACAATCATAACGAGCACAGCATTGACCACAAATATCAGGGCTTAAAAAAAAAGCACATCATAAAACATAATAAGTTTGCTTTCACTTTATTTTTTGAGTTGTGTTAAAGTTCGTTTTTTACCTTCGTATATTGTAGACCACTCAACTAACAAATGAGAGCCCCTTTTTTAAGAAGATGACTAACCCAGAAGATTTCTCTCATGTAACCTGAGTCAAAGTCAAAGTTCCAAATCCAAACTGCTTCTACGGTGTCGCAATGGCTCATTCGGATAGACGTCGGCTTCATGACGCGAAGTTCCCAGGTTCAATACCAACCATGGGAAGCCTGTTTTTCTTGAGGCGCTTGATGCGCCTTGGTGAAAAACTATCGTCATCGTCATCCTCCTCCTCATCATCATCATCATCATCGTTTTGGTTTCCCATTGTGTTAAGTTGGCTTCCCTGCAGTGAGCTTTGGTGCGACATCGAACACCGTTAGTCAAATATCAAAAGCTTCGCATTATTAGTTTTTTACTCGAACAAACCAACTTTGTAATAAATTTAGAGCTCTAGTTATTGCATTAATTAATTTGTTTTTTTTTCTCTCTCCCTCCCGATGATTGGTTCACGCAGCAAACCAACAAACTTTCAATTGCTGAGTTAATTAGCTGGTAATTACGTCGGCATCTCAGAAAGGTCAGAATGATTGAGTACTTAGAGGTGTGGGCGTAACATCTTTAAAAACAGCTTAGCTGATGAACAATTACGCATCCAAAATAGATTGATAGACGAGCGGTAAACCACATAGATACGCTGATCCATTTAAAGAGTACAGAGTGTTTTTAAACTTCAAAAAGAACAAAGAAAACGTGAACTTAAAGGCCTTCACAAAGATATCGCGTATATCGATTGAGGGAAAAGTGCCGTTGTCTGCGCATTTAAGTTTCTTGGGCTCAATAATGTTTTAGGTATGATGTAATTTTTAAGTTATACATCCATCATATGGCATCAAAATAGCTTTACTTTGACCAAAAGCCTGGAATCAGTTCAGAATAAGGCCACCACGTTTTTTTTAGCTTCTTACTCAACATTCCACAGTTTTCTTTTTAAACCGCTCCCTCAATCTTTTAAAGCTCGATACTAGACGCAAGTATTTACGTTTGTCCTTTTTTCACCCTTTATATGGTGGGGAATTTGTATTCCCGGCTACGCACATTGTTCCTGCGCATCATAATTTCAGGCGTCTTGATCACATTCACGAGGTATCGCGCATAATCGCAAGAACAATCAAGTATCAAAATTCCCTACTTTGTCATTTAAATAATGAAATGGTTTACCGGAATGCATTGTGCAACTAAGGGAATCTGCTTCATTTCAGAAATCCCTTTTTGCCTATCTCAAATCTAGAACTGTGCAGTTATTTGAATGTAAGCGAATTCGGCCCGATTTTTAAGCCCGCTTGGTTATAACTTTATGATCACCATGATGTGCCTCTTTCTGCACATGCCTTTTCTCTCTGCTGTTGTAAGTGTTATAAATATTGATTGTGTAAATTCCCCTTCCTGTTTAATGCCCCTTGGGGACTTGATGGTATCTACCTAAAAAATATTTCAAGCTTATATGCGTATAATATTACTGTTATAATAGAAAATTAACGTTACTACTAACGTACATTGCTGAAATTTACAACTATCCCCCCCCACCTTTTTTTTTTCTGCACTCTCAGAAGCTGTAATGACACAAGGTTGGCTCATTCACTCGTGCATCGACTCATTTAGCCTTACTTGGGCTCATTCTCACGCGTGCGCTTTAGTCTGAGTTAGCGTAAGCCGAGTGTGACCTCACGAGTTCGAGCCTGAGTGACCCTGAGCTCCGCAAATCCTAACCAAAATATTCGTGAGCCAGGAGGGTATCATCACAGCCGAAATAAACTCACCCAGGTCATGTAGGACTTGAGGCCGCGGGCTCGATTCCCGGCCGCGACGGCCGCTTTTCTGATGGAGGGGAAGAGCAAAAACGCCCGTGTGTAGGAGATTTCGGCGCGCGGTAAAGATCCCCAGGTGGTCAAAATTAATCCGGAGCCTCCCACTGCGGCGCGCCTCATCGAAGGCGTTGCGTCAGCACGTTAAAGTCTGCAATCAATCAATCAATCAATCAATCAATCAATCAATCAATCAATCAATCAATCAATCAATCAATCAATCAATCAATCAATCAATCAATCAATCAATCAATCAATCAATCAAGCAATCAATCAATCAATCAAGCAATCAATCAATCAATCAATCAAGCAATCAATCAATCAATCATGTCAGATTTGCTCATGGTTATAGCTATCGATCTTGTATAGTCCAAGCGAAAGAACGAGATCGCCAATCGCAGCAGGCTACTTCGGTATCTTAAATGCCGTTGTCAGAAAGGTGCGCTCCACTCAACGCCTACAATTAAACCTGGCTAATAACATAGGCGCATTCAAGCAGAGCGGACAACCGAACTGGGGCGCTAGTATAGAAGGCCCGAGTTCAGCCTACTCCAGAGTTTCAGCTGCTTGGGTTATGAAAGTAGAGATAGTGGAGCATTCGATACAGTGCACCTCGAATGAAACCGCCGGAATCGTGCGCAGCACTCCTGGCATATTCAGCGCGCTGTATTGGGGACGCTTACGTTGATAAAGTACGGCTTGTGCTATCTTCCGCATGCAGCACCATCTGAAATATATCTGCAATACTCATTCCCTAGCATAAACTAGATAACCACACTACTACTTTGCAATCCCCAGCCTAGCTGTTGGCCACGCCCGGCGCGGGGCGGTCCGTTTTTCTCGGTGTTCTGTTCTTCCACTGAATTATGTTTGCCACGTGGCTTGAGGGTAGTCCCAGTGCAGCTCTGCGCAAGCACAAACATAGCAATCAAAGGGGTCCACTGTAGCGAACGGAACGCGCCCTGCTCCCGACCATCAAATATGGTTTTTGTTTACGGCTCGCTTCAGTGTGCACGGCGGGCGCATATCAGAAATCGTCCCAATTCAGCGTGTCGAGAGTGTGTTTGAGCAATGGCGAGTGCGTTTTAGACGTTGAGGTTGTGTCATTTGTCGTCGACTGTGTTTTTACGGTTTGTGAAGAAGGCTCGCGTGGTAAAATCGTGTCGTCTTGGCCTCTTCTAACGGCTCGTACAAAAGTGAACTCCAGTTCGGACAGGAAAATCCCGTGACTGTGGTACCATTGGCTGACGCGGTGGCCTCGGGACTTCATTTTTGCTTTGTGCGAAGTTCTTGTCGCTGCTAGCGGGCACCAAATGACGACTTCGTGGCTACGACGCTACGCCCACACAAGGTGGACGCCATAAGTAGGTGTGGCTTTGGTTGTTACGCCGCGCCCCCGAATGGGCTGGGTATGTTAGAACTCGGAAGAAACTCGGGCATGGTTTTGCACGGCCGAGTTGAACTCGGGACGTCCGTGGTGGCAGCTGCTGCGGCGTGGTTTATTTTTATGGTCGCCGTAGCAGGCATATTTCTACCCCGACAGGTCTTTTAAACGAAGGAGGAATTTCGAGCTCGTTTTTAGCTCTCGAAAAGTGCTGTGCATTGGTTGTGGAGTCGGCTGGCGACATACCCCCGTTTGCGACGACTTAGAGGCGACTTTCGCTCCATGACTGTCGCCGAGCAAGGGTAGTGTGCGCTGCGGTTTTACGCGACGGTCATGTTCTACAGAAGCGTTGGTGGAAACCGCACCATCGACCGCCACCAGTCGACCGTCAACCGGTGTGTGCGCAATACCATCAGTGGAGGCGTGTTTCCCGGACTTCGCATTTTTTTTACGTGGTTTGGCCGACATGGCTTCCGCAGGTTCCCACCGCGCATCTATCTATCTGCAGCCGGAGCGTGCGCTTCAGTTACCGTCTGCTCGCAAAACACTTTCAAACGAAGCGTTGCATGACTGTGCGTTTTTTTTTTTATCATCAGCGCGGCAGGCAGATTCGCTCGAGGGGTCGAGTGACGTGCATTTTTTGTGAAAAGGGTAATGGCAGGGTAGCTTACACGTATTACATATACTGTCAAAGAGACAGTCGACGCACCGATAACCGGTTGAGGTGGTTTAATCGCAGAGGTGAAGCCGGTAGGAACGCAGGTCCGAGCGTTGAGATAACCCAGCTCGTTTCTCGCGCATGCACCTTATGGGGTTCATCATCTTCCCCTGACACGCCTTTGACGCTTACCCCCTCGTATGGATTGGACATAATCCTACCTTCCTCTTCCACATGATTGAGGCTGGTATGGCACATACCCCGATAGCTTGATTGCCTGTTGCATCTGTTCATTATCCTCGCTACAATACAATCAAAGGCGCGTGCTTTTTATCAGAGACGATCTTTACACATTTCAACGGGTTTTGTTCTGCGTCACCGTCGTATGGCAGGAAGCACAGCATGGAAAGCTAGCATGGAAAGCGAGGGTAAGCGGGGGTGTAAAGGGCGCGAAAGAAGAGAGGGTTGTGAGGGGATTGAAATCAATGAGAAAAAACAAACGACTGTGGAGAGTTTCTTCGAACAAAAGCGGTGAAGAGCACAATAAAATAAAGCAAACAAATCTGAAAAGTTGTTGTCCTTGTTGTTGTTCTTTCCTTCGTAATTGGTCCGCAATTGGAAGCTTTGAGGAACTAACGTGCCCGGCTCACAAAATTCACAACATTGTGAATTTGAAAAGTAATAGTTGTAAAATAGTTCGTGCAAATTGAAGCCTGAACGTGAATTCACGGGAGTAGGACGGGTGCACACCACCCTCGCCGAACCCCGATTCTATAGGGAGGCCGTGGCGTGTTCGAATCTGCTTGCACACTGAGACGAACAAATGAAATAGAAGAAACTGACGCAAACACTTAATAGCAGGAAAGAAGCCGTTTAAATTAATCCGTGCCAAAAGACAAAGAAACGAAAGCGAGGAAGAAGGCGCAAGTACACTGTATTAGAAAAGAAAGTTGCTAATACGTATCGCCAGGCTTTCGTCTTAAAAGCATGTAGGCAGACTGGACTGCGCCGAGGAAATTTTATGTCGAAAAGCGGCGGGTTTCGATAACGTAATACGAGCAGCAACTGAGTTGAATGTGGCACGCTTCTACCACCCGCTTTCTCTTTTGTTTTTCCAGTCGGCCATAGTCACGTGAATGCACTGTGTGCCACCAACGGCAGAAACCACTTCTTAGGACGAAACATTCCAAACAAAAAGCTCATATGAACGCCTGGAATAGCAAATAAAATAAACTTTGTAGTGAAGTACAGATTAATAAAGTAAAAGTACAATTAAATAAAGTAGTTAGATTTGCTTGCCCCCCGTAGCCACCAGTGCAACAGTGGAACGAGAGAACGCACTGAAAGATGTGCCACGCCCTAGTCGCGCTTCCTTGGAGGACGCTGCCCTGGACGGATTAGGTCACCACAATAATCAGCAACATGAATCGCAGTTTTAAAGCGTTTTAACCCTTCCCCGAAATATTATCATGAGCTTATTATTATCACCACAGCTCCGCCTTGCCCTAGTTTCACTCAAACTCGGGCCTTCTGGAATAGCACTCTTGATAGGGTATACGGCAAGGGAACGGCCCCACTTCGCGGCGAAACGAACTGTGCGCATTCGCAGTGGCACAAATTCCTACCGGGTGCCTTATCGGGACCGGCTGCATGCTCTGTTAGAACTCTGGGTTGTGTGACGCTGCTGTAAATAGATATAGTATTTAATTGTTATACGACTGTGTCGTAACTAATGAGCTGCAGATGTTTTAGGCCCTAATTTCACGTTCTGGGCTGCTATTCCAGAATGCCCGAGTTTGAGCGAAACTCGGGCGAGGGAGCCTTCTTCATACACCGTGAAAGCATAGTCGATGACTAATGACACATCTTCAACGCCTAAAACGCACTGGCCGATTCTCAAACGAACTCTTCAATTGACACGGGACGATTTCTGATAAGTGCACGCCGTGCACACTCAAGCAAGCCGTAAACAAAGCCATATTTGATGGTCGGGAGCACGGCGCTTTCCGTTCGCTACAGTGGACCCATTTGATTACTTGATTTGCGCTTGCGCAGAGCTGCACTGGGACTGCACTCAGGCCACGTTGCAAACATAATTCAGCGGAAGAACAGAACACCGAGAAAAACGGACCGCCCCTTACCGGCCGTGGCCAACAGGCACACTGGGGATGTCATTCTAGTTCATGCTCGGGAATGAGTATTAGAGAGCGATTTCATAGGGTGCTGCATGCAGAAGATAGCACACGCCGTACTTTATCAACGCAAGCGGCCCCAACACAGCGCGCGGAATATGCAAGGCGTGCGGCGCGCGATTCGGGTGTATTCCTCAAGGTGTATCCAATGCTCCACTATCTCTGCTTTCATAACCCAAGCCACTGGAAACTCGGGAGTAGGCGAAACTGGGGCCTTCTGGAATAGCGCCCCTGGCCCCGTAATATGTGTTAAGCTTGTAGCCACGATGACACGGCAGGCACATTCGTTTCTCGTTAGTGCGCTTTGTTGCACGTGATCGGTTGTCTAAGGCTTCCGTTGGCTTGACACAGCTGCAGTATATTAAGGCAAAATCCTCCTAAATATGTCTTATCAAACTCTAAGAGTAACCATAGTTGTCGTCTTCACCGCAGTCAAGACAACTGGTACTGAAATGGCTGCCTACGAATTTAAATGCTTGCATGCCAGTTCGGAGAGAGAGAGAGAGAGAATGAACATCTTTATTAGCAAAAAAAAAATGTGCAGTGGTGTCCTCATTTCAGGACCCCATTCGTGGTGCCAGCTGCGACAGCCCTTTCAACCAACCGAAGCTGGTCTTTCGTACTGCAACTTATGCTGTAGGAAATCGCTGCCAAGGTGTTTTGTTGAGATTTACTGTGAGATGACCACCAAAAAAGTTTTATATTACCTTTCCCGGGTTCTCGCAACCAGTTAGGGTAGACTCTTAGTGTACCAAAACTAGCAGTTGTTTTTGCCACTGCTTGGACGTTTAACGCAGATTGATGAACAAACAAAAAGTGCTCAATTCTTGTTTAGCAAAATTGTTTACCGATGGATGTCGGCTGCTAACTGCAGTCTCGTGTGTTAGAGGGGAAAGCAGTGGCTGGGGCGCCGTACCAAAACCAACCGAAAGGGTGTTGGCCGTAAGTGCGGCGCCAGAAGCTGCGTCTGTTCTCTCTCGGTGTCTCTGGTGGTTAAGCAAACTCTGGATAATGACTCAACCTCCCGGTTCCCCCATTTTCTCGCTGGGCAAGCCAGGCCGGTAGGCCATGCAAGTGTGGGCATCGATAAGTTTAGCATTTTACTCTTACTCAGAGTTTAATCCCCAACGTCAATTTTTCAAGTTCAATGCTGATTACAAAAATTCAGTTACGATTCCATCATCGCTGATTGAATCGTAATTGATTGCTGTTGATGTCAATCGTGTTTACTTATATTTACGCACACATGAATATCTGACGTCTCTGGATCATCGACTCTGTTATCCAATGTCCGCGAAGTTGCAACATATGACGGCTATCAAAATAATGCTGAAAAAGTGTCGCCAAAAAAATTCAAGCTCAACAAAATACCTATGCGTAAAATATTTTCTCTGGTGCCTATTTTATGAGCAAGGAAAAGAAATAGAAGCACTTCGCAATGGACGACCACGAAAACGCAAATCATCGTGCGCCGAGGTTCGGAACGCAGTCTGCGTGCTAAAAAGAGTCGTTGCTGTAAATGTAGGCACGGCAGTGCGATGCCTAAAACACGGTCAGACACTCACGCTAGAGTTAGTTTTGCGAGCATTCATTCCACCTCAGTGACAGGGCAGATGTGTTGCAGCACGAAGCACCGCCGTGGCGCCTATGACGCACTGCACGCGGTGATTGCGGCCGCCCTACCAAAACCAAGCCCACACAAAAAACAAAAATCAATTAAAAACAACCATGCTCCCGTCGCTTGCTTAATGGGAGTTTTTTCTCTTCGTGCTCTCTATCGCACCTGAATCCTCCATGCGATGTACATGCAAACCATAGGAAGGGTTTTATATCCACTGGATTCTTCCATTTACTTGTAGGCGGCCCTAGTACTCAGGAAGGGAGCAAGAGTATGTGCAATAAATCTGCAGCCACAATTTTTTTATCTTGTTTAAGTTTTGAGCCTACGTCCGGGAGAGCAAAATAATTTGACGGCACAAGTTCAAGCCCATATTAATCAAGAAAGCGTATGAGTTCTGAATCAATATGATTCTCAGCCTATGTAAGTTATCAGACTTCATCAGTTTCAAGTATTGTCTGAATCTATACAAACTTAAACCCATATTAGTTCTAGAGCATTTGATTTGTTCGGAGTTTGTGGGTTCTGTGCCCGAACGAGTTTTAGCCCAAATGCGGCTATATGAGTCATGAGCCCATGGGGAGTGCCACGTCGCTGCAGAGGCAGCTGCATGCTTGAGCGGAGCTTCTGACGCGGTCAAGGCCAAAAACCTGGTCAAAAGAAAGCGCGGCGAAAACTATTCACCTCCAGCTACTGCGCGCAATATGATAATTAACAAATAGGAAGTTCCTGCCCAAGGCGACTCACGGGCTCCGTGCGTCAACACAATGGTCAAAGTGACGCATGACCACTTAAGGCAACTCAATGAGGAGTGCATCGTGTCACAATAAGGATAGTCACAATAAGGATCCCAAGTCACAATAAGGACCAATAAGGATCAGATACGTTGTCAAGAGCGGTGGTACAGCTCCCACAGTGCCTAAATTACCCCAACATGTTCCGGAGCCCCGCACTATTTTTTAATAGTTCCTTGTTTGGATTTAGATTGCACTTCGATGCATCTTGAAAACGTGGCTCCTCTGGCGGAGCGTAGGAAGATTAAAACGTTTATTTTTATAGCATGTCAGATCGAGACGGGCTGGCAGTGCATGACCCAATTTTATTTGCGTTGGCTCTCCGTCCGCTTCTGTAAAGGGTGCTCTGCCACGTGGTTACCGCAACTGTGGCAAAGTACTCTTGCAGGCGGCATTTTAAATCCACGTGCTGTGACTCGATTTTTCCGGGAATAAATGGTACTCTGCCACATGACTCCTCTTTGCTGAAGAAGCGCCGATGCGAGTGGCTTGATAGCACAAGTTTTACGGTAACAAAGCACGTTTTAAGGTGTTAAGATGATAGCCAAGCTGGCAGTTCTTATACCATTCGCAAGGAAAATAATGGAGAGCGTACTGGGGGAAGTCGGTTATTCGTCCTCTGGTGGTCGTCAACGAATCAACGAAAGTGCTTCTAGCGGTTTGAATGTAGTTACCAGGATGAGAATGGATCCACTGAGAAAACGTTCGGGATGTTGCGCAAGCAGCGAAACCCGCTGGGATGAGTTTTCTCCACACGTCCTAGGGAGAGTTGAGATTAAAGCCACGTTGAACTAAAGCATCGTTTTCGCCGTTAAACTGCCGTCGCATGACTGAGCGCAAGTGCCCTTCACGTGAGAGCCGAAGATTCTGAACTGTGTATGAATCTTTAGGTTCCGCGGCTCATGCTTGTTCGGGAACGAACCCGTGATTGGCAATACCCAAGCCACCATTAGGACTTCCTGCTGGGCTAGTTAGGGATTACAACCGATGGTATGATGCGCAACGAAAAAACAGGAACGGGTAACACAAAGTAGGCAGGACAGGCGCTAACTTGTCCTGCCTACAAATGAGACAAAATAGCGACTATGTCTGTAGTCAGAGGACTAAACTAAGCATTGCACTCTGCGAGAGGCCTAATGCGACGCATGGTAACATGGCGAGGATATAAAAAAATGCCGAAAGAACAATTTAGCAGTAGGATGCAGCTGAAATGGTCTCCAATGCTGTAGCAGTGTGACGCTTACGCGATTGCGTAGGCGGCCTTTTAATTTTCAATTGAACTTAAAGTGGACGCATACAGCATGGCAACTGATAGGTTCTGCTTTCTATGAAATTCGGCTAACTGCAATTTCGTGGTATCCACCTTTCTCGTATTCTCCGCTTGCATTTTAGAAAATGCATCACCGCTTCTTTGCACTGGTGAAGAAGAATCACTCGCTTTCAGTATTGTTATTGAAACAGATAGGCTTCACATCTGTCGGAGAGGGAGCATGTTATGTAAGGCAGCCAGACCAACTGGATTCGCTCTAGCTTTGGCTCGAAACACGTTGGGGGAAATAGAGAACATCTAACGTCGCACAAAAAAGGGGCTCTGCTTTATTTAGTGCTTGCAGCAGACATGCTCGCAATGTATCTTCGATACTTTATAAAACAAAATTCAGTGCATACACCCGAACATCGAGCCTGCGACCAGCTACACAAACAAGCCAGCGTTTTGTTAGCGTCGACAAATACGCCACTGACCTTTCAACACAGGAACCCTCTATATATTTCGCCCTATTGTCCCAACCGAGACAGTCTATTAGATCAACATTGCTGGCGGCTCTGGGGTTATTTTTGGTTTATTGCTTTTGATTGTTTCAGTCAGATGCCTCGCATTTCCTATCCTTTCTTTCTTTTTGATTTTGTGTGTTTGTGTGCGTGTAGAGCGCACCGAATGGTCGGGGGCATTTTGGATTTCTACCGCAACAAGCTAACCGCGGAAATGTATTTGTGGAGTTTAAACAATCGTTGCATCGCAGGAAAGCCTTCTTCTCTGGTACTAGCGGGTTAGTTGGAAGCCGTAAGCAGAGTTTATATACACCAGCATTAAACCCTGTGAGTTGGAAGAAAAGGGGGGGGGGGGTGGCTCAAGCTTTATTCTTTGTTGCAAAATTAGCAAAAAAAGCATGTTTTGACTTATTTAAAGCAACAATATTTTTGCACGCCTCCGCTATCTTC
This sequence comes from Haemaphysalis longicornis, assembly GCF_048455015.1. NCBI lineage: Eukaryota > Metazoa > Arthropoda > Arachnida > Ixodida > Ixodidae > Haemaphysalis > Haemaphysalis longicornis. The sequence continues at coordinate 35,648,534 of NW_027526361.1, read as the reverse complement.
CCTTCAATCTTGTAACACCGTGAAACAATTTTTAAAATTTGCTCGGTTAATCCCATAGTATTTTTCTCCTTCATTTGCTTTCGTGCATGCCCTCAAATTCTATTAAATTGTCAGCAACCATTCGTCTACCTCAATTATGTTTCTGGTTGTAACCTTTTTCCTCATGGATACGTCGTTCCCGCGGATGTCGACACGTAATATGTTAACTTTATTAATACTTTCTATTTTCTTTTCGACAAACAGCGGCCGCAAATTGAGTCTCTACAGGTTGCCGGCAGCTCGTGCAAACTAACAAATCTCTTCTATTCTTGCTCCGCACCCGAACAGCGCCTCGGGAAAGAGAACGTCGGAAAAACCAAAAAGGGACACGCTGCAATCTAATTTACACACTCCGTTCGAAATTCCTTCGACCGTAACCGCGGTTCGCAAATTAGTTTTCGCTCCATTCAGCGCCAAGGCAAGCCAGAACGTTTTGCAGAGCCCCCGCCAAGCACCGCTACCGACGTAATATTCGAAGCGAACAAAGAGATTCCGACGGGCGCACAAAGGCACGTGGCGCACTCCACGTATGAGTCACGTCGCCAGAATCAACAACGCCTTGGATTGACGCACCGCACCTTTACGCAGCCCGGCCGGAAATTAAATCATAACGTTATAGAGAGAATGAGAGAGGGACGCGCGCGTTTTTTTTTTTTTTTTCTCTTCTTATTCGCGGATTTAAGGAGCCCCAGTAGAGGGGGACACCCGCTGTGATTTTCTTTGCACTGCGCTTTCTTCGCAAAGCAAACGGTGCAGACTCCTAAAGGCGGCGGTCGCAGAAACTCATTCCGTCGTGAATGCGCTATTGATGCTCGTGTGTTGAGTGCTATCGTAGCGCAGTCAGGGGAGGCCGATAGCGCACCCCGAGTGCTGGCGGGTGTTATCTTCCGTCTAACATGACCGCTGCGCCTATTGCGGCAAACGATCGGGCCACCCGTTAGTAGTTTTGAGGGGTGAGATAAAAGATGCGTGCTGGAAAGCGTCGTCGCCGCGTCTATTCACCGAGCGTACATGCGACTGCGTTTCGCAAGCCGTTAGCAAGCAGTCATCGCGTGTCGCGGCAATCTCTTGCTGTGGTTTCGTTCTTTCCGAGAGCCTTTTGTGCCGATGTTTGATAACGCGGAATGTGGCTATGGCCGCGGGCTCTGCGGTGCGTGTAACTGTTTTGCCGGTGCTGCTTCGCTGGCCACGCAAATGTCCCGGTCACGTCCACAGGTGTAACAGATGACCTCAGGAGCCGGCGTGGGCGTCTTCAATTTCAGCGGGCGCAATCGAAGAACCGGTACGTGATGGTCGCTCTGGGATAGGCTCATTGAGGCAGGGGAAACGGAAGACCCCCCCGGAGGGAAAAAATTGAGTTGAAAGAGAAAGTTCCGCGGTGAAGCCGGCCACGGGGGGGAAGACACCGCCGCAGGCTGTATTGATCTGAACCGAGAGGCAATGCGAGAGTCGAAATCTAGGATCGATGTTTTGTTGGATGAAAGCCCTTCTCCCCGGACATTCCGGTACTCCACCCTTCGTCCTTTGTTCGTGCTGAGACTCCTGCACCTTTTCCTAATCATATTATCTGTGTCTATTTTTTCCTGTTTATGGCACGCGGGAAATGATGCCGTCTGCGCTGATGGCATCGCCGGGAACCGTGGAGGATTCTTCTGCATAACGGCCATCTCGACAAAAACCCCAGGACTCAATAGCCCGTGGGAGTTTACTAACGGCGGGATTTGGATGAATGTGAGTAGAATGCTTTTCTCGTGAACCGTTAGGCCTGAGAGGGTCCTACTACGTGTATAGCGGCGCCCTGTGGTATTGCAACCAGAACACGGACTTCTTTAATTTGCGTTTTTCGAGAGTCAAAGGGAACATTGTTAAGAAAATAGTTTTAGTTGCTCGGCCGCGTTTAATTTTTAGTCATAATGTCAACAAAGGCTTTCAGCGATAGATAGAACCGTAGTGTGTAGTAATTTGTGTTTTTACAATGATAATATTATGTTATTCCGCAGCAACGAGGTAAAAGTAAAGGAAAATAATTAATATTTAAAAGGTTATTTTGTGGTTCATCTTTCAAATGCGTCCAACTTTACTTCAATCCCCATTGTTTTGATTGATACGCAAAAAATCCCTGGCCATCTCCACTAACTTGAAACCTGGGGATAGGCGAAGGATGCAGTGTATAAGTATATTCCAAGATTTTCTCTTTTGCCACACGGCGCACGCTGACTGGGTGCCGGAGAAGCGCTGGTGGGAGGAGCAATCGCGCGCTTTCTGAGGCGGTGGCGCCCTCTCTTGCATTGAACTGGATTTAAGCAATTAGCATGCCCCATCTGCGCCAGTTTGGGGTAGTGCCAGGGGTCAACACGCGAGCACAGTGCAATGCCCGCGCCTCGCCCCGAGGGAGGGGGGGGGGAGGGGGGGAAGGGGGGGGGGGGGTCAACCTCGGTAATCAACGAGGCCCCGGTAGCAAGTATGCGTTTTCTTGCTTCGACCGACTACCCGACCCGATAAGGCCGGGTGGTCGAGAGACGCTGGGTACCTGAGTGTAATACAAATTATAAACCGTCTGCAAACAGCTTCTGCTTGTGTATAACGATTGCGGAAGCAGACAGGGAGCGTTCCAGAAATCTTCAAATCATGTTAGTTTATTTTGAACCGGTTGCATTCATTATACACTTTTTTTTTAGTACGCGCAACGTTCTAGCGCGAGGCGTTGGAAAACGAGTGTCCCGCTGGTTTAGTACCGTGACTACATCAGATGACGACGACAGGAGATGCCGACAGCCAGAGCCCATTAGGGGGTTCGTCCCTAAAAAGCCACTTATCTGACCAGTTTTAAAACAGCCATGCGAAACTGAACGCTGCAACTAAAAATGCCACGGACTGACATCAGGCCTCATCGGGGATAATTTTTGTAGTTATTACAACCTGATTCCCTCTTTCCAACATAGAGTTGTCGAAATCCTTGTGTCTCACTTTTTTCCACAATCTACGCTTATTTGGGCCGCTGACTAAGTAAGAATGTTTTGATAGAAAATCTGGTCGTAAAAACACCAAGATGTGGTTAAACAAACTCTGTGGGTATTTTATCTGTGCCCCACAGTTATAATAATAAAAGATAACCCAATAAAATTAAGAGAAAGTCCAGAAAGGGCGCGGGGTGGGCAAGCTTACCGCGTGTTTAACACGGGCCTTAGAATTAAAACGAAGCAGACGAATATCTCTCAGCCTATTTCTTAACGCATTTTTTTACCTTCAAGACCTTTCAGGCAGTTTCGACTATTTACAATAACCAGTGTTGCCTCATGACCATTGTTCTTGTCTGGTTCGGCTTTTGTTTGGGAAAAAAGTCAGAGCAGGGTGAGTAGGAAAGTAGGATTAACCAAGCTTGCGAGGGATGTGACTACGATACAGCCAAGTGTTGGGAGGAAAAGGTTGAAGAGTTTGTTTTATTATACTAGTAACAGCACAATGACATCATCACGGAAATGGGATAAAGCGAATATTTTTTGAAGTATAAGATAACAGCTTGCTTTTTCACACTTCCCACTGACGTAAAGATGGTTTGAGTAAAGTTGGATCACGACACGAGTACCACTTGCCCACGTCAGCAGGGTTACGACCATAGGGGAGCCACACACACAGGTTTGATATAGTTCCCACTTCCCCACAACAGGGCCTTTTGGCCTCTATTCTACAACACAGTTATCCATTTTATTACACTAGCTGCAAGCAAGAAGTTGTAATCATCGTCACTACCACCAACGCTGCAATGGTCATCATCATGCCAGGTGTGTGTTGATGTATTGTTGTGTACTGTACGTTCTTTGCCCTCGTCGTTGCCGTTCTCTCTGTTGCCGGGGAGTTGCAGGAATGTTTGAGTGGTGTACTCATCGAAAGTGACCTTTATAACGCTAATAATTTTTATCTCTTCCCCAATAAATACTCGAGACGAGCACGTACTTTAAAATCACTCAAAATAAAGCCAAGTTTTACCAAGGTCAAATATTCACAAAACAATCAAGCAATGTCCCTGCTTCCGCGAAAGTACTCCAAACCGCCCACTACCGCACAGTAATTAACCCCTGAGCCAAAACACGTATTTATTTTTATAAGAAAGTTCGTGTAGGCTGGCCGAAGTGAATACGGTTCATGGGAGAGCCGAGAACTAGCACGCCTCATTGAGTTTTACGTTCTTTCAAAACTCGGTTGGTTAAACCATGTAATTAGCACTTCCCTTTTATGGTTGCGAGCAATAAATGAGAAATTATGGGAGTTTCCCAATTTTATCCACACCATATCCCTTCAAAACACGCAGAACAGGGTAATTGCATGCACCCTAATCTTCGCTGATGGGAAAATTATGTGCTGAGGAATCGCCTAGCCAATTTGCCGTTGTTTTCCACAAGATAACCGCGTGTGTCGTGGTTGATTTATTTTGTTTTTACTAGAATTAGCAAATTGATAGCCACTGTTGTCAGAAAAACGTCTACCTTGAGTTCGGTAAGTTCCCAGCCCTTTTACTGCCAGGCGAAGATAATCTTTTCGTCGACAATGCGAAAAGACACTGGATTACTGTCAGAGAGGGCAGCGGGAGCCAAAAACGCTTCTAAATGCATTCAAACAGCTCCGGTAGGCACGCCGCTTCATCATTTCGACCCTGCGTCACGACAAAGCCCCCCGTTTTGAATACTGAGTTCATTTCGGGATGCTTACCAAAACATTTTGCGTACTCAAGGAATCACATAGCTGATCTCTGGAGGGCGACGATGTTAATGACTCGTTGACCGTACCTTCGCAGTCGTCAACCTCTCTCAGCCGATGTGGACATTGAAGCAATGGCAACGCATGAATCTCTTGGTCCGTTAATCCCTCCCAAAAGTGGGGCTTAACGCGAATGGCAGCGCTGAAGCCCCCAGACACGCCGATGCTCCTGAATTATTTTATATCTACGTCTACCAGCTGCGTCAGCGTGTGTTCCTTCGCATTAGCTGTCCCCTCCAGCGATTACTGATTACCTGATTTGGAATACGACGCGAAGCCGGCATTCAAATCTCAAGACTTCATTGAGACCATATGACCCCTTAAATACCCTCCTGTTTCAAAACGGCGGGTAATACTGGTAAGCGCAGCATTATGAAACTGCCGAGTTCCCGGGCCTGGGCGACAGCAATTGATAACACCAAGCTTCCACATCTAGCGGATAGGTTACTGAAGTCATATTATCGTAAGCTCGGTTTTGATGGTAATTGGCCGCGAGGCCCACCACTGGAGAGACCGGCGCTGCGATCGTTTTGACGTCACTTGTAGGATCACCGTTCCTATCTTGCTGCGTAGTTGGCCTGCAGCGCGTGACACTTCGCTTGGGAAGCGCGTTATAAAAGTATTTTCGTGTTAATTTCCTTCGTCTGAAGTTAATTCTCAGTGCGTCAAGCGCAGTTCGACCTAATGGTGACTGTATAACCGTATCAACTGTGGTAGATCATCCGCAAACACCATGAGCGTGGTGATGTATTACGCATGCGACCGAAGCATAAGCAGCTGCTTGTTTCCCCGATCAACAATGTGGACTACGACGATCGCCGAGTGAAGTTTCTAGATTTCCCTTGTTTGCAAGAAATGTATAAAGCAGGAAATCGTGAAGCGTTAACTGCTCGCAGAAGCACACGCACCCGCCGTGCCTGCCCGCACAGCCGACGGTGCGGCTCGAACCGACGCAGGTCGCGGCAGCAGCAACTTGTCGCCGCTTTTTAAAATCACACAAGTCGCGGAAAAGAAGTTCCAGATTGGTGAAAGTGGATGTTAGTGTGATAACAAATTCTGATAGGTAGTGTCATCAGCTGCGGTTTTCAAAGCGATGCTCAAATATCTGCCGCGATTTACGCCGACCGGCCGCGGAGGTCGGTCCCGGCAGCGCCGGCCCGTTCACGCGCGGTGCGGCGAGCGGCCGAAGGATGGCTATGCTTGCGCGCAAGAATCGGCCGAGGCCGTGCAGGTATCTTGATCGTCGATCGCTTCAACGGAAATCACCGCGCTTACAGAGTTCCCAGCGCGGTGAAACGTTCTGTTAGGGTCTGTCACTCGCAACTCTAACGGCGATGAAATATCTGCTGCGACGCCAAGCCTAAAGTTCCCAACATCCGATTACGTGCATCCGAAGCCGGCTGCGAGCTGTTGGCGAAGGCCCTCCCGTCGCGCACGCGCGTGTTACGTTTGGGTTCCTCTAACTTCTTGGGGGCCCCCAACGCTCGGTTCTCCTATTCTAAATATCCCCATTACCCGAAATCATTAACGACGTGTTTCTCCTCGTACGCAGCCTCGCCTTCTGTGAGCAGTCATGAGTTTCGAAATTGATGCTTGAGAAATGCCGGCTTACTGTAAACATACAAAACACGCTGCAATTATAAATTACCACGCCGAGCACCTAATGAAAACTAAATATAGCCTTGTCCGAACCCGCTCGAAGGCGTTAAAAATTCTCGTTCGTATACCGTTCATACATTGCGGACAAGTCGCGAAAAGTAAACATCAGCCGTGCAGAGTACAGGCTACAGCAGTAATCTTTAATCAAATCAGGGCATGACTACAAAAACATCGTAGGGGAAATAGGCACTGATCAAGCCAAACTGCAGACCATAACAATACTTTTAAGCATGTGCGGCGAAGCAGTCTGATCACCGTTCTCGCGTCATTCATTTACCAGGCAATAGAGCAGTTCGCGCGGTGAGATCATAAGTGAGCGACGCGTTTCCGTTGCTGTTACAAGGTGTTTGCTTGCACACACATGTCCCGTCACAAGTATTTCATAATGAATTTACAGCGTACTTTTCTCGGCATCAGTTGCATCGTCCTTGGCGTTAGCTGGCTGCGTATGTAAGAGATGTGGGTCGCGATGGTAGCAACTACCTAAACGCGGCGGTGTCGCTGGTAACAAGCGAATCGCTGATTGCTTGCCCGAATTATTTGGATTTTTTGGTAATTTGCCTCAAATCCACAAGGAGCGGGCGAGACGGTGGCCACAAGAAAAAAACACCGCATACGCACGGGAAATCTGCTGTAGCAGACGACAACACGATTCGGCGTCCTACAAGTGACGTCACTCGTAGGTGGCGCCACGGTATGTCCTCGAGGCCAATAGAGAAAAGGCTCATTAATTCTAACTCGGCTAATTCGAACTTCCAGTTAATTCGAACTCACGCCCTTGTCCCGGCACAGCCCTGGATATTTCAATGGGGGGAAACTCCCGATAATTCGAACGCCCGGTTTCCAGAACGGTTAATTCGAACTATGAACCCCTGGTTTCCATCGCTCCTCGCAAAAGAAGTCGGCCCAGAGTGACTACAATTTGTTGCAAATCCAAACCAGTCAAATTTAGTAGACATGCAAAACGAAACAAAAACAACAGCGTGGTGCACGCGCTACGCTACTGCAACCGCTTATTTCGCTTCTACAGAGGGCGCCGCGCCACCGGCGCCAGTGTTCCGGTGCATGCCATTATTTACGAAACATTGTTTACGAAATCGCCTACCACAAACGTGTAGTATCGCTTAATTCGCAATAACGAGTCCAGAGGTGGCTTCTTTGGGTTCTGCCAGCGCAGTGTGGCGCGATTTCCATTCATTCTAGCACGAACCCGCTAATTCGAACTCCGCTTAATTCGAACAATTTTATGGTCCCCTTCAAGTTCGAATTAACGAGATTTTAATGTATCTTCTTTAATGGCGGTGAAAGATCTAGTTTGAGACGGAACCGGAATGACTTGAGAAAGACACTGACGTGTGTGTGGTGAGGGGAAGCTCCCTCTCAAGTTCTTTTCAGGTATGCCAATAATTAGACGAGGGCGCTTGACAACGGCACAAAAACATATATTCTTAACCCAAAACACACACGGCAAGCAATTACAACTCAAAGTTAAACGACGGTTATATAAAACTTGGAAATACAAACTCCAGAGAAAATGTGAAGTACAGTCCCCACCAAATGTTCAGGGCGATGGAGTGTTGTCCGCAGGGCGTCGTAGGTGCTGGTGCCGATGCGGGGTGTGACGTTGCGGGACTATGATGACGGCGTCGCACACGCTGAAGCGTCGACGAGGAGGGCGTACCCGTTCCCTCGTATACAACGGTCTGCTTGGCAGCCGCTCACGATATGGCGCCGTGTTGCAGCGGGCAGGATGCAACCATGCTCTGCCGGTCGCCGGCGGGCAGCATGCGGCGGGTCGTCCCAGGGGTGGAGCCCGCCAACGTTGCGCGCCTCCACGAGTCAGAGTCGCGCCTCGGCTCCAGGATGCCAAGGCGCAAGGTAGACCCCTCTCGAGGTCGGGTCTCGAAAACCCGACGAGCTTCGAGTCCTCAACCTGGACGTCATGCTCCTCCAACCTGCTCCGTCCACTCCTCCCGGTGTTCTCCGTTCTCCTCTGTTCACGCCTGGCCTCCCCAGCTTCGCTTGTGGCGACTTTCTATTCGCCCGCGTCGGCCCTTCGTGTGGCTTGCCACTTCTTTCTTCTCGGCGCAACCACACTAAGGGCAATCCCCGCACCAGTACTGCGTAGGTATGTTCCCGCGAGGTTGTCGTCATTGTCGTCGTCACAACGGGAACCTCACCTCACCGTGTGTTATAAACGTCAGCCGTGTATATTTATTTCAACCGTGTGCACGTGTATATAAATCGAACATGAGCTGCTGACGGCAGCTGTGGTTGCCACTGGCCATTTCCCTCGAGTGGGCATTAGTGAATTGTGAGTGGCTATGTTGACGCTGCGGCCAAATGGCAATTGGTGAATCGGATGCGAGTTTTTGATGGTACACAAAACTGTCATCGTCACCGGCCAATCCGCCTGAGTGACTATGTGTTTAGGTCTACGTTCAGCCTTCACGGCAGGTACCCTTAACTTTGAGGCTAACAACGTCTCAAGTAACGTCGAACTCATTGTACGTCAAGCTGCGAGTATCGATCAGCTGACGACGGTAAACGTCGTAACGTAAGGCCTAATTTCGGGCTCTCGCATACTCCATTCGCAGCCACGTGACACCCCGGAGCCAATGGGATTAAGATAGTGGTTGTGTAGGTCGACGTCTCAGCCAATAGGATTCTTGGTACCACTCGTAGGCACGGTGACGCCGCCTATGAACGTGACGCTAAATTTTTGCATAGCGGGTTATGTTAGGCTGTCGCCTAAGTATTCCGAGAACATTCTAGCGATCGCATATTTAAATGTATTAACGAAAAAATAGACACCGACATTATCCTTTATAATCAGTCATGTAGGGCTCTTTTTCTGGTTATTTTGTTATATATCGTTATGTTTCGGAAATTCCCAGTGTCTTCTATAGGGCTTAAACTTACTGCGCAGTACCTAGACAGGATGTGCCTTGCCGACATCTCAATATTACCATACTAAGCGTCATGATTAGGTACGTTCGATACGTTTTTGACCCCAATTCTGAGCAATAGATAAAACTAAAATAATCATGCAGCCACGCTGAACTAGACGTTATTAATCAGGGTTAACTTACGCATCGGCAATAATGTATTGCCCGGTATGCAGGCAACCATTGTGTCATAAAGATTTTATTTGAAAACAACGTGCGCCGTAGAAGATTTAAGGCTAGCATATAAACGTTGCCGTTGACAACGTTTGCCGTTGCCGCTGCCCTTTTGACAAAGATACGGTGTTCGATGAAGCCATATATTGTTCGCTCGGAGGGCGTTCAACTGCAATACAAAAATTAACAAGGTTGGACCAAGTCACTAATAAGGAACACACATTACGGACAATGAATTTTGGTGCCTAACACTTCTTAACGCTTGAAGGACTTTTCCCCAGCTCGTTTATTGCAAATTCCCAATTTTATATTATTATTTTTCTTCTCTTCTTTGTTTTTAAAGACGATGAGCCGTAACCGCGACAACATAGAGTACCCACCGCTTGCAGGGAACATAATGAAGCAATTGCCTTTTTGTTAACCCTCAGATTTCGTCATGTCTCGGTTAACAGGGCTTCCAATGTCAGGCATCCCCTCTCCGGCCGCAGTCCTTCAGGCCGACTAATTGCTCTTCCATGTCCCGCTGACACGCTGTCTGTTAATGTTAACACACTTAAAACTGCACCGTTTCGAAGCCTGCTCGCGGAATGACATTTTTACGAGCGTGTTCTTCGGCCCGACATCTGTACGCAAGCGCGAGGGGTATATACGCGTGCCGGGAAAAGAAAAGCTAGAAAAATAAGCACGATGCGGCAACGTTTGCGCCGCCAGCCGCCGTTAACGAGTCGCTCAGGCGGCTGTGAACACCCCACTCGAAAGACTTTGCCAGGCCGCAATGAAGGCGTCCAAATAAAGCGAGAAAGTAACCGCAGATGAGGGACAGGACACGAGGCTACATGAGAAGTCTATACCCGTCACTAATACCACGGCTGGACTTTATTTCCCTTTTCTTTTCTTCTTTTCTTTTGTTTCAATGGCGCTTGTATCGCTCCTCCTTTTCTTTACTTGCGCTTCCGTCCCCCTGTCCCCAGTACACACACACAAGCACTCAATTATTTGAGCCGCGACGGCGCCGGGCTCTTCCGAAAGGATCCGTTAATCACGTGCGAAGTTTTCTTCGCTTTCTTTCCCGTGACAGTGAATCACGCATCCCCTTGTTCCTCCAACCTTTTTCTCCCCTATTCCTCGAGAAGCAAGGGAAAGCAGCGTCTCCACGCCCCAAGCGCCTGTTAGCAATCGTCGTTAGCGGCCGGTACCTTAACGCCCCGCTTTTCATTCTAATCACGTCACTTTGCACCATCTTCGCCGTGCGCGCCAGAGCTTTTTCTCCCCTGTCTCTCTTTCCAATCTCCTTCGCGCTGCTCAGCCCTTTGGCTTAGTTTTTCCCTTCTCCGTCCTTGTCTCGGGCTGCTCTTTTTGTTGCCTCGATCCCGTTTTCGTTTCCTCCTCGTTGTTGATCCGAACTGAGCCGTGCGCACCTCCTGTTGCCACGGTCGCCGTCTCCCCAGGCGTGTTTCAATTAGCGTGGTACGCTGTCGCAAAGTCCCAGTGTGTCGACGGGGCCGAGATTTGCCGCAATTAGGAGCGAGGCGTGTCTTTTATGCGAATCCTCAGAGAACGAGGTGAGCCTGGGCGTAGTCGTCGTCTCGCCTCCTTCCCTCCCAAGCCGGCCGCAGACGGCCTTTCCCGTGCTCTCTTTTTCTCCTCTGCTCTCTTTCTACCCTCATACATCTCCCTCAAACCATTTCACCCCCCCCCCCCCCCCCCCCAAAAAAAAAAAAAGCCTCAGCGCGTATTCTACGCTCTCCAGCTAAAAACAACGCGTTTGAAAACATTGTGCTAGAGAACGGACATGCGTCGCGTATCTATACATGACGCAATAAATGCTCCCCTAAGTGACGTATCTGCATTTGTAGCAAAAAAACCGCTGGCATCGTACAAACCTTATTTGATTGACGACGCAACTAAAGCAGCCTTGCTTTTAAACACGCTCGTATGCTTTTAAGCAACATCCTGCGGTGCTCGCTGCGTGACACAGCCGGCCCAGCATGTGAGATGTTTTCTTCACGGACGCTCCGAGATTACCAAAACCTCCAGATAGAAACACACACGCTGCTGCACCCGCGTGACACAGATGGTGGCTTTCTGCTTATTAAATATGGCGGATAAAGGCATTTGCAGGGGAAAGGCAAGAGGGAAAGAAAGTTGTGAGGGAAAGAGGGTGCTCTCGGGCTTCGTATGCAGCGAGCCAGGCTCGCGCTTCTAGTTCGCCGCCTCCACCGCCAGGCTGAGCAGCTCTTGGGAGTATCGTTCGAGAGAGAGAAAAAATTGACGCTCACGCGTATTGAGTAATTGGCTTGGCTGGAAGGAGTGCGGAACGTGAGGCTATTTTCTCTCCAATTTGGCTAAAACGGCTGTGGACGCCCGGGCTCGTTAGTTTCACGAAAGGTATTCGCTTCTACCCTTCGTTTTCGGTGCCGTACTTCACTGTAAACGCTTTTGAGGGGTGCGGAGTTTTCTGACTGCATAATTTTTTTGTTATGTTTCTTTTCTTTCGACAGTCTTGTTTCCTAAAATTAAGTTTTCCGGCTCCTTTTTTTCTGGCAGTACAAATTTCCGTTCTTCCTAACACCTACTTTGTGTTGCAACACACAAGATAATAAAAACAAAAATAATAAAACTGAGATTTCACTGCACTAATCAGAAATGTTACTAAAAAAGTTCTTTCGTAATCGTTGAACTGCAAGAGAAAACTTTCACTTGCCATTTTTATTGGAGCGCAGTTTGTTGCACATGCGTGCGTACAAAATCTTAAAGAACAGAAAGAAACAAATGCGGGAATGTTGGCGAGGTTGTTGCGGACCGTCGTGGCACGGGCTTGCGAAAACGGAATGAAACGGAGGAAACGGTAAGCTCGTTTCAATATTTGGAACGGCAACGCCGCGCACCTTGTTTCCCTAATTTTAGAAATCAATTTCGGGAACTCATCGGCTTCGATGTTTACTCCGCGCATTATCCGCGCTTTTTCTCGGAGTGATTTCATTTTCGCGCGGACTCGAATTTGGAGTTCTTCTCCTTACGCTTTCGCAACTCCGTTACGTTTACTCGTATCGCCGAATACAATTCGAGCGGCTTAGCATTTCATTGTCTCGCGAGGTTTATTGGCGTTCCTTAAAGAGACACTGAAGTGGGTTTTAACATTTATCTACCGTATATTAAATTATAGAATGTGTGTACACGTTGCGAGCATTTCAGTTCAATTTATTAGGATTTTATTGCGAGAAATCAGAGTTTGAAATGACCCTTTCCATCGTGCCGTCATTTCCAACGCGGCAAGCACCAAAAACTGCCGAGCCAGCACGGTTATTTTTAGTGAATCGCTAGCGTGTTCCTTTCAGCACAACCGATCCCTGAACAAGCAAAATGCAGTGGTAAGTATAGAATAGGCGAAAAGGAAAATTCTGATGACTGAGATAGCAAGAAAGGACAGTGCAAAGCAATCGGATGTCATTACGGTAGTTGATGCTGCAGCCATGAACCACGTATAGTTTTCCCTTTTTCCCACTCACTGCGAGTAACCTAAACCGCTGCACTGCCCTAACAAGCCAAAAAGGGATTCACACTGCAAACTTTGCATTTCCGCGAGCAGACTTCGATAAATTCACTTCAGTGTCATTTTGAGGAATGAGGAATGTTTTCAGTTATACTTTTTCGTTACCTTTCTTCTTTACTGTGTAAGCGGCAAGTTGTACGTAGACCGACGCCAGCCGGACCTAACTTCATTACCGAGACACGTGTGGGCGGATGTAAATACAATCTATACAGGCAAAAGCTCTACCCGATCCCTCTTGTCGAGCGGCCATCGTACACGGTAGGGCTGCTTGAAACAAAACAGCCCGAGGTACGTCACAAATGTCCAACGAAATATCATTTAGACTCGGGTCATTCATTTATGTTTCCGGCTACAGTGGGGAAAAGAATGCGTGAAAGATGAAAAACTAGAGGGAGGAGGAGAAACACGATACGAGCCACGAAGCGCGACACGCGCCGTGTTTTTTGAACTCGCGCTTATTGACGAAACTTCCATATCTCAAGCCTGCATCCTCGTCAGTCTTGTCTTTCCTTTCTCTCGTTTCTTTTTCCTACTCTCGCGCCGTGCCTCTTCCCTTCCGCTCTCTCTCACGGCTTGAAGCCGCTTTTAGGAAGGAACGGCCGGGCCAGCCCTTGTCAAAATGAGCGATGCGAGGCTGAGCGGCCCAACCCGGCCGCTGCTGCTGCCGCTGTTGTTGCTACTGCCGCACTCAGCCGCTGCTAGCGAGAGCGCAAACTTTGCTCGCAGAGCTCCGCGAGACACTGCAGGCAGCAGGCCTGCGTGCGCGAGACGGCGATTTCTCGTGTGCTGAGCATACATCATGTGACTTGCCTTGTCGGGAACGCTGCCGAGCGAGCTTTCTCTTTTCCCCTTTTTCGGGCGCTTTTGCTGCGTCTCCCCCATTACCCGATTCCCTCGTACAGCATATGCTCCGTATGTCTTGTGTACTTAACAGCCGCACCCGACAGACCCGCTGTGCCGAACAGCGAGCAGGAACATCGCTCGTGCAGCTAGCTGGCTCATCCTCGTAATCGCCGCGTGCGAACGCTTCATGGCTTGTTTAGCTCGGCGAGGGGCACTCGCCGTTCTACCCCGGCTTTTGTCCCGCGTCAAACGCAGCCACTTCGTTTCGGATAGCGGGTGTGTCAGCAAGAATTGTTCGAAAGGACGAACTACAGCTTCGTCTTTTTTTTTTATGTTCGGCACAGTTTCCCGTTTTGCAACGTCGAACTCGTCTCATCGTCTTTAACAAGCGGGGTGCCTCTATTCCCTTAGTACGCTTTTTCATGTGCGCGCTGGCTTTTCACAAGTAACTGATGTTGATCCCAGAAAAATTACACTGTCCTGTGCTTTTTGCATGCAATAACTATGAGAGTTACAGATGCTCTTTTGAGTTTGCAATAAAAAAAAATCACGCCATATCCACGGAATGAATGATGATAAGTGGGGCGAATCTCGAGAGGGGGAGATCATCGGTAACGGTAACTCTCCCGTGAAAGTTCGCCCATTACATCATTAAGAAAGACGTAAGACTGTGTGCGTACATTGTACAAATCAACTTTTATTTTCGGAGTCAATGCTCCCAGGCCCAGACCTGGTGAAAGACCCCGCGCCATCGAGGACTACCCCGCACCTCCACCACAATTTGTCACGTAGGATGGGACACAACGGTAAAGAAAGAACTTTTATTTAGGGCGAACTTGTGCCCGAACAAGACGAGAGGAAACGAGCAAAGGTCCATGCGTCTCGTTCGATATCCGAGAACGACTGCCTGCGTTCGTGGCGTGATATCTTGCGTGATCTCCCCCTCGCAGTGCACGTTCGCTCGCGCCTCCGTTGACGAACACAGACAAGCTCGCGCTCCCGGTGCCGAGTTTGCGCTGCCGGTTGCAGCCGGTTCTTGCGCGTGCAACGCGGCCCACTTTGCGACATCTCCGAAAGCATGCGGCGGTCACGTACCACGAGACACAAGGGATGGACAGACCCATGACTTAAGGAGCTTCGCCCCTAAAAATTCTCCCCAGTTTCAGCGCCCTTTACACGGTCTGCCAGTGGGCGTGGGTGGGCGGTAGCCACTCGGGCTAATTGCATATATGTCCAGTTCCGTTGCAGTACCGCAACTTACCAGTTGGCAGTGTTAAGAATATATAAATGTTTTTCGGAGCTGGAGCAATCATTTGTGCCGGAAAAAAAGTGGCCCCTCTTTCACAAGAAGAATAAAAGTAATGGAACGCCTACGCATGCGTGCAACAATACCACCCCCGCTGCACAACTCATGTTGTGGAGATCAGTTTTATAATCTTATAAAACTTGTGATGTTATAAATGGCCTTCCACGCCTCCTCCCCCCCTCCTTCGCCTCGGTATACACGCAATACTAATTACTCTCTCTCTCTATATATATATATATATATATATATATATATATATATATAGGGAGTAGTAGAACTTTGAAGATGGTAGAGAACACAAGAGAAGAAAAACTTCGAACAAGGTAAAAGCACGATTGTGGCCTACGTTTCAGCAAAGAGAACTTCTCAGCAAAGAGAACTCGCCCTGAGGAAAGCAAGTTCTCTTTGCTGAAACGTAGGCCACAATCGTGCTTTTACCTTGTTCGAAGTTTTTCTTCTCTTGTATATATATATATATATATATATATATATATATATATATATATATATATATATATACAGAAAGAAATGCCGGCAGTCTACAAGGCCAAAGAAGGCATAGGGGAATGGTTAAACAATTTTTTACCGTTAGGGACGTTACATTATTTTTTTAATTTTATTTTATTAATGCGTGAGAAAGAAAGAAAGAAAAACACGCGCCCAGAGTGGGGACCGAACCCACGCCTTTCGGTCCCCACCCTGGGCGCGTGTTTCAGACCTTTCAGACAGACATACAGACAGACCAAAATTTCTGGGTTTAAGTAGCCCAAGAAAGACTATCGTCTTTAAAAGATGAAGCGGCAACGATTCACCCCCTACTTTCTCGCTCAGACTTTATGTTGTCCTAGCGACTATTCATAAGGCCACCGCCAAGAGATATGACGGTGGGATATATTTTCTGCCCTTTCCTTTTTTGTTGAAATCGCAATCGTCACTATGAAACCGCCCATCACGCTAACCTTGAAGCCTTAAATTTAGGCCTGCGTACTGGTTCGTAAAAAATGCCAGTGCGTGCTTAATACCAATGACGCAATTTTTTTATATTTCTAACAAAAC
Source organism: Haemaphysalis longicornis (assembly GCF_048455015.1). NCBI lineage: Eukaryota > Metazoa > Arthropoda > Arachnida > Ixodida > Ixodidae > Haemaphysalis > Haemaphysalis longicornis. The sequence goes on along the minus strand of NW_027526361.1, from coordinate 35,632,201 downwards.
AGAAAAATCCTACAACAGGCACATAAATACTACTAATGAATTAGATTATTTGGTCACCCTGAATAATTTGTTAGCTGTCACGTTATCGAATGTGTTAGCCACACTTTTGTTAAAAGTAAGCTTTAGTTAACGTTCAGTCACTGCATTATTGCTCTGACCACTGCAATTCTTTTTGCGATAGCTATACCGGATGCGCGCATTACAATCTGTATGTCATCGTACCGCCTGACCCCGGCCATCGTTCCGTGTGCTACATTGCGGAATCTTATAACAGATTATGCTGTTACAAAATGAAAGGGAAATTACAAGGGAAAGGGAAGTATGAGATGGAACTTTTTTGGTTAGGCGCTCTTTAATTCGCGCACAGCAGTACTCCCCTCCGGAACGAGTAACAGTAGAAGTAATGTAGCGAGTTGGGGAGTCAGTACAAGTGTACCTTCGAAAAAAGCAGATCTGAAAGAGACAAAACTGCAGAACAAGCAGAAAAGATGATCGCTGGGCGAATGGGACAGTGTGAGGTACCGGCCTGCCTTTCTGCACGTGTCATCAGCTTTGTTACTGTTTGTGCTTCCAAGACAAGGTCGAGGGCTGCAGTTTCTTGCCAAGGGATTAAGTGCGCACCTTAACAGTTTTCCCTGACATATCTGTTGTTATTTGTATCTGTAAAAAACGGCACTTGTCCACAGTACTGTCCCCAAAAACTGACCACGGAACTCACTTCCTTCGCATTGATGACACGTTTGGTTGTGAAAGGCAGGGCAAAGAAAACTATAGAGCAATATCCACGTTTTGGAGGGTTTTTTTTACATATTCGGTTTCACTTACTTTTTGCTTAATACTTTAAAACAACGTGATTAGCCTTTTCCTTTTTGTTTTCCGTGTTAACACATTTAAAAAAAACTTGCGCATTTGATGCCCTATATCTCTGCTTCGAGGCGCAGCTTATGTTGCAGGCCAGCAGACTTATTTTAACCAGCTGGTGATATTAAACGTGGATCAAAATCTCAATACACCGATGTTCTCGATTTCCATCTACTTCAGAAAAACGGTCGTGGTGAAGGGAGATCGAGGCCACTTGTGGTCAGCAGCAAACGGCTTAGCCACTGAGCAGCTCCTGCGGTCACACTTGTCAAGTATTAACAATTTGCAGGTGTCGGACCTTTTAAACAAATTATGAAATGCAAAAGGTTTGCACACATCGGGTGTGTACTTTCGCTATTGCGCAGTGGAGCACTCCTGCAGCCTGATTGGTCAGATAAAGTCGCAGCTAGGGATGGGCGAAGTCGTTTTATATCCCCTGCAAGCTGCTAGAATGAAATTTCGTTTGGTCAGCTTGCACTATGCTCGCGGTTTTAACAGCAACAGACCATTGCTACATTGTTTCATAGAGCGTGATAGTGTTCAACTGTCTGGCGTGGAATGTGCGCGAGCGTTTACGAAGTTGATGGTACGTGAAAGAAAAAAGACCTGAATTGCATTGACTGTGCAATATCAAGAACGGAGGGTCGAACCGTTTCGGCATGAACCGGTAACCGTTATTTCTTTTTTCGGTTCAGTTCCGGTTCGGGTTCAGCGTGCTCAAAAAATAACGGTTCGGGTTCGGGTTCAGTTCCGGCAAAAATACCGGTTCAGTTCCGGTTTTCGGTTCGGTTCGGTTCCGGTTCGACACCCTGATATATATATATATATATATATATAAATATATATATATATATATATATATATATATATATATATATATATATATATATATATATATATATATATATATATATATATATATATATATATATATATATATATATATATATATATATATATATATATATATATATATATTGAAAGGTGATTTATTGATGAAGATCTTTCTGAAGGCGAGAGGTTCGGATTCGCGGATCAGGGATCAGGGAAGCAGACACGAGCCGATCGAAGCAGTCCGAGTGAACTTCGTCGTTCTAGGCGATGGCGTTGAGGATTACCGACAGTCTTTTTGCTGATGATGACGCTGCTCACACTGGTCAACATGACCCCTTCTGGGTGATGACGACTCTGATGCTTTTGGGGAGCATAGTTAATATTCTTCCCTACAATCACCCCCCCCCCCCCCGGAAAAGAGGGCAGCCATCCTGGCGACTCAAGGTGATGGCGAGACGAGCGGGTCATAATAATGCTTCAGACGAGCAACATGCACTGTGTCACGCCCACGGCGTCGGAGATCCTGGGAAGGCGGTAGCGGCTCGACGACGTAGTTCACCGGGGAAGTACGTTCAACAACACGGTACGGCCCCTGGTAGTTCGACAGGAATTTCGAGCACAGGCCAGGAGTCCTGGTGGGTACCCAGAGCCACACGAGAGAACTGGGAACGAAGTCGGGTGCGGGCTCGCCAGCCGTGATGGACTTTTGTCGCTCCTGCTCTTCAATGGTGAAAGAACGGGCAAGCTGGCGACATTCTTCCGCGTGTTTGGCAGCCTCAGAAATCGGTGTGCACTAAGATACATCAGGGCGGTAGGGAAGGATGGTGTCCAGCATGCACGATGGCTCACGCCCATATAGGAGGAAAAATGGAGAAAAACCCGTCGTCGCTTGGATGGCGGTTTTTTAAGCGTACGTCACGTAAGGGAGTACAAGGTCCCAGTTTCCATTGTCAGACTCAACGTACTTGGACAACATGTCCCCGAGGGTACGGTTGAAGCGCTCTGTGAGGCCATTCGTTTGTGGATGGTAGGCAGTGCTCGTTCGATGGATGACGCTGCATTCCTTAAGAAGCTCCGCGATGACGTCAGAAAGAAAGACGCGTCCCCTGTCGCTGAGTAGCTCCTTAGGCGCACCGTGACGAAGTATAAAACGCTGCAGGAGAAACGAGGCGACGTCCCGTGCGGTAGCAGCTGGTAGAGCGGCGGTCTCAGCATAGCGCGTCAAGTAGTCGATGGCAACTATAGCCCAGCGGGTTCCGGCGGCTGTGCAGGGTAACGGTCCGGACAAATCAATGCCCACACAGTCAAATGGTTTCACTGGCCAAGGCAGCGGCTGTAACGGACCACACAGATGAGGTACCAGCGGGTTTCGGCGTTGGCAATCTTGGTAGGATCGAACATATTTTCGCACGAAGTTGTACATCCCGCGCCAGAAGTAACGAAGACGCAAACGTTACTAGGTTTTGAGTAGGCCGACATGACCATACGTGGGGTCAGAGTGGAACAAGGCGCAAAAATCGGACCGAAAATGTCGAGGAATCACGAGCAACCATTTGCGGCCATCCAAGTAGTAGTTGCGTCGATAAAGCAGCTGATCGCGCACTGCAATGTGAGATGCTTGCCTACAGAGAGCGCGTGTCGTTACGGCTTGGGAAGGATTGGTGAGCGAGGTGAGGAGGGCAACAATCCATGGGTCCTTCCGTTGCTCAGCTGCCATATCAGTCACAGCAAGGGAAGATAGATCACCTGGAGAGTCCGATAGATCAGCAGGTACGGGTGAACGGGAGAGAGCGTCGGCGGCCGAATGCTCCTGACCAGACCTGTATTTCACTCTTACATCATATTCTTGGAGGCGAAGCGCCCATCGCCCCAGACGACCTGCTGGATCTTTCAAAGAAGACAGCCAACAGAGGGTGTGGTGGTCGGTGACCACAGCAAATGGGCGGCCGTACAGATATGGTCGAAATTTAGCAAGCGCCCAGATGATGGCCAAGCACTCCTTCTCCGTAACTGTATATTTGGATTCCGGCTTCGTTAGGGTGCGGCTGGCATAGGCGACGGCATATTCGTCAAAACCTGGCTTTATTTTGGCAAAGCACAGCCCCAAGGCCAACTCCGCTGGCGTCAGTATGAAGTTCGGTAGGCGCTGTAGGGTCGAAGTGTCGAAGTATGGGTGGCGAGGTCCGGAGACGGCGCAAAGTCTGGAAAGCGTGGTCGCAGGCCGGAGACCAGGCAGGAAAGCCACGAGCACCACCGAGGAGCTTCGTCAATGGCTCAATGATGGAAGCAAAGTTGCGAATGAAGCGCCAGAAGTACGAGCAAAGCCCTATGAAGCTCCGAAGGGATTTTACGTTGGTTGACTTTGGGAATTCGGCGACAGCACGAAGCTTGGCTGGGTCGGGGAGCACGCCGTCCTTGGAGACGACATCACCCAACATGGTAAGTTTCGTGGCGGCGAAGCGACACTTTTTGAGGTTAAGTTTGAGCCCAGCTCTAGAAAGCCATGTTAAAACTTGCTCCAAACGGTGAAGGTGCGTCTGACAATCGGCGGAAAAGATGACAATGTCGTCTAGATAGCAAAAATAGCAAAGGTGATTTATTGACGACGATCTTTCTTAAGGCGAAAGGTTAAGAATCGCGGATCGGGGAAGTAGACACGAGCCGATCGAAGCAGTCCGAGTGAACCCCGTCGTTCTAGGCGATGGCGATGAGGATTACCGACAGTCTCCTTGCCGATGATGACGCTGCTCGCACTGGTCAACATGACCCATCCTGGGTAATGATGACTCTGATGCTTTTGGGGAGCATATACAATATATATATATATATATATATAGCGGATCAGAATAGGAAATGAGGGGCTCGTTGTAATAAGACAGAAAATAAGCGTTGTCAGTCAGAAAACCTCGTAAAGCAAAGGGGAGGATGTGGTAGGTCATTGAAACAGATAAAGAATTTGGAAAGAAAGAAAGTGGAGAAAAAATTCCCGCCGGGTGGGATCCGAACCCACGAACTCCAGAATACCGGTCGATCACTCTCGACACGTCGTAGACACTCGCGTCACGGCCCGGGGGTTGAAAAGAAGGTCCCCTTCACCCCGAGAAGTCGGAGTGGCGCTGGCTACCACCCCCAAGCACAGGAAAAAAATTACATTGACATAAATACCCCAAAAAGTAAAGGTAAAAATTGCCCCGCCGGTAGCGTATATTGTTTATCGCACCAGGCCGGTATTCTGGAGGTGGTGGGTTCGGATCCCACCTGGCGGGCATTTTTTCTCCACTTTCTTTCCAAATTCTTTATTCGTTTCAATGACCTACCTCATCCTCCCCTTTGCTTTCCGAGGTTTTCTTGACTGCCAACCCTTTTTTTCTCCTATATATATATATATATATATATATATATATATATATATATATATATATATATATATATATATATATATATATATATATATATATATATATATATATATATATATATATATATATATATATATATATATATATATATATATATATATATATATATATATATATATATATATATATATATATATAAAACCACAAACCACAGGCGCTGTCAGCTCCTGTGGTTTGTGGTTCTTTACTTTGTCCTGTCCTTTCGTTTTTTTTTCTTCGTAGTACAATGTACGAACGGGCCCTTCAGAAACCCTTCTGCGATATATTTATATGAAGCGAAGAACTATTTACATACAGCCATAACATAGTCCGGGCTGGCTGCACCCCGCACCGAGCTTCTTCCTTGTCGTTATTTGTGGTGGGCCATGGCGGCTCAGGATTGTCCTGTCCCATGACAATATATAAGGAATGGCCGAATAGTTATTTCGTCGAATGATTTCGAATCAAATAGTTCGAATAGTACACATCACAAATTACAACAAAAATGAGAAAAGTTTGCCCTGACTAAGAATGAGAATTTTCGTAGGCACAGCATTTCTTAAACCTATTACTAGTTGAGTATTTATTGATACATTTCATGCACACCTTTTCTTTACTGTATTCACAAGTTTTGCTGAAGGAATACTAGTTGCTCCACATGCTCCGGGAGAAGCAGCTCCCGCCAGCTGCCGAGAACATTTCCTGATGTGCAGAACAGCCTCTCACTCCTCGCCTGCGGGGCAGGAATTTAAGGTACTTTTCGTGACACCTTCGCAAGCGCCGGGTAAAGCCTGCTGTCATGGTTCCTCCACCACTGCAGAGGGTTTTAAGACGGTGGGAGTACATGGGGGCCCAAGTAGCCTGTCACTTGGCTGCCTCAGCTTACGCAGTGAGCTACTGCATTTATTAGACTCTATTTACTAAATTCTAAACAGATACTGAAAAAAACTGTGGTTGATCCATCCGTTATTGGAATCGGTAACACACGAAAGTGAAATATGCAGCGAAACCTGCAGCAGAGCATGATTTGCGGGTAGGCGGCTGTCTTGTGGGTGTGCTTGGCGAGCGACGTCCTGCTGGCGGGTCGCTTCGGCAAAGAAGTACTGGCGTCATTTCCGTGACAGATATGACGTCAGTGAAATCTTGTTGTATGCCGGCATAAAACACTTTCGTGTTATAATATAAAATCCGAAAACTAACAACCCCAAGTATAACGTACTCTTTACTACTACAGGTTGCTTCCCCGCAAGAAGACCCCCTGAACAGTGGTGCACCCTTTACAGGCCGCTTGCTTCATTGTACTGTTGTGATTTCCCTGACGTATAAGACGTCAGTAAAATATTGGTGTATCCAGGAATAAAATACTTTCGTGTTAAAAAATATAAATTCAAAAAAATGGGTCCCCATAGATTAAATGATTTATATTCAAACGAAATTAGTAGCCACCAAAATAGAAAAGCGACACACAGTTGGCTGCAGAGCTTTTAGCGCCACCTAGAAGCTCCGCTGAAAAAAAGAGTATTTTAGCCACTAGTATCCGTGGCCCTAGCCATCCAAAGCGCAAGTCACAGGCGGACATTTTAACAGTGTTCCGCTAAAGCCGTATCGAATCGGAAGTGGAAGTCCACAGGCTTGGTGCCACTATGTCGGCAGCGGTGTCATTTCAGTGCCAGGAGCGGTGAAACTTCCATCAATCTTCTTGTTATGTGTATGTGTTTCCCACGTTCAAGAGTGCTAGCCATTCTTTTGTTTTTGAGACCACGTCGCGTCTACCTCATTTTGACGCAAATGTATGTACTCGGCACGCGAATATTTATACCATCTCGACGTTTCTGCGTCCATCGCCACCGCCGACGGTGGCCTTAAAACCACCTGTTTTGTCCCCAGTGACACCCGCATGACGTTTGTGGGGCACGCGCAGGGCATTAGGTGCGGGTGGCCTCTCTGGCGCACGCCACCGCGTAGCGGCCGCCGAAAACCGATAGAAGAACGAGTAACGCTAAGCAGACATCTCGCAATCGCAAACCTCAATGACTCACGCAACGACGAAGGGGTTCCCCTTCTATTGACAGAGCAAACACCATTTCAATGCAGATGGCGTCCTACAGTGGCACGCA
>NW_027526361.1:35484991-35619991 GCF_048455015.1 Haemaphysalis longicornis | reverse complement strand
AGGTTTTACTGTTGCATTGTCAGCCACCAGCTCCACCTGTGCGCTCGACCTGGACATCCGCGCCTCTACAAATCGAGGCAGTTGTATCCGGCGTTACGCGCAAGCAGCAGCGCATTCCGGGTCGTGCCTTAAAATATGTGGCCATTAAATTATACGAAAAAAAATTCCGCACTTCACACTCACGCGCGGCAGAGCAAAGGTCGCGTCCATTGCACTCGGATTCCCCTGAGCCGGAGTGTGGGGCTCCTCTCCCCAACCCCCTCCCCTTCTAAAGGCCAATAAATTGCGTTCCACCAATATCACACTCATTCGCCCACACTCACCTGTCATCTGTCTGCCCATCTAGATCGCCTATAATCCGGAATGGTTTTTCTCTTCATCCTGCACCCCCTACACATCCATGCTCAGCCTTGGACAACGTCTACAGTTACTGGGGTGTCCTGCATGTTTCGTTTAACACCCACCAACGAACACGTGAGAGCAAAACTCCGCCGATTTTCGTACGACCCTTCCGTCCTTATAATCTTCCTCGAAAGCTCCCATGAGTTTTTTTTCTACTTGCACTCAACTGTGTGTTCATCCTAGTCATGTTACTAAAAGTATGTTTTGCGGTTAAGTTGTAGGAGGTTTTTTTTTTCGATTTTCCAGCTTGAATGACAGCGTGTAAAAAGGTATCCCAATGGACATGACCATTCGTCGCTGATAATATGCATAGGATACCCCTCTCCCCTTCCATGGTGAAAAAGCGCGCGGTGCAACATACGACTGTTTTCACTCCAAAGACAGCGCAGCCCGTATCGGTCACCTCAACGGTTACAAAAGCTCCTGTGTCTAGGTAACATCAGGATTCTCTCACTCCAAAGCTTACGCAGTTCATAGAAGATGCCAAAAAGCAGCAAAACATTGAGTTCTACCTACTTATAACATCGGTGAGGACTAAACTGCACCGACAAGTAACGATGTTGCCTCAGTGGAGGCAATAATTTCGCTAGGCTGCGAGGTTAGTTAAGTTTGCCTAATTAAACGGGTCTCCGAGACCATAGAATAAATGGACAGCCGAGCCTGGACGCATGGGCATAATATGGTGAGCAATGCATTACGATGATTAGGAGTTCGTGCATTCTTGCATTCTGGCAACCACTTCCAAGGCTTCAACGCTGTTTTTTACTAAGGACGCCTCCTACGCACGGGCGACTGCAACTCAATAAACGTTTATTGCTCCCCCTTCACATAAAACAGACTGCCTATGAATGCATGATTATCAAATCAAAGGTATCATTCTTGCTAACATTACTTCATCTTCGGTGCAACCCTTTTAAAGCCGTCTTTTGTATATACTCAGGGACAACTCTATGTGACAATGCAGTCAAGGCTACAGAGCCGAACCGCGCTGTTTCGCTGCGCAGCTGGATATTAGTTCAACAAAAATAATTTGCTGCGCGTAGCTTCGGCAATTGAAAAACATATTGTTCTTATTTTTTATCATTGGATTGGTAATGCTACTAAATTAGTAGCCTGAAAATGTGAAACACAAAGCATTATTTTTTAGGTTTTTTTCGTTTTTTTTTTTGTTGTTGTTGCGGTGTTCGCCACTGGCGTAGCATAAGTTCTCTTCAGAAAAAAACATGCCGTCCTCGTCGACAGCAGCTTCATTTCCCTCCGGTAGCTCGCCATTTCATTCGCCGCATAAGGTTCTCAAGAAGCTTGAGAACCAAAAGCTGTCAAAACATTGATTGATTGATTGTGGGGTTTGACGCGCCGATGCAACGCAGGCGATAAGGCGCGCCGTAGTGGAGGGTTCAGGGTTAATTTTGGCCACCTTGGGATCTTTAACGTGCGCCGAAATCTCGTACACACGGGCGTTTTTGCTTTTCGACTCCATCAGAAAAGCGGCCGCCGCGGCCGCGAATCGAACCCGCGACCTCGTGCTCAGCAGCAGAACGCCTTAGCCACTGAGAAAGCTGTCAAAACAAACGGAACAAGTGGTCTGAAGTGGTCTGCTACGTGTACGCCCAAGTGAGACAGACGCAACTGGGACTTTCCGTCATTTCCGCATTTTGTTCGGTTAGCCATCTTGCGGCGCTAGTGAGCGCACTGTCATCCCTCATTCACACAGCCGTTTTTCACCCCGTCACGTCACAGTCACGTCACCGTCTTCCGTCATGTGCGGCGGTCTTTCGGACGATTTCTCGCCGAAAACGGTGCGACGGTGACGGGAGGCCGAGCTCTACGTTTCCGTCCCGTCAATGCGACGGGACCATGCCCCGCGGTAAACCAGCTAACCAGAAAACAAATTTTTACGGCTAAATTTAGAGAAAAGTGAGCACAAGCCATTTTCTTCACTTTTCGGATTAAGCACGCTCAATTCTAGGCTAAACTGATCACTAGGCGGACGACCCTGTATTCTGACGGAGAGCTCCAGTACGAACGCTACTCCGTTTACGTCTCCGTCGCGGTTTCTTGACGTGGCGGTGCCGTGACGGAGAAGGTGATGGATGTGTGAATGAGGGCTCACTCGGCTCAAGGCGGAGATTCGGAGTGGTACTCTTAAGTCCCCTGGAGCAGGGGTTCATCCAGAATTTCGATTTCGGGGATGGGGGGGGGGGGGGGGGGGGGGGATATAGATTCCGGGGCGGGGTGCTCGCGGTTTTGGAATCTTTTTGGGAGGCGTCGAAGTCGTCCTGGGGAAGTGGGGATGTTGGGGGATGTTGGGGAGGGGTGTATAAATCCCTGCACTAAAGTTCTCTAGTGTAAGCATCGGCTTGTGTTTAGAAAGAAATGAAGCGTAGAGAAGGAGATGTCAATATATGACTGCACGTTCGGTGATCGCGGTTCAGCGCACTCAACCACGCAGCTCCTACGAAGAAATGGACTGTAGCACATGCGTATCTTCCACGGAAAAAGTGAAACCGAAACCAGTTTATCGGGAACTAGTCTGGCGCAGTAACACAAAGCAGTTAGCTCCCCTTACCCGTAGCTTTCTCTTCATGGTCAAAAAGCTGTCCTCGAGTGCTTGGACACTGACCATAGGGTGCACCATTTCTTGTCATTTTTTGTTGTAATTTTGTCGAATCAGAAATTGTTTTCAACATATCAACAATTTCATACCCTAGCTTAATTGCATGAACCTAAAATTTACTGTCTGAAATTCGGGGTCTAAAATTTACACGCGCCTTGCCACAAAGCAGTAGTCCCGGTGGCTGATTGGCCAGTTTGTTCAGCCCTACGTCCTAATTTGGAATTCTGGCCGCCAGGAATTAAAACCGTACGCAAAACCGTCGCCTAATCAGCTTAATCAACCTAACCGTGGGCTGATATTAAAAATAACAGATGATTTTAGTGCGCCATAAACAACACGGTGGTATGAATTTCTTTGAAGCCGTTTATTATGGGTCGTCTCATGGTTAATCGCTACCTGCTTTTGGAGGTTAATCCCCAAACGAACCTTGCAGTTAGAGTCACGTTGAAACTGGCTATGAGGCCAACCTAAAAATATACGTTTATAGGCGAAGCATGTATTCGGGAACACCAGTAAGTTGTACGGTGTTGGCTTTTCTATAACAGCAGAGTTCTCGGCAATCATTTTCTTGGATAACTAACTTTTATGGCCTAATCCGATTGCTAGTAGGATTAGATGAAGAGCGCATGGTTAAAAAAACTCTCAACTCTTGTGCCGATGCTAAAGCATTTTAACGATAAAACGGCTGCACGGTTTTTTGTTTCACGAGTTTCCGGCAATGCAAGTTTCAGTATTACGGTTGCGCGAAGATTTCTACGAATTGCAATTTATAAACTTCGTTCAGTTCTCGTTGATCACGCTCACAGCGATGCTCCAGAGTATAGCAGCCGCAATTTACTGTAGCACCAAATGATCTTAAAACACGGAAACTTTCAGTGAGTGGAACGCCTGAGAAATTAATTTGTTTTTAGTTTCGTGACGAAGCTCTAAATACGTTAAAAAGTTGCATGAAAGTGAGCGCTGATGTTTCCGAGGTCACTGTGTTTGAGGATTTCCTTTTCGTTGACTATGGGATTATTATTTCTGCTCGTGACATCGAGTAGATGCCAGAGTTTGCGACAAAGCCTCGGGACACTGGCGCAAAAACCGCTCAATCGTCTCATTAGCCCGACAGGCTTCTGAGGAAGCGCTCTCTGCCACTTCCGTGAAGGCGGACTGGCAATTGCAAACAGCACGCGCAGCCAGAAGCGACACAACAGTTTTATCAAGCACGTTTCGAAGGGTACTAGCATTAAACTAGATTTTCTCGAAACAGGAAAGGAGTAAATTCAGGTTTTGTTCTCCAGGTGAGAAATCCGCTTTATTTGCGAGATTGCGGATGGGGGTCCTGAGTAAGGGAACAGACAGAAACAGGAGGTTTTCCAGTATGGCACGAGATTGAGTCCCACCATTTTTTCCTCTTAGATTTCATCCACGAAGCAAACAGTTTTATGTTGATTTAATCAGTTTCCTCCCCATCAACTTACACCCCCTTATCTTTGCCCTGTGGCAAAATAAACGCCCTTAAAAAAGCATTGTTAAATAAATATTCGAGTCCCAGGCATTGATCGCGGGCCAATATCACCGATTATGCCTGTCATTCTACGTATTAAAAAATACGGGACGGGCCTGTTCACCGTACTCGATTTTGTAACCTTCCCTAGTCATCCTCACATACCGGCCAAATAATAATCATCGTCAATATCATCATTATCATCACCACTTCCTCGATTACGAAACGTCTGTAGGTATCCTTCATGGTAAAGACAGAAATCGAATTTCGTTACCTCTGACACCAAAATATTTTATTTCATCCATTTTTCGAGTTATCGGTCGCCTCCTACTCCTCGTACCGTTTCACTTTAGCCTCTTTGTTACCCGGATGGCGCACAAGTTGTCAGTTTCCTTGTGACATGCCCAGCGCAGCTCCGCCTTTTTTTTTTTTTTTTTTTTAAATTTGAGCTGGGATGTCTTCCACCCGAGTTAGCTTCCCAGGACGGAACGCTTGTATTCTAACCCTGAGCGTTACCCTTGTGAGTCTTCTTTTCATGGCTCACATAGCCGACCTGAGTTTTCTTCAGAAATGTTTAGTAATGCCCCAGTTACTGTCCGAAATATCATCACCAGCAGTACGTTTTGGGTTGCATGTGTACTGTTCTTTTGAAACAGAGAGGTAGGCCACTGTACTTCAAACTTCAGAGTGCGTGCTGAGTGTGCCCAAGCTGTTAATTATTCTATACCTTGCTTTCTTTTCGACCTTTTATCAGCACTGACAACTTGCCCTGTATAGTTACATTTTCCCGCTGGTTTAACGTTTCATTTCCTAGGCAAAACATAATACTTTCTACGTGTCTACTCCCAATCGAGCACCCTACCTTCTATGAACCAGCTGTAAACTATTTTGGGGAAGATACTGTCGCCTTGGCTCACATATTTCCTGATAATTACCGGAAAATTTCGCATGAAATATCTGCTTCCCCGTCATTGCTTGTATATATGCGCATGTATCATAAAGAAAAAAGGAAGTTGTCCGAGCTGCGGCGGAATATGCCTCTCCCGCCTTTGCGTCTCGTGCTCTCATGCTGTCCTGCCTTTATGCTCTCGAGTGCAGTTATTTAGCTGCGCATACTGTCACGTTATTTTTGCTGCTAAGTGCATTTATGTCGAGCGAAGCACAATATATTTATTTTTTTGCATGTTTGTAAGCTCGCTTGCAACATTTTCCCTCGAACATTCGTCACCTAGACGCCAAAGAAACTTTCATTGAAGGAAGTGGTAGCTTTGGATGAAGCCGCTCATAAGACACTCTGCCCGCGTTGGGGGTATTGCTATCCCCGTAATGATATCAGGAAATGCTCGAAAGGAAATAAGAAAAGTGAAGTGCACAGAGAAATATGTCTATGAAAGTTAAGTCCATTTGCATAGATAGGGTATAGACCTTAAGAATTGCCATGCATGGCCCACATGCAAGACGCGTCGAAGGGTTATTCATGTTGGCAGTTTATCGCACCTGACATGCATTTACAATGTATTTCAAGCGATGAGCCGCTATATCCGGGCGGCATCTGTGACCGTGTAACACTGCAGTAATGTTAATAAAATTGACTAATTGTTAATTAATTCCATAAACATTCCTTTTTACACATAGTTCATTCATTCATTCTTTCTTTCTTTCTTTCTTTCTTTCTTCCTTTCTTTCTTTCTTTCTTTCTTTCTTTCTTTCTTTCTTTTTCCTTTCTTTCTTTCTTCCTTTCTTTTATTTCTTTCTTTCCTTCCTTCCTTCCTTCCTTCCTTCCTTCCTTCATTCATTCATTCATTCATTCATTCATTTATTTCTTTTTAAAAATTGGATAATTATGCGTCTATACATTCAAGCCAAATGATGTTTACGAGGATACTTTCTTCAGCATCCTCGGAACTGCAGCTGCCTTTCCGTAATGGCCGTTATCGCTTTCTTCTGTTGTCCCAAGAAAGTGTGGAAGTGTGCCCGGATTTCCGGATGGGTCCTTTTCCGGGCGGAAGTCCTGAGCCGTCTTAAGCCCATCCCGAATCGTCCCAATCCTCATCTTGAGTAGAAGCCTTCGTCAGCCCTTCCTGTCCGGTTTCTTGACCCCTTTGCCGTGTCGTCTTGACTGGTAATGACTTCTTTGAAGCAAGGCACGAAAAATCTATTAACTACTCCGTAATAATTGAGTAGGGAGATTGAAACATGATTTTGAATCTTTGAAAGCTAGACAGTGAGTGTCTATTTATCAACGAACCGCCCTCTTTCACCCACCACTGAGTTTAGACTCAAGTGGAATCGTCTGCATTTCCTACACAGTCCTTACGAGTCATATGCAAGCCAAGCTATTCCAAACCTTGTTGCATCTCGTTATAGTTTTTTACAAAAAATTTCCTACAATTTTTAGTGAGATTTAGTATCTTCTAGCATAAATATTATTTAGGGCATAGGGCAGGGGCGGACCTCAAGCATATACTACTGTGAGATCCGGCCACCTTACATGATAAATGTTTCCTGTTAGCACAACTTCATTTCAATTTGCTAAGCAGTGCTTCTGCAGGTTTTAGGCGCGAAGCTCCTTAGAAGCTCTGGCTGTCGGCGTCTCCTCTCGTCGTTGTCGTTTCATGTAGTCATGGTACTAAAACACCGGGACATTCGTTTTCCAACGCTTCGCGCTAGAACGTTTCATCTCCGTGAAAAAAATGCGTACTAAAAGAACACACCGGGACACTCGTTTTCCAACGCCTCGCGCTGTAATGCTTCGTGCTTGAAAGACACGAGATTTTTACATCAAAGCTGTATACCTTTATCCCTGAATGGTTAGGTCTCCGTGGGCAGAAACGCCAAGGCGCCAAGAATACACTTATAAACTGCATGCGTCACCCCTCCCCAGGTTTCACGTTAGTGGAGATGGCCCGGTGGTTTTTTTCGGTATTTCTCTTACTAGAGCTTTGCTTTCATAAAATGCGTCCTAAGAACAGCAGCAAAATTTTTTAACGCGATAAGAACATTTACGACAATGAAAGCAAGAAAAGGACAATGCACCTAGTGCCCAGTTTTGGTGCGTCTTAGTGCGTGAAAACATGCATTGTCTCGTGCTACCTCCGTATTTTGCTACTTGGCTGGGGCGTCGTCCTTAGGAAATGTTGGCGCGTGCTCATTTAGAGCAACTGAAGATATTTCGAAATTGTATCTAACCCTATATTTTAAACCTTTTAGATTTCCCTTCGAGCGTTTTAAGACGAAGATTTTTATGTCTCACTGGTGGCACCGTTCGTCTAAGTAAAACGCACTGCAGTAAAGCCACTTTTCACAATGGGTTCCACAAAACGGTGGTGATAAACGAGGCACATCAGCACTCCGAGAAAAAAAACGCTTCCCCGTGGACAGAATCGAACCTGAGTCCCTCGCGTTCTGAAAACTACGCCTATCAGATTGCGACATTCCTGCACGGTTGAAGTAGTCTGGATTTTTAACTTCTGACTTTGACTCACGTTGGATGGGAAAACGCTTCGCGTTTTAACTACCTTCCTCTTAAGAAAGGGGCTTTGATTTTTGTGTTGTTTCTTTTAAGGACTCCGATGGCACTGCCTACCTTACAATGATGACAATGCCTGCTATTACAAAAAGTAGTTGTCTTTCTCGTCACTATAAATCTCCTAAATTTCATATGAATTGTGTCATTTTTTGATACGTGAACAAGAATTCCTTGGAGCCAATACGGTTATTATTTCGTGACAAAGACAACTATTGCGCGAACAGCAGTCGTCGACAAAGCAACAATTCCAAGGAGGAAGAAATAAATTATTGCTGCATTTAACAGTTTATTTACGCGTACACTCAACTCAAGAACAACTGCGCTAATTCCGACAGCGCCAGGGGAGGAAAAAAATTCACGCACCTCCACGAAGTCAATCATGACGAATAGGCGAAGCACTGGGGATCGTTCTTAGCGTAAATGAAGCGTGGCATTGCCCACTCGCGCATCTAAATGTGTGACAACGCGTGTGTACAAATTCCAATCCAATCCAATCCGATACATTTCAATTTAATAATAATAATAATAATAATAATAATAATAATAATAATAATAATAATAATAATAATACTTTATTTTCAGCAAAAAAGAGAAACTGTACAGAAGTCAGGCCTACCAAAGCCTCATAGGGCTTGAACGGCAGTGCCTGGCAGAGCGGACAAACATGCTACATAAAGAAAACTAATATAACAGAAATTTGTAGCTAACTAGCAAACAAACATAACACTGTTTACTGTGCAGTCAATGAGGTAAACATCACCAGAATACTGAAAGGACTTATACAATATAATGTCTTAACGCTTTCCTTAGTTTATACTTAGTTTGAAAAGAGAGGTAGTTTGGAGGAAGTTGATTGAAGGCATGGAGAACATAATAAATTCGACTCCTTTTTCCGTATCTCGTGGCGCATCTAGGTATCAGATACGGTTCTTTAGGGCGGAGGCAGCGCGTCGGAATGTACGGAGTCTTAAAACTACTACTCCAGTAATGCTTCAATACAATGGTTTGTAGCAACAGAGAGTCGAAATTTGGCATAGATAACATGGCAAATATGTTAACATCCCTGGCAAGGTCCAGGTCGTACGCCACATTACGCAGTAGTGAACGCAAAATAGAATCAATCCTATTTTTCCATCGTGAGGCACAATCGAATTCAATCCAATCCAAAGCCGATTCAATTCAATCCAATTCGATACAATTCAATTTGATCCAATCCAATTCAATCCAAATTCAATCCAATCCAATCCAATGCTCCTCGCGCATGCGCAACGCTGTGTACACGGGCGCCAAGGGACAAGCCACGGAGAAAGCGCGGTCCTAAGGTGCTTCGACCCTAAAATCCAGAACTCTCGAACTTTTCTAAACAAGTATATTCCAACCCAGTAAACTTGAACAGAGTGTATCTTTTCGTTTCCACGCAAAGTGGGTGCAAGCTGATACAGGCTGTGGATGACAGAATGAGGAAGTGTGGGTGACGGTGAAGAAGAAACCAGGAGAGATGCGCGGGAAACGCGGGCGCGAACCCTGCGGTACCTCGCGCACACCTTTCCCGCCCTCGCGCCCGAATCCCTGTCCAGAGGTCGCCTTTGCGGGCCTGCTGGCTGCGGGGAGCGCGCGCGCGCCCGATATTCGGCAGGGCGCAGCATCGATCCCAGGCAGAACAGCGAGAGCCCGCTCGGGGATCGCCGGCGCTTTTCGCGCGCCTCACTTCTCGGTCGCCGCAGCCGCGTTCACGGCACGGGACAGACGGCCTGTCGCGGGGGGGGCCCGAGCGCTGCTCCTCTCCCCCAAAGCGCCGGAGGAACGTAGGGCGAAAGACTTCGCTTTCGTCGTCTTCAAGGGCTCTCCGTCACCCCCGTTTCGTCCGATTTCGTGTGTGGCCCGAGTGTCTACGCGCCCTCGGCATTCCTCTCGCGAGTTCATTGGGACGTTGATTGACACTTCCCCCCTCTCCGTTCCGGAAGAGATCGCAGGACGAGCGAGCTTGTTTTGGCGGTCACGGGGCCGACATGAGACACGCCGCTGGGGTCCGGGGTGGCGGACGGACGCTGGGGGAGATGATCGCCTCCTGTGCGGTGCGGGTCTGGATTTGTGCGGTGGTGGTGCACTGTAGGATACAGCAGCGGCCGGCCAACAAGGAGCAGCCCTACGGTACGTGGTGCTTGCCACGGATGGCTTCCTTGTCGCGCTTCTTCACCTGGGTGTATTCTTCTCTCATGACAGCGCTGCTTTGATTTTTCTTCTACGCAACAAAAAAAAAGTAGGCCTGAAACAAAAATAAAATACCTACATTGGAGGATACTAGAGATTGGAGGATCTAAATCTTTGATGCTTCCAGCGTATACTATAAGGCATTCCGTAATAGAGAAAGCCATAAAACATGTCACCTCGTAAACTAGTTTATTGCACTAAAAACTCGGTAAACCGAGCCTTTACAGTACCTAAATGCTTTTTTTATGGGCCGCTTATACTGGAAGTGCGGCGTTGCTAAGCTAACGTGACACAGCAAAGAAAAAAAATCTTCCTAATTGCGTTGTTGGTCATGTCCTTAACTAAGGCAATGAGCAAACGAACCCTAATTGCCGGACCGATTGGACCAATTGGGGATAGTCGGTACGCAATCAAGATTCGAAATGGTTTGGCGTTCGTCGTGTTACTGCTGCCGTTTCCGCATGATCAAAGATCCGTAGAAATGTTTTTTCGTTGAGATTAACGCACATGATGAAATACTCGTGCATTCTATTGGAGCTGTGATGATTATTTTTTGGGGTCCGTACTTCACTACGCATAGTTTCCCAATCTTTAATACAGACAACGTATTTCCTTCGGGTTCTTTAACGTGCTTTGGGTTCTTCCAGGAGATCTTTAACGTGCGACGAAATCTCAACACACGGACGTTTCCGCTTTTCTCCTCCAACAAAGAACTAGCCACCGAGGCCCGGATCAAACCCGCATCCTCGGACTCAGCATCACGAAAACTTGGACACTGAGCCGTCGCGTACAACTTAGTTCTAAAATGCCTTCCACTGGATCATTTATTCGGCTCTCGATTTGAGCCCGTTTTTTGTTTTAAAGAATTTAATCTAATTAGAGAAACATGTTTCACAATAACCAAGCACTGACGTTTCTCGACATGTTGTTGCTATGATAAATTGTAGCAATAAACTGCTTGTACTGTTCTAATCGGCACGAGAGAGAGAGAGAGAGAGAGAGAGAGAGAGAGAGAGAGAGAGAGAGAGAGAGAGAGAGAGAGAGAGAGAGAGAGAGAGAGAGAGAGAGAGAGAGAGAGAGAGAGAGAGAGAGAGAGAGAGAGAGAGAGAGAGATTGTTTTCTGTCTACGAGGTCAACTCTGCAACATTGTATTTTCCGGTGTAAGCCTAATTGAGTCACAATAATGTAGGAAAATGTATCGTACCAAAATACCACATGTCGTCACACGGTTATAGGTATGTCTATCGATGTAGACAACATACCTCATTCTATTACGTTTTCAAGAAAATATTTCCTAAGATCTACTATATCTTTGCACTCTGATCCTGCCAATGTTCTACAGCATCAAAATATATTACGTATGTTGTTTCGAATGACCAGCAACTTCTATAAATAACTGCATCCCATCGTTTACAGTTAAAAGAAGCAGTATTCTTTATACCTTCGAGTGATGATTTGTGTGACCATAAGATTAAAGTTTCCGCGAAATGTCAATTTGGGTTATTTCTGAAAACGGGAAAAATAAATTTTCCGCCTGAAGTGTTTCGTAAATCGTTGTTTCTTTTTTTTATTTGCTTTTTTTATCGTCAGTAAGCACACGCGTTCGTTCGCATGAATCATCTTTAACTAATTCCAGCAGAGTTCGTCGGTATGTGTCTCTAATTAATACTGTGAGCTAAATACAAACAAAATCTAATGCTTAATGCTACGATCACCCAGAAATGACGCATCGTCACGTGGCTCCACTCTGATTGGGCAGGTAGGTTTCTTCGGTAAAAATGCTTGCAGATAGTACGCCACTGACAAAATAAAAATGCATACTACATTGCTGTGGTGTGACTGAATAATTTGCCTCAAGGGTATCTTTTCTGTAATAAGAAACAAAACTGTATAGCGGTATTCTTATCACCAAATTTTCTATTAAAAACCGATACATAGCGGTAATAAAACTATTTGCTCGGAAATACGAATAGTCCTAAAAACAAATCTGACCACACTTCCAGAAGTTTGTCTTTGTGTGTTATTCTCTTAAGCATAATAATCTTCTGTAAAGTTTTATTCAATCAATCAATCAATCAATCAATCAATCAATCAATCAATCAATCAATCAATCAATCAATCAATCAATCAATCAATCAATCAATAAATCAATCAATCAATCAATCAATGCCTTCTCTTCTCGAGTTCAAAATAGATTTGTTTTCTTCGAACGATGACCTTCGTCTCCAGCAGAAGGCGAAAAGGCGAACAATGGAGAACCGGTGGAAACAAACAAAAAAGAAAGCAATACAGCTTTTTGCATTGACCTGCTGTAGGACCACCAGCAGCAACAAAAAAAAACATTAAGAAGGTAATTGAAAGTTGTCTTGAGGTTTGTTCGACCTGGTGCATATAATTGGTAGGTGGCGTCGGGAGGAGGAGCTGGACATCGTTCACATATACCATCATTTAAACAATAGGCATTCGATCACTGAAGATACCGCGGGGCCGAACAGTGCTCAGTCGAAATGTATCGACCGCACAAAATGACATATCTTCTGTGCGCGGAACGTTGGGGCCGTCCCAAACTGCTATACTGCTCAACATAAGGTCGTTGGCAGTCTCAACGTTAATTATGGCCTTAACGCTATTGAGGGCCTTAATTCGACGGCAATTATTCAGTCATTTGCATTCTTTATGGCACGAAACGCCACTAAAATTATGTTAAACATGCGGACTACGAAGTTCTTGTGTTTCTCTTGACGTGTGTGCGCGTGTGCACGAGCGTGCTGGGTCACGAAGTTGGCCACTCCAGACTGAAACAAAAAATCAAGTTAGGGTTTTGCGTTTTGCCTCAGATATGAAAACCCCCACAGTACATATCGAACCAGTGACTTCAAGCCGAAAGCTTAATCCACTGAGCCACCACATCGGACGACGAAAGTGGAAGAAAAAAAAAACAGAAACAAGCTTGTTGTCTCCGCATACAAACGGGCGGGGGCATGTTCCAACGGTGTTTTACGTGAGGTTCGACGCCTTCGTCGATAAAATTGCATAAAACTGGTATGCCGTCAACTCGTCGTTGCTTGTTCAGGTTTTGTTCCTAATCAGACTCTATCATGTTTTTTTTTTTTTTTTTTTACAGCGAAGCTGTTAGCCTCTCGTTGGTCGGAAAATTCCGTGTCGTAATCAAAAAACCCAGGCAGGACCCAGCAGTTCTCGCCCAAGATGCTGAGCGCATGCGTCAGGCTAATCAGGCGTGCAGCATAGAGCTCAGTATTCGTGTAAAAAACACAAAACAGGCATCGAAACGGCATCATCAATGATAACGCTCCTATGAACAATAGGACCCCACCCCCATGCGTTCCTGGTAAAGATTATGTTTGCACCTGCTTTCGAAAAGCGGGGTTGATGTCATTCGAGGACGAGCGCATGTGTCAGTCAATGTGTCAGTATTTGCTGCCAGAAAAGCCGACCGTAAGGGACAAGCCCGCCGAGACGACGAGGAACATTTCATACCCTTCCCCATCAGCATAGTGGTTTACAACAGCTTCGCTGGACATCCGCTTTCTCAGAACGGAATGGTGGCCGTTTTTTTTTTTTTTTTTCATGTTTTCATCAGCCACGATAGTACTACTCGGAAGTCTTCGAAGTACAGTAATAATCGGCGTTATATCGTCTCTATTTTTAGTAGAACGGCGCATATGGGGCGCTAACGCTTATCGCGAATTTCTGCATTTTATTCCAGCCGGGAATCATGATAGCGCACGTGTACAGCCGGTAAAACGCTTGTCTATAACAGCGATTTCAACTTCAACCACCTACATCCGAAAACTGCCGAAACATACTCGTTCCAAACATGTCGGAGGCAAATGCGAAGGGCTAAGACTTCAGAATTCCCCAGTAATTTTATTCAAATCCCGCTCCGGCGGGGCAGGATAGGGCTGAGAGTACGAACGCTGTGTTATAGACAAGCCTTTTACCGGCTGTACACTTGGTTGTCCCATTAGCCTTGCAGGTTGCACGTAGCACACCTAGGGCTTCTCTCAATGAGCGGTAGGAGGAAAAACAAGTTTAAAAGCACGAACTTTTATCAGCCCTGCTTTTTAATCTGCCGCAAAGAAGGCAACGCAGCGTATATCTAACCCGCTAATGGCCGGCTCCGGCGCGAAGCGGAAGCGAAACTTCAAAGGCTGCAGGTATGTGCATATAATCGAATGCTGCGGAAGGTATTGTGAACTACCACGGGTTTTGTTGGGTATTTTCATCGGATCCAAATTGGAGCGTCGGCTGATTTACGACCAAAGGGAAGTTTATGCGTATGAGCAAACCAAACAAAGCCGAGGTATGCGCAACGTTGGAGGAAGCCTCCTTCCCCCACGGCGAAAACAAGCAGAGAAAAGCAAGACAGCCGCTTTAACCCCGTCTTGAATTATGACTCCGAAAACTCATTACTCTGGTATTCATCGATTTTTTTCTAATTGATTTTCTCATTTATCACCACGTGACCTTCCAGCTGTGAAGTCGCAATGAGCGAAGTGATTTTTACATTAATGAGTGATGCTAAGAGTTACTTTGCATGGCTAAATTCTTTTCACTAGAACCTTTTACGCAGGAGGTAATAATTGTAAGAAGCTCCATCTTACTTTTCCTTACTGTTGTTTCCTAACAAAATACATAACTGTTTAAGTTCCGAAATGCGGGGAAAATTGCTTTTGTTGCCTTATTTCGATCTTCTTGATGCTAAATATTCAAGCAGAATCCAGTGCAACAGTGCAGCTTCGTGGAATATATCTAGAAAAATATTTTACATGAATGCCTAAAAAACGTTTACTGTCGCAACTTCCTTTGAATGAATTCACGCAGATTGACCATTTGCAAACGTAATGTCTGGAAAAGGTGAAGGGGTAGCTCGGGGACTGAGTCGTTATGCTGCTCAGCCCACGGGCGGGGGTTGAATACCGGCCGCGGTGGCCGCTTTTCAGATGAAGGCT
Organism: Haemaphysalis longicornis; assembly: GCF_048455015.1. NCBI lineage: Eukaryota > Metazoa > Arthropoda > Arachnida > Ixodida > Ixodidae > Haemaphysalis > Haemaphysalis longicornis. The sequence continues at coordinate 35,604,767 of NW_027526361.1, read as the reverse complement.
GAAAGCGTAAACACCCGTGCGTCGAGGTTTCGGCGCATGTTACAGTTCCCCGAATGTTCAAAATTAATTGGGAGGTCTCCACTTGACGCGTCATCGCCAGGGTGTAGCGTCTGCACACAAAACGCAAAATTTTCTTTTCTTTTTTTGACGAGAAGTGGACGCCTGCTGTGGTCATTTCTGCGAGTTTTGAACGATTGTGAATGGTGAGGCTCGCTGCTTTTGCGTGTTTTGGCCTTTTCGAAATTTATTTACTCGCTTGACTATTCTCAACAAGACAAAATGTGGGTCAAGCTCCATATGCCAGAGTTGTTTGTAAGATCGTGAGAGCAGTTTGGGGATCACCGGCACTTTGGGGGTGATCTCGCTTTTCGCGAGAACCAACCACGCTCGAGCACCTGCCAATCACAGATTGCTCTCATGATATCTTCCGTGCGAAAAACTTTGGGAAACGTGGTTTATATTCGAATGCATTCGATGCAACCAAGCAGTCCGCGCTGTGTGCGCCAGTCTAGTGATCTGCTTGAAGGGGCTTAGGTAAAGCGTGGTTTTTGATCGGGCCAACAAATGCAGTCCCAACACTTGTGGGTGCAATGACTTTGAAGAGCCAATCAACAAGTACACTTCCTGAAAATCGCAGCCCGTTAGCATAATACGCTTGTGCTAGACTTTAGTTTTTGCTGCTGTTTAATCCTGGTTGTGCAGGCTCCCCGCAATCCCTCTCTCTTATAACGCCTGTGTGCCTACCCTCGTTCTTCCCTCTTAGCTGTCTGGAAGCAAGCACGGAGCTGATGTGAAAACCTCGTGAAAACGGCCGAGTAAGATGCGTCTGGAATGGTGCGCGGTTGGATGTGAAATATATCATAGGAATAGAAGCATGGGAATCCGCACACAAATTCTAGAACGCGTGCAAGTATGGGATAAACGGACACAGGTCACGTGGTCGCAGAAGCAAGTGAAACAGCAAGTGTTCGCGTAGGTTAGATTTATTCCAGCTCCCTCTAGCAGGCTACAATTTGGAAACGCTAGGGGTGAAGAAAAAACTTGGAATCCACGCTCCGTTTAGGTAATCCAGCACAGTAGGGTGTATTTATTACCATTGCGATAGTATAGAACGTGGAGGGGCACGAAGAAACGGAATATATTTTGATATCTTCCCCCGGCTCTTTTATTGTGAGATTTTGCATCATTGCTTATAGCATGTCTAACTGTAGTGGACATTGTTTTTCCAATTTGAAACGCATAGCGCTGCTGGCGCCATGCCCCAATGACGGTTGTAAAGAAACTAGCTGGCGGATTATTTTCCATTCCCATGGAATGGTGTCCAAATTGGCTGCGCAAAAGACCTATTTGGGCGTGTTCTGTGAGCTGTCAGAAGAGGTCCTGTGAACCCTCTGAACATATACACTTTATATATGAGTGCATATCCCCTCCCCTATCCTTTTTGTTCCTTTTGTTTCCTTCATTTCTTATTTTTATCTCTATTTCTCCCTGTCATCTCGCGCTATTCTTTTGCATCTTCAGTAGCAAGCCCTAACGTTTGTGGGGCTGACCTCTTCAACTTTTATTAAATGTGTCCTCTCACTCTCACCTGTGGGATCTACCTGAAACAGTAAACCAATGTTTCATAATTTCTAAAGATGCCATACTGCCTCGAGTGTCCTCCAAATGACTTCTTAGGCAGGCCTTAAAGGCTTTGAGGAAGGCTTTGTTGGTGTGAGGTATCTTGTTCCACCCGGAAAAAATCATTTGCGTTTATAATATCGCGATATTTTTTTTTTCTAATTGCCTTGAATGGCTCATAAAAGACAAGAATGTTGGATAGACACTCTCAGCCGGTGGTATCTTCTAAATCACCCTTCTGTCAAATGAACGTTAATTTGAAAAATGTGTAACGCCAAAATTACTTGGCCACAAAATCACGCTGACAAAAAAGTTATGCCGCCCGGCATTTGTATTGAAATTTTGTAGTCTCTTTTAAGGCCTTGGAAGCAGAGGTTCAATTCATCCTAGATTTTAGATTTCGGTGGGATTGGGATTAAGAGTACAGAAATACATGCTGTCGTGGCTCCCGGTTTATGTCCGCCCATTAACAATTTAATTTGACGCATATCGACAAAGGGGATGCACTGAACACGACAGTACCATTGCCTGACTACAAAGTATATCTTGAGGATTAGCTCCCCGGTGACAGCGACTACATACAGACACAAGACCCAAGCCTGCTCTCGCTTTTTCCTTCTCGTCCTGAAGCTACAACTACGTACTTAAAGCATACAATATTTGCCTGTATAAAATTTGTATACGCATAGCTGTACTCCAAGAGATCTCGATGTAGGTCGAATTTCCCTTGGGAGTGACCGCCAGTCATTTTTAGGGCGCAGCCCTTTGGCACCCATCCCTGGGCTCAGCCACGTCGGCGTCGTCGTGACCGAGCGAACGATGGGGAGACCTATGAGTGAAAGAAAGCAAAGGAGGCGAGTGTCGCGAAATCGGAGGGGGGGGGGGGCGGTTCACTGTGGCCGCGCGAGCCAGCGCTCTCCCAAAGTGTGCGGTGGGGGAGAGGAGGGGTCAGTATGGTGTGCCCGCACGAGGCGCTCGACGGCGCGACGCTTGGCGAAAACGTGAGGAGGGGGGGGGGGGGCGTTACTATGATGTGCGTTCGCTTAAGACGCAGTTCGCGGTCCCATCCTGAGACGCACTTCGCCCGCCGCAGCAGAGGCTCACCGTCGAGAGAACCCACAAGTGAGTGCTGCCTCAGCGCACTGCAGCCATCAGGAGTGAGTGCTAAACTGCGAGTGACGCAACCGGTCGTGCGCATCTGCAGCGGCTGTTGTGGAACGCGCACATGCGCTCTCACCCAGTTCTTACTGAGCAATGAGCGACGCTACTGGTGAAACTGCGTCGTCTGCCGCTGCTGCTAAACGAGCTGCCCAAGCGGAGGCTCAACGCCGCCGACGCCAGAATCCAGAGTCAGTGCTGAACAATAACCAGCTGCACCCAAATATCCCATTGGGGAGTATCCTAATCGCCAGCCATTTTTTTTATTATGAACGCACAGCTCAGTGCGAGACGATAAGCAGAATATGTACCATCCCGCTACTGATTGATTGAAGGGTTTAACGCGCCGACGCAACGCAGGCGATGAGGCGCGCCGTAGTGGAGAGCTCCGGATTAATTTTGACCACCTGGGGATCTTTATCGTGCGCCGAAATCTCGTACACACGGGCGTTTTTGCTTTTCGCCTCCATCAGAAAAGCGGCCGCCGCGGCCGGGAATCGAACCCGCGACCTCGTGCTCAGCAGCGCAACGCCTTAGCCACTGAGCTACCGCGGCGGGTCCATGGTTTTGCATGACCGGTCACGCGTCTGTATGTTTTGAGCCTTCCTCCTAGGATAGAATTAAGTGTTATTTCCTGTTGTTAGAGAAACTTCACGGCCGATTCATCTTGTCTGAAGGCATTCTTATATTTGCTGTAAGAAAAGGGCACCACTTTGACGTTAACGACGTCTGCAAACGACGCACGACGTTTCGTTCATAGCCCGGCCCAGTCTTCCCTGTGGTCAATGTCTTCTCAGTGCAGCCTTTCTGAGCATACAATCCCAGCCACTTCAATATTGCGATACCGGAAGCAGACTCGTCGATAAAACGATAAATATAATTGCGATGAACCGAGTCAAAATGTTGAGGCAGAGCGCAAGAAATTTCCACAATACTCTGTCTCGCTGAATCGTTATAGACAGGAACGCATAAAGACAAGCTTCAGGGTATTGCTAAGACAGTATTTCGGTGAGCGCACTTTTACGCAAGTCTAGCTCTAGCGCCCCCTTATAACGTCATGCGCCACTGGATGAGCTTAAACCGGATGGTACGAAACAAAATTTCGCGCCCTGATTGGTGAGTTTTACGAGCCTCAAAGTTTCTTTCGGTAGATATGCGGTGTCAGCCTATTTCTTCTTTTGCTGTTCTTTTTTAGATGCAACGCATCTCTTTAACTCGCCTTGTCCCGCGTTGCCGCGGCGTAGTCCTCATCCCTCCCCTATTCTCCTCGCCGCGGCAGCTGCGCGCTCCGCCGCTCTCACCGCAGCGCCATCTGTGCGTCAGCGTGGTCAGCGCGCAGCTTGCGCTCGGCTGCGCTCGCTCCCGTCGCCGTGCCAGCCGTGCGTTAGCGCGCAGCTTGCGCTCGGTTAAAAAATTTACACCATCTTCCCGCGAGGGGAACCATGGGGTAGATGCGACGCATCGGGGGCGAACATGCTGCGTAAATAGGATACGCAACAACAGCAATCCACACGCTGACATCGCTAATATAAGGGAAACGCAACGGCAACCCCCCCCCCCCTCGCGGGAAGATGGTGTAAATTTTTTTTTTTTAGAAACGGCACACGTGCCAACTCTTCTTTAAATGGTTTTATCAAATTTATTTTTCTTGTATAGATCCAAGCAGGGAAAAATCGCTTTAACCATTTTGTTCTTGGGTTGAAGTGCGATTCAGCCTTTTTTTACGGGAGCCTAACAAGAATAGGAACAGAGAACATTTGACACGAACTTTTTTATTCTTTTGCATAACCGAAAAGCTAAATTTCTTTCTTATACACGAGCCCCTAAAATGTGAGTATTGTGTACTTAAACATTACTCCCTGATGTTGTTAGACCGTTTTACTGCGTAAACATTAGGTGGCTCTTCGAACAAAAAAGTTGACTTTCTAGAAGCAGGAGACATCAATTACCGGTGGCTGGAAGAGGTTCCACAGCGCATACGTAAGAAATAAAACACTAACAAAATGAGCACGCGCTATTAGGCAACGCCTGGGCAAACGCAGAGCCACGTGAAAGAAACGTAGTATGGGGGGCAGCTATTATCCCCTCGCACAGAGGCGCATCAGTCACCACTGAGTCAGGAAGGTCTGCAAGGCACACGTTGCCCTCCGGCGTTTCATCGGTCATCAATGTTTCCACATTCGCAAGTTATAAGGAGTGCTTTGGTGTCCTGATAACTTTCTCTCTCTATCTCTAAAAAGGCTTACTGTGTTAAGTGTGAAGTTAATTACCAGGGTCCAAAGGTGCAGACACCAGCGCCTACGAAAATTCATTTGTCCGCATTGTCTCCGCATCGGTGCACGGCAACGAGGCTAGCTTAGGCCTAATTACGCAGAAGCATAAATTCAACATCACGGCATATCCCCAGAAGGCCACCAGCGAGCGAGTTCGAATTAGCGCGCGTTGCGGCCTCTTCGGCCGGCAGGACAAAGCGGTGGCGGCGGCGGCAAAGTGGCGCGACCGAGCTTCCTCGGCGCCCGCCGAGGCCTGGGTTTTAAAAACCCTTAAAGCCAGCTGCGAAAACGCGCTGTGTTCGAGAATGGCTTGCATGGGAAGGAGCAGCTGCCGATGCCACGCGACCAGCCGGGCAGAAAGACTCGCCGCCCCGTCCCCAATCAGCCCCGCCCCACCACCTTCCTCCCCCCCTCCCCCCTGTACCCCTCACCCTCGTCTTCTGGCAGCCTTGCCTCTTGGCAGGCTGTGTCGTGTACTCACGTTTTCAAGCAGGCGATGAACTCCACGCCCAACAATCGATATTTGCGTTTATGCAAGCGTGTGGCGTGGCACCCGGGCCTTTGCGCGTGCGTGTGTTTGTCTGCGCGTGACTGCGTGTACACGCTGCAGGTTGGGCAGGATCGCCCGTGCGTTATGAAGCAATGAGTCATTGCGATTAGCACGGAAGCTTTCCCGCTGCCCCGGCGGCACGGTCGCTATGCCCCCATTATCGGTCAGCGATACGGCGCTCATTTGCTATAGTGGATGTTCCTGCCAACTCACTCTGTGAACAGCGTTCGCCGGGGAGGAATATATGTGCGTACTTTCGGTATTCGCGGAGGTGGGACGTCGTACGCGCAGAAACTACGGGGTTTTCGCATTTCGTATATTACGAGTCGTTGATACCTGATCGCGGTGTGGCGCGGAAAACAAATTATAGGAGCGCCAGTTCTTCCAACATTCCGGGGTTTGACATGCGTTACCGCTTACGTACAGCTGATTTTTCAAGAGGAGAAGCTTTTCATTTCCCGATGCCGCTTTTTTTTTTTTTATATTCCCTCTGGACCATTACCCTTGCACCTGAGAGAACGGCGCAAATTATATTGATATGGAATGAGTTAAGGTTACCGTGAGTTTTAGTCATTAAGGCTCCCCCAACAACAACCCGCCCATATTCGGGGCTCTCCGATACTTAGAGCGCATTAACTTAAATTGCGACTCCCGTCCGCTTTTACCCGCACGCAAGACTACAGGCCGGTCATCGCCGTGTTGTAATACAAGTGGCCGCCCTTGGTATATCACATGGGCAGGCGAGACGTACTCGAAGAACAACCCCCCGCCCTTTGCTTCGGCTCGCGGGGTCAGGCGTCATCTCCGGGAATTGCTTCGGGCGTTAATTACGCCCCACGCCGACAGTTATCGGTTGCGGCAAAGTCAACACGCCGGGCGCTGGGCTGGACTGCGCGATGCTATTTCACTTCGATAATCCCACCAGCCAGGAGCAGAGAGTGACGGCTGGGTCATTAGAATGACCGGCCATTTAGGCGCGATGGAGGCTGCTGCTGGGAGGAGCGGCCGCCGAAACAGAGCCCATCCTATTAATGGCTTTGGAAACGAGCAAGCCGCTCACTTCGGGCAGCACCACCGCTCACTCGGCCAGCTCTTCCCCGGGGCTCAGAGGAAACGCCGTGTGAAATTGAGCTGAAGGATAGATTGTGATTGCTGAACAACTTCTCCTAGCGTGACACCCATTAATGCGACCCGACGTTAGGATAGAAGCTCAACATTGCGCCGCTTTTTTTTTATTTAAACACCAAGCATACCTTCTTCCTTGGGAGGTGGTGCTGAAGCATGATTCTTAATTATTTCTCTCTTTTTTTCAAATTCACAATTACTTCTAGTTTTCGCACAACTACACTCTCCCTCACGGAACAGGAAAGTGATTTAAGAACTGGTGCGGTGAGCCCAAAGCAAAAGCTATCCTACCTTTTTTCGGGACACTTCAAACCTTGTAGTGAAAAAAATTCCAGTTGTATATCGCTTAGATTCATTGATTACTGCCTCTAAGATTTTCAAGTAGTGGGAAAATATTTGTACCGGTGGCCAGCCACAAATAGTGGGGGAGGAGTAAGCGCCATCCCCCCCTCCCTTGAATGAAGTGTAGACGCTGTAAAGGTTCTTAGCTCCACAGCCAAGATCGGTGGCGATGCTAATGAATTGGTCGCATTTTTAGGTGCATTTTCCCAGGAATAATTGTTTTGTATCATAAGATTTTTCCCGCCCCTCCGATTCTCTGTATGGCTGCACCGCACCCCCCTCCCCCAACCCTCTTTTTCCGGGGAAATTTTCTGCGCACACCTATGCTCAGTCACTCTATTTTTTTAAAAATCATCATCACCAGCATATCTACGCCAACTGCAGGGCAAAGGCCTCTCCCAATAATCTCAAATTGTCCCCGTCCTGTGCTAACTGCCACCAATTTATCTCCGAAAACTTCTTGATCTCATCTGCCCATCTAACTTTCCGCCGCCCCCTGCCACGCTTGCCTTTTCTAGGGATCCAATCTGTTACCCTTAATGACCAGCGGTTATCTTGCCACCTGTGGGCCATCTAAAACTGCCGGCCTGAAGACTACCACCAGTGGCGCACTTCATGCATGTCCACATTGCTTTTCTCACATGTAGTCTTGTGCCGAGATAAAGCAAAACACAAGAATATAAACCAGAATTGCAGCGCGTTGTAAAAAAGAATTACGTTGAGTTAGTTCTTACAAAAATGAATAAAATACTAGAGAAAATGTCATCGAAAAGAGGCTATATAAATACTGAACAAAAAAAAAAGATAAAAACTATGCATCGCGATGCCTGGAGCTGCCCCAAGCGTAACAGAAATTAGACATTAAGGCAATGACATGGTTAAAGGATTACGCCTAATAGAGGCAAGATAAAAGCCATACAGTAGGAAAAGCTTTCGGCTTTCTCGCTTCAAATTCCGACCCCTTTAGAATCTAGAAAAAAACGTTGCACGAAAGTGATACTTTCCGTAAAGGAAAGCTTTGGCTTGGATATAAATACAGTCGAAACAGTTTGGAAAACTCTGAACAGTTTTTTTTTTATAATCCGTAGTCAAAGTTACTGCCCTTACAATTCAATGGTAGAGTTTCAATGGCTGTGGAACGTGGTGGAGCAACGTCCTAAACTTGAAACTTCCCAGAAAGCGAGATTTTCCCTCAACATTACTCGTGTTAAAAATAGTGAGATTTCACTGCATATCTGCAAAGTATTCACTTCTGAAATAACTGCGATGAGCCGGGAAGCTGTAGTTGATTAAGAAAACATTTTGCTTCACACAACAAAACAAAAAGAAAACGTGCAACTCTGTTCGGCTTATTTCAACCGCGCCCACACAGTCAACTCCACCCGACCACATGAAAAAAAAAGTGCGACGAAGATGATTTAGTGATGAATACTGAGCAGTATATCACAATTCCGAAATAGGAAGTTTCGGGCAAAATTTCTGGGGCGATACAACGCAGAACCATCGTGTTGTTGAACATGTGCAATACGAAAGCGTAAACTGCACGCTATAGACTGTACACAGTGGTATATAATGGTCAATTTATATACAAAATAACAAACATAAACAATAGTGTGTAGACTTGCTGTAAACACAACCCACCGTAGAGATCCACTAGGGATTACCTATAGTCTCTTGTTGTGTTAACGCCGAGTTCGAATTCATCTTTAAACAGAGGGGCCTTGACATATTCGCCAAAGCAATTGCTCTTCGATCTTCCCACCATTTCTTCTTATCCTAATCATGCGGTAATATGCCATTTTTCTGAGCACCACATCAAGGCAACGCGTTAAGCACGCTATCGGTATCATAATTTGCACCAGTGTGGAGAAACAAATAAATCAATAGCTCTTCTTTTTACTTTTTTGTTTTGTTTTTTACCGCGGACAAAATCACTGTCATGAACTTGAAATTAACGTGCTGATGCTAGTAAAAAAAGCTACCCGTCTGAAGAAGGGGAACATCGCAAAATTGCACGCACACGAGAAGTAGGAAATTACAACACGGCGCTGACTTCCAACAGTTTATTTCTCGACGTTCGGGCACATATATACCTCCGTAGGCAAACAAAAACAAGAAAAAGAAAGACTAACATGATTGTGTTCCTTATAATCAACACTCCTCACTCAGCACACAGACCGCTTTGCGCCACAAACACGTGCTGCACTAACTTAGGGCCAAAAGATGTACCTCTTTCCGGGAGAGGGTACGTGTTGAGTGACGATCTCTGAGTTGAGTGAGTGATGAGTGATGAATGATGAGTGAGTGATGATGAGTTGAGTGAGTGTTTTTTTCTCAGTGACGAGTGTTGGTGATAAAGGACATGATCATGTTAGTCTTGCTTTTCCTTGTATATTTTTCACTGCGGAGGTATATATGTACCCGAATGGAGATAAATTGTTGTAAGTCAGCGCCGTGTGGTCGTTTTCTTCTCGTGTGTGTCCAATTTTGCTCTGCTACCCTCCTTCATAGGCATGAACCAGCTTACCCAAGCTTCAATCCTAGCTAGCCGTCTGGTTAGAGGTGCTCCGTTCACATAGGATCCCTGAACTTTTGCTGAGTGCTTGTCTCAAAAAAAAAAAAAAAATCTCGAATGCTTAATGCTCGGAAGTTGACCTTTCTCCCTTCATATTTTCGAAACATGGCTTCGATTAGGTACACTGGTTCGCGCGCGATCACTGCGTCGTCTAGAACATGCTCATGTTTCTCTTGAAAAAGCCTTCATTCATTTTTCTTTACTGCTTCATCAATAAAGTCCTATTTCTGTCCGGCCGCAGTGGATCGAATAAATCGTTCATTAGACACGCCCCCAGCCACGCGGGAAAAGAAACTGCCCAGTTTCCCACAGCCACCTTATCTCGCTCTGCATTTCGGACGCCGATGAAACTGGGGGAACTTAATTTCGCACGAAACGTTTAAATGATACAGCTGTAATGAAAACATAATCTCTCTCGCGAGGGGAACGGAAACGGGCAGAAATGGGAGGCGGCAAATGAAGGCGTCGGGGGCTGCAATGAAGGCGTCGAAAAACAGGCGGGCCGTCCTCATACATACGCCCGCTTTCATTTCGCTTCAAGTTTGAATGTGCGCGCAAACGCTGCAGTGTTTAACTTGGTCCTCGCTCGCCGGCTTTGGTCCTCCCTTCCAGCTCCCACAACTCGCGAGGTTCCTGTTTCCTAATGGAAAACCGGCCGCGCATCGATTTCGCTTGGCCAGTTGTTGCCGGAAAGAGAACGGAAAGGGCTGCTGCCGGCTATGTGGGCTGGGTGATAACGCTGCACCCTCAGCCGGGCTCTCTTTGCGTTTTGCGCAATTAGAACGGCCGAGCGCTCCCGGCTGCGGTTGAGCGTCGCGCGCAGGACCTTGTCCGAGAAGTTGGGCGTACGCGAGTTCGCGCCGCGCCGTCCCTCACCGCGCGTTCGATACAGCGGTTCATGCTTGCGTTGTTCCCGAATGCGACGCCGCGTTATTGTGCGTGCAAGTTGCGGACACAAGCTTGCGCGAACGTCATCGCAAATGCGTGCGTTGCACTGAGAGACGGAATTGCCTGCTTGTGTGCGGCGCCGTAATTGACTTTGAAACCCATAAAGCCTGCCCACTGGCGCAGCGGCGATATCCATTGGGCCTTGTTCTTGTAACCACCTTAAGGTCGTGTACGAGACCATTATATGTCACCAGGATGGAGGCGTAATGAGGGAACGTAGGCATGCAGGAGGCAGGTAGCGATGCTTGGATCGCGTTCTTTCACTCGACAGTTTGATAGTGCTGTTCATGCAAGGCGAATCCTGCATGACGGTGAAGCAGCGAAAAAGGGTAAAGTAAAAAAGGTGAACCCCTGCGGGCTTTAGACATTCATTTTTTTTCGGCCTCAATATTTCAGCATCGATTTTTTGAAGCCTTCTGAACTTACGGGGTACCGGATTCCATCGCAAAAAGCTTCACCGTTTCAACAAAGAGCATGCGCAGGAATTAGATGTGACCAAGACCTTTACAAACTACCAGCAATGGTGACATGACGCATGTCACAGTTGCTTGACGAAATACATTTTGTAGGCGCATTTAAGGCAAAACATAAATGCATATTAAAAAAAGAGAGCCCTGCTTTAATTTTAAAAAAGACACGTTCGTGTTTTGAAATAAATAAAAGCTGGCTTAAAACAATGTCGAATAGTGGTGAGATAAAAGCAAACCAAGAAAAGACACACAAAAAGACGCTATCAGCTGGAGCAGCACCAAGTATACAGAAGACTTCTAGCCGGGTCATAGGGAAATTGAGGATGCAAGGGTTGTGCTCATTAACCATTATATATCGCTAGTTTCAGCGGCCCACCAGGAACTGGCAGTGTATGTTGCATTCAGAATAATCTTTCCCAGTTCTTGCGGGGCACCATTAACACACAAAATTCACGCCTCGCATCCTTTCTATTGAAAAAAAAATTAAAAAGCAATGATTTAGCTGTTCTGACCACGGTAAATGGCGCAAAAGCAAGCTGAATGCCCACTTATAAAGCGTTGCCCAATCCACGTCTGCAGTCATGTGCTACTCTCTGGATACGTCCCATTGGGCTAGACGCTTCAGAGTACCCACCCATATTTTTCGTGGTCGACCTCCCTGTCTCATCTGCATTGATTGATTAATTGATTGATTGATTGATTGATTGATTTATTGATTGATTGATTGATTGATTGATTGATTGATTGATTGATTGATTGATTGATTGATTGATTGATTGATTGATTGATTGATTGATTGATTGATTGATTGATTGATTGATTGATTGATTGATTGATTGATTGATTGATTGATTGATTGAAGTTCTGAACTGACTAGAATGATTGAGTTGCTTAAGCATTTCATGTAGCCTTGCCTAACCCACCTTTGCTGGTATGCTCCGTTGTCGGGAAGCACGCGACGAATTCCCAAACATTTTGGAGGACGATCCCGGTTCCCTTTCTGTATTTCACACATCACGTATAGGTGTCGTTGCGCGCAATGCGGAGCGGCAACGTTTGCAGCAACGCGTGGTGCGCAAGTATCACTACTAGTGCCTTACGTATCACTACTAGTGCCTGCAGAGCCACTTACGTGCTGCAGGCGGGACAAAGTCGGCAAGGCGGAGGCTTCGCAACCGAGAGTATCAAGGTTAGGCCCAAGCAGCGTTTTGGGTTGTTTTTGTGCACTAGCTGAGAAGAGGCTTTATATAGCAAGGGCTTTACACAGACAAGGGCGAAATTAGGGTTGGTAGGTTGGTAGTGCGGTTGCAGTAATAAAGGTACCATTTCTGTTACGTAACTGTTTTTGAACGTAAAACCCTGCAGTACGAAAGCGTACTTTCTTCGTAGGCTTACAGTGGTGGCGGGGGATTTGTATGCAGGCGTGCTATTCGAGTCAAAGCAATGCAGTCATGATGAAAAAGCTAATCGTTCAGGCTGTTACGGGGCCCAATGCACAACCGCCGGCCAAAGAATAGTTAGTGTAGCGGCTAATAATGCTACAATACAAGCAATTTTGGTAACTGGATGGAGGTCTAGATATCTAACGTCTCGTATGTATAGTAATTCGTATAGCAAGCATAGTGACAGATGTAAGTTTCCGCCCTTGCTCGATCGTGCTTCAGCGTCAACAAAACAATTCGGTGATATTTTAACGTCCCTAAGTGGGCATACTTAGCTTGACAAACGTGCGCTCGATGCACGCGTGCACGAGCGCTAGACATTCCCTTGGTATTTTTACCTGAGGACACCATACACAAACTATTTACACAACAGCTTCGCCGTTAAAAAAAAAGTGTTCGGACTATACACTGTAGATGCCCATTGGTTTAACATCTCCTAATTTAACCCTCTCCCTTCCTTCCCTCTCTACCGGGTTTTTTCTTCCTTCTCTCGATCTCAAACTAACACGTGGAGAGCAAAGTATGTTTAGGCCGTCATCATCGACCAGGCAGTTGCGATTTAACCACGGAATTATAATACACACGGCCGAAGACATCACGGTCCCTGCCAGTCTACAGAGACCAGAAACGTTCGCTGAATTTCAAAAAAGAAAAAAGAAAAATGCGAAATCTTTTTCGCGCACGTAATTGTAGCAAACGATAAGCCCCCGGGAAGAAAAGGACTAATGAAGAGCCTCAGATAATCGCCTTCGATTTACAACGCCAAAAAGAAACTTACGCGCGACGATCGGCGTTCCAAATGGTTATTTCCGGCTTTCAGAGCGCCTGGTCGATGCCAGTGCACTTTCTATGTATACAATGAACAAATGCTAGCGCAATTAATAACCAACGATATCACATCAATACTTCCTTTTACTCGAAAATGAATGTTCGCGCTGTACACTCGCAAACGAGAAACGACTTGCGCAGTCATTCTTGCGTGTGTATGTGTTCGTGTCTGTGTGTCGATTGCGTTAGCATCAACCGGTTAACGAAGACAGGGATGGCGTACAAGAGACGCGCGCTTGTACTGTACCTTATTGCCTAATACGAGCCGGCGTGCATTTTTCGCTCAAATGGACGACTATGTGGACACCAGTTCATAGAAGGTTGTTGCCTGCACGGCTTATCGCATTTAAAGTATTGATCCATTTTAGCCTAGCTCGCGGGACGTGGCCGACCGCTAAAAAGGGATCCCAAATGAGCGCCTCTGCATTGTGGGCTTCAAAGAATCGGTAGTTTCGTTTTGCAGTAAGCCCGAAAAATTAAGTAAAAACATAACGCGCCACAGAAGCGCCTGCTGTGCTTTGTAAGAAATGACCCTGCCATCAGAAAAATCTGCGGAAATTCAGAGAATTGTCTAATAATGCGTAGAATTCTTGTGCCTCTTTTTTAGAGTGTGAGTACTTTATACCCGTATTTCTTTGTTTTTCTAAAATCTGTCCAACGATCAGTTATCTCCATTTCCGCTATTATAACGATTAAAGGTGTTACTTCCGCCAAGCCTGCATTTTGGGGGAAATGCAGAGCGTTACGCGGTTCACCGTTTTCCCTATTCTTTTCTATTTTTCTTATTTTTTAGTTCTCCCAAATCCTGTCCGACCAATTATCTCGAATTACCCTATCATAACGATTCAAGGTGCTACTTCCGAAAAATCTGCCTTTTTGTGAAAATGCAGGGCGTTACACGGTTAGCCATTTTCGCTATTTTTTTATTTTTCTTTTTTTTTCAAAATTCTGCCTCGCCAATTATCTCCATTTACCCTTACCAGGATTAAAGGGGTTACTTCCACCAAATATGCATTTTTTGTGTGAATGCAGGGCGTTACACGGTCCTGGCTGTACGGGTACTCGGCAAATAATTTTACGCATTAAAAACCGCGACAGCCGCGGCTACTCTGAACGTTCCCACAAGTAGTGGGATGAAATAATCGCAAATGTTACCTACTTACCCTTTTTTCCATCTTCCACTTTCATTTTAGCAGTATGTAATTCTATGTTTCTTTTTGCGTTGCTCCGGCAGAGGAGCTAAATGCGCTGATGCTGTCTTTGAAAAACTTGTGTTATTCGAAGCTAGCTGTGGCGTGACCAGCGGCATTCAGGGAGGCGACATTTTTTTAACCACAAACTCAAAATTGCCACAACCTGCACCGCATATTATTGTTTTCTATAATGCATGAATGTTTGACGAGTCAATGAACGCAAACTTACACGTGCGCTCTGAAAATAACTCTTTACACCCAACGTTGTACCTTAGTGGGCCTTAAAAAGACCCTGCAACACGTTTTTAAATTTTTTTTTGAAATCTTAAATGCTTGCAGAACCTAGTCACCTAACACACCCAGTACTTAGACTAGAAGCTCACAAAATACCTCAGCAAAAAAATTACTCCCACCTCCCCTCGCGGGAACCACTGTGTAGATGCGACGCATAGGGGGTTCCGTTGTTGTTTCCGTTAGGTTGATTCTCCCGTCGCGTGAAACGTGCCGTGAACCCCCTGACGCGGCTATGACGTAACACAATTACACATAATCCACTTTAATCCAATCCAAGCCTAGTCAAGCCAAGCCAAGCCAATCCAATTCAATCCAATCCAATGCCCCTCGCGAGAGAGTGTTCGCTATCGGAGAGGAGAGGGGGTGAGCGGCGGAGAGCGCAGCTCGCGCGGCGAGGAGAATGGGGGAGGGGTGTGGACGCACAACGACAACGCCGTATGGAGGGACAAGGCAAGTTAATGAGATGCCGTCGCATCTAAAATTACTGCTCTGTGCCCATTAGATAACCCGGAAACTCGCTCAAAAGATTTTTCTCTCTTTCCCGGTCTTGACGTTCTTCGACAGCTCGAATTACGTCACTAAGGCCATGTAGCGGCTGTTGGCCGGTTTTCCTTCTGTTGCAGCAATGCACGCTTTTCGATAGCAACTTTAAAAATAAGGCCACAAAAAACAAAGCAAAAAGGTAAGGCGTATCTGGTGCGACGAGCAAATCGCGCAATGCCGCTCCGTGCTGGCGATAACTGTAGCTTTCGCAGTGCTTCCAGACGCGAAGGAAAGAGTGAAAGCGCTTATCGAAAGTGTTTCAGGGTCCCTTTAACACGCTCGTAAG
Organism: Haemaphysalis longicornis; assembly: GCF_048455015.1. Lineage (NCBI taxonomy): Eukaryota > Metazoa > Arthropoda > Arachnida > Ixodida > Ixodidae > Haemaphysalis > Haemaphysalis longicornis. The sequence continues at coordinate 35,589,120 of NW_027526361.1, read as the reverse complement.
TAATGCGCTGATTGGCGCCGGTGTGCGTATCAGCAGAGTAAATACGGGTGCCGACTGTTTCCTGTTTGCTGCACGTCGGAGATATTTTTGAAAGAGAAGATGCACGCGGTAATGTATGCATAAGGGCTAGGACCCCACTTGCTGCTGAAGGCACTACTTTCGATTCCGGCGACCATGTTGTGATTTCTCTGGGTCGTCTACAACACAGCTGGCATATGTATTCGCCTAAAACACAGCTGACCAAAGACAAGAGAGAAACAAAAACAGAAAACATAGCACAGAAAATCCGCATCCCCTGAAGAATTATCGGGAGCACCTTTCCTAAGTTTAAAATGGCGTTTCTAGAACGCGCTTGCGTATCTGAGAGACTCCGATTGTCGCACCCGTAGTGTGGTATTGAATGAGTAGTCTGCTCCGGGACAGAACGAGCAAGGAAGAGGGTACGAACGCCCTTTCATAGCCGCCGCTGGCAGTCCTCCGGTCGTGCAGCGCAGCGTTTTCTTTTATTGGCAAAGCACCTCAGGACCTCGTTGTGTCCGCGGCTCGGCGTCCATGTACAGTGTTCCGCATGCTCGAGGAGCATTGGATTGGATTGGATTGGATTGGATCGGATTGGATTGGATTGAATTGGAATGAAATGGATTGAATTGGATTGGATTGGATTGGATTGGATTGAATTGGATTGAATTGGATTTGGATTTGGATTTGGATTTGGTTTGGATTGGATTTGATTGGATAGGATTAAATTGAATTGTATCAGATTGGATTGCATTGGGATTGTATATACTGTACACACACGTTGTCACTCATTTACCTGCGCGAGTGGGTAATGCCACGGGTGATTTACGGTAAAACGATCCCCAGTGCTTCGCCCACTCGTCCTGATTCACTTCGTGGAGATGCGCGATTTTTTTTTTCGCTAATCTTCTCATCTACTTTGCTCCTCGTGCGTCCGCTGTACCTTTCTCCGCCTTCCTACTCGCACTCTCTTCTCTTTCACCTTGAAGCAGTCTCTGTTCGCTCTATTTTATCCAGCCTTGTTTCAATCGATCACACGCTCGGTTACGCCAATGGCTACGCCGGCACCAAACGCACAAACGGTGCTTAGGAGCTGTGCTCTAAAACCTTGTCAGTTTCTTCGCCGTCTGACGAGCCTCATAAGCAGCCGAAGCGCGTAGCTTCTCTGGATTTGGACAAATTCCGCGGCGCCGGACGACGTGACCCAAGTACCTAACCTCACTGAAGCCAGAAAACCCCTTTATTTGACTTCCAGCGAAGTCGATGTCCCGGAAGGGCTTCCAAAACGAAATTGAGGCGCCTCTGGTGTTCTTGAAACGGCGCTGCCTAGATGATGACGTCGTCCAAGTACGCTAAAGGCATGGTCAATTTAGGGGCCCGAGGATTCAGCCTAAGCGGCGCTGAAATGCCGCTGGTGCGGTGCGAAGACCGAACGACATGCGGTAAATTGGTATGGAGTATCTGGCGCGCCCCATGGAACGACAGGCGCCTGCCAGTGCTCGAACAAAATGCACAAGGTAGAAAAATCTCAAGCCCCTTTTCGATGGACCAAAGCATCACCTCGAAGAAGCAACGGGAACTTTCGAACACAGGATTTTAGTTCAGAGGAGGGAGGGAACCCCGGAAAAAGGTAGAGGGTGAAGATGAGAGGGGAGAAAATAAAACAAAGAATATGGGAAACACAGAAGGGCCTCCGCAGGAAGTCAAGTCAAAATTTTATATTATGATAGCATACACGTTATCATGCTAGGTATTAACGGTAACATATGGGCCGCACTGCAGCGTTGCATAAAAGGATAAGTAGGCGCAAAAGTAAAATAAACCCTGTTCCTGCGACATTACCCTTTGCAGAGGAGCACGGGTATCGGCCTAGGACATCCACATGGCCGCGTAGAGGTTTAATTGGCGAAGGCCTTTTTTGGGAGCGATATGCGCCCGCAGTGGCCTATATCACTGTAATTTCCGTCTTAAATGAGGAGGGCAAGAGTACGCATGCTTGTCGAAGGGGGTAACGCTGTCGGCCACGTGCGGGCTGGTGTATAGGAAGAGGGCAACCGTAATTCGCCGCTGCACGCGCATTCCGGGTGCCCGAGGCGGTCTTTAAAGCTGCAACCAGTCGTGGCGTAGGAGTTGAAGATACGCTAAAACGACTGCCGTTTACAAGGGACGCCAGAACAGACTGCATCACGCCTCATCCTTAAAGCGTGCCCTTTAAGTGGATGCCACCAAACCAGCGGGCATAAGACGTCGCCAGACACATTTAACAGGGAGCCATCGTGCTTTTGCAACACCCACTAAACGCTTGGGTGTTGCAAATTGGAACACTTGGAGAGTGTTCCAATAGCAATGCGCCCGAGTATACAGAAGAGCACACAAGAAGAAGACGGGGCTAAGCACGACGTTCAGGGTTATAGCTGCACCCGTCGTTAGAATTTGCGTTACATGTAACGGCTTCTCTAAGGGCATTTTTATAGCGTTGATACAACAGAAAAACGCAAAGTCTGCTCATTGAATTGCCGCCCTTACCGCAGGAACAATTTCTCATAGCCGTTCTGTATGATTGGGGGCCCCATTGGGTTTGGCCGTTACATCTCCTTGGGGTGGTAGGATTAGGACGTACAGTTTTTTGTATGAATTGGATAGCAGGATTTGTTCGAGCCTATTTCTTATTTGCTTGGCTGCAAGTCTAATGGCCCTGGTTTTCTCAGAAAAATGGTAGCATTTGTAACGTATCCGGATATAGCAGCAATGAATAGCTGGGTATAATGGAACCCTCAATGGATGCCAGGTCACTATCACAACATTCGCAAATGACAAAAACCTTTTCCAAATTGTAAATATTATCAGAGAAGCAGATACGCCACTTATCCTCCTCTTTCTTTAAGTATGCAGCCAATCTCAAGAAGATTCTGAAATCCGAAAATACCACATCTTCCTTGTAGGTCCGCCAAATGTCAGCCATTAGTTTCTGGACGCTGGACGAAGTCAGGACGTTCGCCTCCTGCAGGTCAAACTCAGCGTGTTCCTCGGCGATAACCGGAACTTTCTAGCTGACGATTTATTCATTATGGAGCCGTACAAGCCGTCGCGTAGTAGGATCCATTTTTTTCGTCGCCATTACTTACCGGCTCACTAAATATTCGTTATGGACGCGAAACTTTCCGCGCCGGATAAATAAGGGGGAAAAAATATGAACCCGCCTTTGTGACCCACCAAATCCGCTATCAGCTCTGAGCACGACGTAATTAATACTTCTTATCGAGTTCCCCCGCCACGAAAAAAAAAAATAGTAATGCGCGACGGGAAAAAAAGGGGAACAGAAACGCGCAGTAATGAACTTCCTTTGACAATACCGCGAAACTTTCGCTCTACAGCTTCGTCCGCTTCCTGGTGCGCGATTATTTACTTTATTTCCCCCCCCATTCGTCGTTTTCTTGCTTCGTAAATTCGGCGTGTTCCCCAAGATACGATCTCGATGAATGTGAGTCGCAACTCAAACTGGGGAGAAATGAACGAGACAAGAAAACAATTGTGTGCACCCCCCAGCGCAGTACATTTTCCTGTCATTTCTCGGGGACATGTCCACGGCGACACGTTCGTTGTTTTGGTCCGAACTTTCGTTTGAAAAAGAGCAAGGCTTGTTTTATGGACGCCGAACTTGCTCTTCAGTAAGGAGAAAGCCAGCATGAAGGTAAACGTAAAAAAAGCTCTTTTGAGTGCGGCGCACTTTATATCGGGAGATAAACACAATTAATTTGGCCATGGCCAGTGTTTCTGTTGTGGGTCGTCGGAAGGTCCTCGTGTCTTTACTCTGCGGGAAATGACTCGACATGAGATTTAAATAAACTTCGCATACACTCGCAGAGCGACTACATTTCTCAGGCTTGTTTCTGATAATACTTCAGTCGATATAACCGTACGCTCCTGACGTTAATAAAAATGCATTAGTATACATGTAGCTCCATAACACTTTTTCGGGGGGGTTATTTGTACGGAGGAACTTAAGACATCTGAATCCGTCATGAACGACACAATGAACAACACAGCACTCCTAATCACTCAGACAAAGGAATAATGAGCAAAAATATGCACTTCTATTGCTTTTCTAACCAAAAAATGCGCTATTTATTTCCAAATTTATTTATGGGAAATTGATCCAATGTCACAAGTTTTTTTTTTTTTTTTGCTACTCCCAAACGCAGACTTAGAATCTAGGGTTGTGCATTATTTATTTGAAGGATGCTGGAAGAGATAACAATGGACAGAGACAAACGGCTATGGTTACACAGTAGACTTCATCAGATAAACCAAACAAACAGTGTTTATACCTGGTAATCGGTCAGATACGTTAAACATCACGCACAAAATTAAAAATTAAACGCATAAAAAACGCCTTACGTTTCGAACTACTGTCTACCTGTTTATTTTGTAATTTCTATATACTGGCCGGTAATGGCCTCATGTTGTCGTCGCTTCATGTTCACCGTAACTGAAAATGGCATGTCATTGTGCCGCTCCCCCCCCCCCCCCCCTCCCGCACCTGTTACACAAATGAAACCATAAGCTTATGCCCCGTAGCTTCACGAGGGCTGTGAGTAGAAATCCGCTATAGGAGTTTATGTGTATGGCAAAATAGGCAGGTGTTTTTCGGTGCTTACTTGGCTTACTAAATCAGTAGGTATCGCTGTGCTCACTATGCAAGAGCCATGAAAGCAGTCTTCATGGGCTAAAAAGAGAGAGACGGGCAAAAAAAAAATCCTGGGTGCATATATATTTGCCTAGGTGCATATGTATTTACCAGAACACGTTCAGAGCACCAGGTCTTTATAAGCATATTTGAGAGTAGTACATGTTCATTATAGCTCATTAACTTTGCCCTGCAGAGGGTTTAACCAGGCTTGTGAGCGAATTCGTTTATGTCCTGGGAATAAAGCTTCCAAAAAACACTCTTTGACGCTCCTCCCCGTTCTTTGCACAGTAAAGTGTGTAGTAAGAGTTCCGGTAGCAGGGGTCAGTCAAACACGATAGCTTTCACAGAAACGCCGGATCAACAACGCCAAGTTCACTCTATATTCACAGTTCAGCAGGACTCCGTCCTATTAGTTTTGAGCTGACTGATACACCGATGCACCACAGAGATAGCATTAGCTGAAAGGGAATAATTTTTATAAACAGGGCCTGTTGACCTGTTTTTTTAATATTTACACCTGCGATTATATAGTTTTCTACAGGCAAGTGTTTTTGTTTTTCAAGTAAAACTGGAAGTCGTTAGCCTAGCTACAAGACACCCCGTGATTTAAAGCTGTCACTACGTGACAGCACAAAGATATCTCTACTACGAGTTGGAAACCTATCTATGAAGTGGTTTGTATTTTTTTTCTCCATTAGATTCGTAGTCTCGCATCCGGGAGCTGAACCCGAGACTTTATGCAGAAGCTTATCACTTCACTAAACACATTTGGCGTCCTTGTGCTTTAAAGAGACCTTGAAGACATCTGTAATCAAAGGAGAGCGTATATGATCTCACTTCTGTCGACCCCACTTCGAACTCACATCACTGTTCTTGACGCCACCTGCATTTGAACTTCGAAGCTAAGATTGAGGCCCGCTTAAATTAGGTAAGTTCACTCGGATATCGAATGATTTCCAAGACCTCAATGTCACCTCAACGTGAAGTACAAGTTTTGTGCTAAGCGTAAATTATCTTAAACCATTTTCTTAAGAGGTGATGTACGTTATTCATGTTAAACCCACTCCCTACCTACTTAGCCTTTGCGCTAACAATTATAATAAGGTCAGCTGTAACCTGCTAGAAATACTGGCACACAATTATAAGGACATAAATAAAATACGTTTTCGGGCATTTGTTAAGTCCGGTAGCATTCTATAGAACAGTGAGGTGTTTGCGCCAAACGAGAAAAGAGAGAGGAGGCAAAGCAATAGGAAGCCAGTCTAAAGCAGGACCAGGTATTACTAGTTTTGGCACCGACAATTTATGGTTGAGAGTGGACAGCTGATTACGGTCTTAGGGAAATATAAAACACCTTGTGATAATTAAGCAGATGATGACTAGAAAGATATGCTTTATTTTTGGCATGCATAATGAGAATCACACGAGAACCTTTATGCCCAAAAGCAAGCTCATTGATCTTTCGCTTCTCTCTAATCTTAAATCTAACCTCAAACTCGTCGGTTGCTCCGATAGTCAAGCTTCCAACCTCTCTCACTAATCAAACCACAGCCGGTCACATCACTCGGCGCTTAAATCGTATATGGTGCTACGCAAGATTTTGACCTCCTTTCTTTAGAAGATAACTTGTCAATGCATCTGTAGTCCCGGCAGATCATACAAAACTCTGAAGCCTGCCGCAACTGTAAATCATATCACGCGGTACGCATAATATCTTAAGGTAACAACAGACAACTTTAGTCATTTCCTTTATGCGTAGTTGCAGTCATAAACTAAGAGAACCAAAACTCATTTTACAAACAATATATGAAGGTCTCGTAATAAACATTTCAAATTGTGACACGCATAATTAAAAAGCAAGACCGGAGGGAGGCACATATCGTTACTGATGGATTAATTAGCGAGACAACCGGGAGGTACTATACACTTCGTGCTTTTTAATCCTCCGCAAGTTCCTGTGTTAAAAATTCTGCTCACTGGTCAGTTACGGCGGTAATGTAAACAACTCCTTTACGTTACAATGCTAAGCTAAACATTGCGCAAAGATCTCGTTAATGTTACTATCCGAAAAACTTGACAGTCAATAGCGTTACGTAAAACGGTCGTAAAAGGCTTTTCGCGGCACGATGGAAAGCTTAATTACTTACGAGCTATGAGCGGAGGATAACAAAAAGCTTTTTGATATTATTTTTTTCTTCACCCTTTTGCAAAGCATTCTTGTAGAGCACAACGAGAAAAGGACGGTTCTTCCCACAGTTATATCATTTTCGTTTGTTACATCTTTGCACCTCCTTATAACGACAGCTTCTTGTATCCTCAATTCCACTTCATTCGACACAAAAATACCGATTGCTCGAATTCTAAAATAATTTGTCTGTAACCGTTGGTTTTATTTCTGAAAGACGCAGGAAATACAAATGTACGTCTCTGGATTATTTCTGGCCAGTATTACAGGATACTTAACTTGGGCATCAAAACAACCACTTTGACAACCATTTAACACTTAACCACTTTAACAAAACTTTAAAATTGTTCCTGTATTATGAACTGTCGCAATATGAATAGTATCCTATCAGAAAGGCTCACGAACTCGTAGCTTTACGGTCCTATACGCACTCCAAAATGCGATTATAAAACGAAGAGAAAGAAAACAACGCAAAAGCACTGTTACTGCTCATTTATATCGCCATTAGCGAACACTGCATTATTTATTGCATGGTGTAGTGCAGTGTGCATTTGTGGTATTAATGGTGCGTGCTCATTTACTCATGTTGAGGATACCAGGCATCTCAATAAACAAAACGAAGAAAAACCGACCCCACCTCTCCCCCATGAAAGCCCGACAAACTTAGCTATGCGATACAACACAAGCAACCAATTACAGATTTATTAATAAGAATCATTTTTTTCGAGTGTTTTCCAGCTAGGACCGTGTAATACCCTGTACTTCCACAAAAATGCAGATTTGGCGGAATTAATACCTCCAATTGTTACAGTAGCGTAAAAGGAGATAACTGGTCGGAGAAAATTTCAAAAAACCAAAGAATAAGAAAAAAACTTAAATTTTCCCAAAAATGCTCTGAAAAATAAAAACAATGCATCTTATACATCGCTCCCCAAAAAAACGCAAAAAAAAAATGTGCAACAGAACATTTAAAATACCAATAAAAAATAGCGAAAATGGGTTACCGTTTAACGCTTTGCATTTTCACAAATATGCAGATTTGGCACCTTCATTCGTTTTTCATTTCACACTTTTAATTGTTATATTAGCGTAAATGGAGATAATTAGTCAAACAGAATTTTGAAAAACCTAGAAGAAAGAAAAAAACTAAAAAATAAAATTTTCACAAAAATTATCTGACAAAATCAAAAATATGCACCTTGCACATCTCCCCCTCAACTGAAGAATAAACAAAAAAAGTCCGCAGAAACGACATTGGAAATACGAATAAAAAATGCGTAAACCAAACAACTCTGCAATACGCCCCGCATCTTCGGAAAAAAGAATCATAATTAGCGCAGTAAGCGCACTTCGTCGCTGTAATAGTTTAAATTTACATCACTGGCGAAAAGAAATGAAGAAAACTTAAATGAATTAAATAAGCAAGCGTATTTCGCTACTCATAGCCATATCAGGGGCGAAGCACCTTCGGAGCTCGGGCTGTTGGCGTCTCATGTAGCCCCGGTACTGAAACACCGGGACAGTCGTTTTCAAACGCCTTACGCTAGAACGCTTCGCGCTTCAAAGACACCAGACTTTTACACCAAAGGTGTTACCTTTACCCCCAATGGCTTCATCTCCGTGGGCAAAAAGGGCAACGCGCCAAGGCTCCGAGGCCTAAGACGCCGAGCACTCAGCATCGGCATCTCATTATACACTTCATCATAACTTCGAAACCGCATCATATATCGAAACCGCATCGTCAAAAGACGTGTGGAAGAACCCTTCTGTGAAACCGGAGGTGTTTTCTTAGGGCGATATTTAAATGGCTACAAGGTTTTACCTTGGTTACTAAATTTGAGGAACCAGTTGGTAAAACATGCCGCCCACATTGACTACACCCATTCGCTTGCACCTCTATCGAACCCAGCGTGACTACCAGGAAACCGTGAGATTGAACACAAAGTAGGCATTAACCTTCAGTACGAACTATCACCTCAAACGTTTCCAAACGATCGAGAACTTTGTGGTTATCAAAGAAATGTAGAGACCATAAAGCTTGAACATGATATTAATTCACATGTTACCTGTTCCTTGCAGTTTACGTTTCAATTAGGCTATCAATTATTCAATGCCTCCGATTTTTAGTGCAATACTTTAGTTGTCTGCACCCCTATTTCTGAGAAATTCAACAGCAATACACGGAAAAAATACCTTCAGTGTCTTCCGAATATTTTTTGCGCTGATGACGGATTTTATCAAAATAAAGACGAAAAAGAAAACTGACCACAGCAAGCCTTTTCAAAACATGCCTACGACGCCGATTCCGCGGCTTTTGGCAGAAACAAAGAAAAAAGACGATTTGCCATATTTCCATGCCCAAGTTCTGTTTCCCTGTACGCTTGATACCACTCCGCTATACAGGCGCTCTCTCATCCGTCCTCATTTGCTGCTGCCAACGATACGACGCTGGGCGGGAGAAATTTCCGGCCGAATCTGACCTCTGCGTTATATCGCCGGCAGATGACGTCCACTAGAGAAGCCCGAAGTATCTCTCTGGAGTAATACGCCCGCACCATGTTCTCGACAGGATTCGACGTGACCTGTGGAGCCCTCTGGTGGTACACGGCGATAGGTCGCCGCTTGAGCCGGCCCGGTATGGTACGAGCCGGTGATGGATGGCAGAATTCGTGGGCTGGACCGCCCGCGATCAATGATTGATGGACGAAGCCGGAAAGGCTCTTTTCACCCCCAGAGGGCTCCAAAGGGAATGCTTGTTCTTTGGCCCGGCATGCGTATTTCTGGTAATACAAGGCCCATCGCTTCCACTTTTTGTGTTCTTTTACACGAAATGCGGTGCGTTTCGCCGAGCATTTTACTTGCTTAGAATATTTATGCAGAATTATTTCAATTATTCGGAAACGTGTCCGGACCATGGAGGGTCGATTAGCTAATGCCAGCACACGATGGCTGAGAAAAAACAGATGGGAGCCTGTTCTGAATTCCTGTAAGTTTTTGAAGCCACTCGCTATGCAGCCACGCTGGGCGAGCATTCGTTTAATTGCGTGAGCGATAAATCGGGAATCTCGGAAAAATTTTCCCGGCGCTCTTCTTATATCGGCTCCGCTCTGTCAAGAGAGCGAGCCGTAGAATTGTGCAAGACGGCAGAGGGGAGAGAGAGCGGGAAGACAACGCTGGTGGCGTTGCCATAGAGACGACGTGTCGAAGCGTGGCTTGCCAGCTGACTTTGCCTTTACGGGTCTTGAGACTCGCTAGGCCACTTGTATGCTTTGTACAATTCAGTCCGCTGCGCTTGCAGGATGCAGACGGGGAAGGCATGGGAATGCTGGTGACGAAGTGCCTATACTGGTGGAGAACAAAAGTAATGACAGGCAGCCAGTGCCGCTGCTAATGCGAGCAGACGGTACCGCTACGGTTGGCACGGTGCCCTGAAATGTGCGAGAAACGCCGCGTTGCGCGCACCTTAAGCCCTAGCAAGGCGTGCACATTATGGCAAAGCTTCAAGTTCGCTATGAAAAAGAACGAGCTTCTCACGTTTCTTTTTTGAATCCACTCATGGATCCTCATTTAATTTTATGTTCAGGTCGCCGTTTTTTGCCATTGTTTTAGCAGAACCCTTGTAAGCCCAACAAGTCGAAACATCCTGCGTCATCTCCATCGAAGCACCAGAAAAATACACTATTCGCGCACCTAATCAAAAAAATTAAAGCCATTCCACTCGATGTGAAAGCTGTCGGAAGACTGAGCAGTGATTCGCCATAATGGGCTGTAGCGCCGTTATCCGCTCACTGCCACCACCCAATGCAATTCAAATTTACCGCCTTCCCAGTGCGCGTGCACCCCCGGCCTGAAACTCCCGCGCCCGCGGGAGTTATGTTTTTTTTTTTTTTATGCTTGCTTTTCCTCCCGCACGTGCCGGCGTTGCACTGCCACTTTTTTTTTCACTTACGGTAGTAAAAACCAACCGAACGAGCGTTCCTAACTAAATGAACGCGGGCGCTTTCGGTTAATTACGTATATTTTGCCTCAAATGTACCTACCGTTTTTTGTTTTTGCGCTAAACAACAGGAAGATGTATGATAAGCGGCAGCGGTTCGCGAGTTTCGAACGCTTATGGCTATATAAACCGCTTCGCTTTCGAAGCCTCTGGATTACGCCGCGATGACAGCCATTACGACTAAACGCCGTGGGGCTCTACTTGGGTCCAGCGACAGAGCTACGACGACAAGGCGAGCCCCTAAAGTGCGCTGCACTTGAAAGAAACGTTACAAAAACACATAATAAGCGCGCTCTCTTTGTGGCTCCGTATTGCGTGGTTCAGAAGGCTGCTACATTGTGTTTGCGAATCTTGCTTCACGTTGCTTTCTTCGTCCTCATTGCTTACCAGACAGCCGACTATTGGGAACTCCATACTCAGAAGCTACGACTCTCTATTTCGACAGCTTCGAAGAACAAGTATTACAAACGCGCGTTGTAGCAGTAACGAAGTATTCGATAAGTATGACCAGGCGAAGCAAAAATGCTTTCGCATTCGATGCAAGTAAGCAACCTTAAGAATGCCCAGAAATTTTGCACTTTCCCTGCCATCGCGTGCTAAGCATTGCGTTTCAAAAGCACTGACCACCTTCGAAAAACGAACATTTCGAACCCCTGCATCAAAAGCAAATCACCATTATTATTACTTATCCTGAAAAAGCCATTCAAACTGTCAAATGCCGTCAGTCTCTGTTTTTGGCTGTATTTCACAGAACGTGTGCCAAGGACATTGAGTAGAGAATTTGTTAACGCAGTATAGGTTTTTTTTTATGCTTGCAGGGGCTATTTGCGCTCGCTTATGGAACACAAGTGCGTTACATATTGTGTTGAAGTCCGCTTTGCTTATGCAGCAACACGACCCTTTAAAATGCGTGTTGCGCAATCCTCTTTTGGTGCAAGTTATATAACAAAATTTGTTGGCTATTTGCTTCCACGTGAAATGTTGAAGCACAAATAAAAAAATACTATTTACGCACGATATGTTGCAGATATGTTGCCATTGGGTAAGAACGGATACGTTACATTCTGGCTGACGCCGTAAACATTGTTGCTAGGCATGGCGCCCTCGACATTGGACATCGGTGTTTGTTTCAAGTTTCAAGTTTCAATTTTCAAGTTTCAAGTTTCATGTTTTATTATTTCCAAAAAGAAGCAGTTACAAAATCAAGGGTATACTGACGAAAGTCCCAGAGCCGAGGATTAAAGTGGGACCCTCGGTTCGTAGATAGAATTTGATGTTAAAATTTATACACAGCAACTATGGTCACAGTTCATCCGTGCTGCCGCATGCCGCTCCCTAGAGCGCACACTCCGTAGAGCGCACGCTTCGTTCTATGCTCTTCGCCCAGCGCAGTCTTTTCCAAAGAGGCGCGCTTCGGCTCTGATGGTACCGAGCCCCAGCGCCGGCGATCCGCCGCTGACGTCACGCTAGCTCACTGATCAGGCGCGCTCCAGAGGCTTGGCCCTTCACGAGGTAACGATACGGCTGGTTTGACTTCCTTGTCCGACGTATAAAATTGTTCTACCTTGAAATGAACAGCAGATTTCGGATGGAACCCGAATGCGAGCAATACCAACGTATGCGGGTTTGGCTGTCTTACTCTGCAAGTGAGACAGCGAAAGTAAGTAAGAGAAGTCGGTTTAGCTACCGAAAGTGCGGAAACCCGGCAATTTCACAGACAATCGCGCATAGGTGTTATACGCGATCCTCTTATAGCCGGTATCGTAAGGGTGACTGGTGCATGGGCACGCCATGGCTACCTTGAGCATCGGCTCAGTGACATGCAGGAAGGCGACTTACGAGTCCCAGTACCGAGGGTTAAAGGGTTTGTTAGTGTGGTATGGGCTTTTGGGCAATGCAATCACTGCATTGCACGCCAGAATAAAACTAACATTTCCACTTAAATAAGCTCGTTATTGTATAATAAAGTGTGCATTATCACTAATCCCCACACTTGCTTGTCGGCTCATTGCCTCCTCGCCACTTGGCCTCACACTTCTTGGCGTAGCATTTTTCTCCCCTTCACTTTGCTGCCCCCGGGTTTTGAGCGACGCCAGGCACGGGTGGAACGCAAGCTTAGACAGCTCCATTGTTGAAAGAAAACATAAGGCATATTTGAGGCAAAAGATCAATGAACAACAAGCACCATCACTGTTCGTTTAATTGAAAATAAATATTTGTTCGGTATTTGCGACAGCAAATAAAAAAAATACGCGTTGAAAACAATGTTACGACCCAAAGTAGCTAGCACGCGCCAAGCAGTCGTGGCACCGTACAATGTTCAACAGTAACAAAAGGTTCCAGTAGATGGCGCGAGTGGTGGAACGCGGGAAAGTTGAATTGATTTTAGCAAACCTCCTTCGTGTTTATCGTGGGATGATCCAAAGGGAGGAGAAGAGCATGAGAGGTTGTCGGGCAGAGAAGAAAGACATTTACTTGGCAGATAATGCAGAAGACTGCAGTCTGTCGCCGACATTTTCCAGCGAAGTCAGCAAATACACGGCCATTTTGTTCGTTAGGGGCGTGGGTGTGGGCGTTGCTTTTCTGGTCGCAATTTTTTTGAAGCCGGAGTCAAGATATGCGTTTAGGTGGCGACCACACTTTGCTGACGCATCGCGCTGACCACAATATCAACTAAACAAAAATAACGTATGCCAAACCAAGAAATCATATGCAGAGCCATCAGAGAAAGAGTTAATACGTGATGGCGTCATCAATTGCAAAACAGGTTTGAGTGCAGGTGGAGCTAATAAAGGTAATATATATGCGCATATTCCAGGTAAGAGAAAAATTGGTAACATCAAATTGTGCACTGTGTTGCGGCCTGCATTTATAATGTAATAATGCTGGTATAACTTTATTGCCTGTAGATTCGTACAGCATCTTTTCATAACGATGTGAAATTAGGACAAACAATGATACAATGTTAGGACGAAGCAAAGGCTTCTTGAGCTCAGAATTTGTTTCTTGATTTCTCACGCTCCCCTGTGACCTTTCTGTTCTCTTTTTTTACAACAATTAACGAGCACCGTCTCGCTCAACCTTTGTGGGCAGTTCAATGACACCTGAAACAATGTAGAACTATATACATCGTCATTCTTTGAGACCACCTGGACCTTTACGTAACCCACGGAACACTCTATGTTACCTTATTTTTTACCTCTTCCTTTTTTCGCCCTCTCTTTCGCCCTGTTTCCTTTAGGGCCTTTATTCCCTTCACCCCATCCCCGCAGAGTAGCATGTAGGCGAATACATGCCAGAAGACCTCTCTGCTTCCTTCTAATAAAGAGCTCTCTCTCTCTCTCTCTCCCCCCCCCCTCTCTCTCTCTCTCTCTCTCCCTCTCTCTCTCTCTCTCTCTCTCTCTCTCTCTCTCTCTCTCTCTCTCTCTCTCTCTCTCTCTGCAATGAACTATAGAGTGATAATGCGAGATTAGAAAAAAGCCCGCACACACACTGGCTTTGTCTTTGCTATTCCCCTTTTGCTACAGGTTTGTAACATCACAAAGGAAAAGAAAAAGCAAAAGGCTGTCACTACACTTGTTGCTCCACGATGACTTATGGTAGTCAGAAAAATTACCTATGCTTTTATGACATCTATTAAGTTGTACCGAGAAGGAAAAAAGGAGTCGTATCGAAACTCACAAAAGAGACACGAGCAACAGGGAGCGAATATTAACGTTCCGACGCCGATTCATCATGCTGTCCCCAAAGACACACGGTCGGCCCTTACAGCGGCGGCCTATGCATTTCGTCCCCTACAAGTACCGTGCTCAGCGCTGCGGGGCAGCGGCGGCCACCGGGGTTCATGCCGAATGAAGCTGCTACGTGGGGCTGGGGAAGCGATCCTTCTTCGTCAGCACGCCTTCGTCCCTCTTTCGGCTAAGTTGGCGGCCCTCTCCTTGGCAGCAGCGCCGTATCCTGGGAATTCTGTCCCGACAGCGCGGGTGCGTGTCTAGTGCGGGTGGCAGTTTAGCCGTGTTGGCGCACGCTTGGCGGCTTACAAACGCGCGCTCAGTGCACCGGCAATGTAGCGACCTGCGTTTTTTTTTTAACACGAAAGTGTTTTATTCCGGGATACACAAGTAAGGAAGGAAGGAAAGGAAGAATGTAGAAGGAAGGCAGGAAGGTTCACTTGGCTAGAGCCTAGTTTGCTATCCTGCACGTGAGGAAAGGGAACATAGGCAAAAAAGAGAAAGGAAAGAATGAAGACAAATTGGAGCAGACAGGTATGCCCAGCGCTGAAGCACTAAACAAGATTTCACTGACGTCGTATCCGTCGCGGAAATGACGCCAGTACAACGAAGCAAGCGGCCTGTAAAGGGTGCACCCCTGCACACAGGGTCTTCCTGACAGGAAGCAACCTTTAGTGCTAAAGAATACGTTATCCATAGGGTTGTTCGTTTAGGGGTATTATTTTTTATCATGAAAGTGTTTTACGCCGCGATACCCCAAGATTTCACTGACGTCATATCCGTCACGGAACTGACGCCAGTACACCTTTGCGGAAGCGACTCGCCAGCAGGACGTCGCTCGCCAAGAACATCCACAAGACAGCCGCCGACCCGCAAATCATGCTGAGCTGCAGATTTGGCTGCACATTTCACTTTCGTGTTTTACCGATTCCTATGACAGAGAAATCAACCACAGTTTTGCTTTTCTGCGGCCTCGGCTCCCAGGACCTTTCATGCGCCCGTGCCCGCCCACTCCGCTGAAAAAGTTTGCGCGGCATGGCTCGGATGTCATCGTCGGAAGCGTGGGCGTCACAGGGCAATTTTTATCGCTCGCGAAGGCTGCCTCCGGTGTCTGCAGTCTAGCAATTGCCTAGCTCTAATGAAGTCATCAGCCTTTCTACTGTGCGTAAAAGGACGAACAGCGAAGCTCGAGCAACAATATGCTTTCACCAGGGCCTAGTCTCAGTGTTGCTCGAAACAAAAAAACCTTTTGTTTGTAATTTGCGATTGAGCATACCTTTTAGTCAATTAGCTGAATGAAACTTGGAAGGAGCAGAGATTTCTTCTCGCGGGCACAAATGGAGCCGTCAATTTCTCTACCGCAGGAACCGATCTATTGTCAGGAGACCGGAATTTTTAAACGTTTACAACTTCACGCTTTTTATAGTTTGCGAAGGCTGTCTCCGGAGTCGGCGATCTAACAATCGCCTAGCGCAAGAAGGCCCTTACCAACTTCTGCTAAGCCGTAGGCTGGCAACAGTGTGCGTCTGAGAATTGAAGGTTCAGCTAAGCACTCGTGGCTGAATGTAGTATACGATGTGTAAGAAGTATGCTGCCGTGGCGTGATCTTCCGGATTCTTGGAAATGTTGCTAGCATAGTAGTTCCGGCGGGATTTAAATAACAAGGGCTTCGTCCTGAGCCAGCATTGATCAGCTAACAGAATTGGTATAGTTCTCATTTGACTTTCTGATTTTCTCGCGACGCATTTGTTTCCTCGTATCATCCTTCTAAACGCTTCCTGGTTTTCATATCATCCGTACTTCATTCTTTTACTGTTAAGCCACTTCCCCTTTTCTACTCTTTTGTTTAATTTCTTCAGTTTTTGCGTGTATTGAATTTCACCCTCCAGCTTCATTACTATCTGTGACCCTTTTCAGTGCTTGTGTACTACAACTACCCAGTTATGTTCCTTGGCGATGGCTTAAGTCGGCGGCTGGCAATCGCGCAAGCAACATTCTTTGACGTCATAGAGAAATCGCCCGAAACTGTGTTGAAAGTCGGCACTGCTCCATATTGTTATGGGGCATTCATTAAATTCTCCGTGAAGAGGACGGTATACATGCACTGTGGTAGCCGGGATCATCATCAAGAAGAGAGATGAAGAGGACGCTGGCGGTGAAGCGCGTTCGTTCCTGGCTTGCGCGGTGCTCTCTTCCACCGTCGTTCGTAATAGCTAGCCTCTGAATGAGTATGTAAATACACCATTGTAAATACAGCTTTACCTTGTATCAATATGTATTTTTTTATTATCTCGATAATTTGTTTGAAATCTGCGATAAAATTGCTACCATTGCTATCGGGAACAAACATTATTATGAAGAACCAAGTATCTTTGTCTTCATGGCTTATTTAATCACACAGGTAAATAAAAACTTAAGATTATATTTGCAGGGAAATTCTTCCAGGCGAGAGTCAAGTGCCCACTTACTTCTTCTGTGGTCCTCAGTATTGTGTAATGTGTCGACAGATAAGACCAGTGATCAAAAACAGGGCTTCTAATGTCACTGAAACTGCGGTGAAATAGTCGACTTGGTAGCGAGTCTTGAGTACCATCCTATCGGTACATTTGTTTTAGCCGGCTCGCCCTCTTGATGGAGTAGACGGTGATCACCAAGGCGCTGCAAGAAGCTTCTCAGAACGTCACGCTTACTACGACTTCCCGAGCGGGCTAATAATTAGTAACGCAGCACAGAAAGACGGCGATCGTGCGCGCTTAGTACAAGAGTATGAGAGGCAGTAGGGAAAGGTAATGGAGCACTAACGGTGAAGATTAAGCGGCCAGGAAAACAGGCAGTCGCAGCGGGAAGTCATCTGCATCACGTCTCGCTGATCGATGACGGCTCCACTAATTGGCCAAAATGAGGCGCCTCCAGCGCGCAAGCCTAGCCCCGTCTTGCATTATAAGCGGATATGAGTCACTTCGTTGTTGACCGTTCGCACAACCAATTCCCGCGGGCACCGGTTGGGTAGGGGTGGAAAGTTTCACTTCTTGTGCCGCGCCGCGGGTTTAGAGTGGGAAGCGTTTCTTTTTCGAGCAGAGAAAACGTTCACTTATCGCGACACCAGTGGTGTTATCACGTGCAAACATAACAGGGTGCCTCGTACGAGCAAACAGCGCACGTTCGGGTTTGTAAATGAGGAAGTAACGACGTATACAACGCCCTGTTTTGATCATAAGAGGGTAATAACTGGCATATTGACTACCGTGGCTGCTTTCGCCGAGGAGGGAAATATGTCATAGCTCTGGTTTTCTAAATGCGTATTGACGGTTATGTGGAAGTCATAAATTCGACTTTTGAAAGGCAGTTCTCGAACTGTTTTGGCCTTCCAGAGTAGAAAAACTAGAGGTAAACCCCACGAGGGGGTCATAAAGAGGGCGCGATAAACAAACTTTTCGACGCCCTTTGACGGCATCTTAAGGGATCCTGGCGACGGTAGCGCGAGGAGAAATTTATCGCAGCTCGGAAAGTCGAGGCGATTTTTTTTTTCGCGGTAGCAAGTTCTCGATCCTTTCGGAAGCGTACACTTGGAGTATACATTCCGCTAATATAGCCATTAGACGTAAGGTTAAGGCGCACGGATGGCGGAGGAGGAGAGGCAGCTTGGGAGAACCATCCATCCGCGGCAGCGGAAGGCGCTCGAGGCTACCGGGCCCCGGCGGCGGGCCAAATGAAAACTTATACGGCAGCGGCGGAACCTGCGTGGCGCGGCGGCGGCGGCGGCAAACTCCGTCCCACGAGCGCAAAAACGCGCAGGCAAAACATCAATTTGGTCTTTGCAAGCACGCCGTAAGGGCTCCCTTTGAGGCCATTACTCTTCATCCTAAGTCAATTTTGAGACTCGAGCGCACACCTCGCCCGAGGTTATAAAACGGCGAAAAACACTGTTCCTTTTCGGTGCTTGGATGTGCGCGCGCTTCAAGGGCGGGCATGCATTGCTTCGGGCAGGGAGGGAGACGAGATAGATCGGGCGTTGCCGTTCAGGCATGAGCGCTTCGCTTTTAGGTCGTCGAAACGACGTGCGTGGGCCGTCGTCTAACGTTGTGAAAACAGGATGTGCCTGGCCCGCCATGCCGAGCCTGCAGCTTTTCCGCGCCGCTGCCGTGTTTAGCATCCGCTTCTGTATCGACAGCAGCAATACCCGCTTGATAATGGGGAAGCGTTAAAACGTTGCCGTTATCACTCGCAGGGCGCCGTGATTTGAAAGGGCTGTTTAAGGAAACAAGTGCGGAGTTAATCTCTCTGGGAATAGAACCTCTGACTACGTGGATAGCCCGGGTGATTTCCTTGCTTCCGTTAAGGGTAAAGACATACGCACGCACGCACGAACGCACGCACGCACGCACCCGCACAGAGAATGTTTGTAAACCTGATCACCGCGCAGATTACCCGTTCGTACGGGCGTCACACAATCTGTCCTCCACGATTCCATCGAGTGAGTGAGTGAGTGAGTGAGTGAGTGAGTGAGTGAAAAAAAATTAAAGCCGTTCCACTCAATGTGAAAGCTATCGGAAGTGCAGAGCAGTGATTCGCCATAATGGACTGTACCACCGTTATCCGCTTACTGCTACCACCCCATGCAATTCAAATTTCCCGCCTTCGCAGTGCTCGCGCGCCCCCTGCCTGAAACTGTGCCAGCGCGAGTTCTGTTCTCTTTGTGCTTTTCTCCCCACACGTACCGGCGTTGCACTGCCACATTTCGCGTTTACTATCGTAAAAACCAACTCAACGTGCGTCCTGCCACATTTCGCGTTAACTATCGTAAAAACCAACTCAACGGGCTCTGCCGGTTAATTACGTATATTTTTCCTCTAATGTACCCATGGTTTTCTTTGCACTAAACAACGGGAAGATGTATGACAAGCGCCAGCGTTTCACGAGTTTCGAACGCTTATGACTACATAAACCACTTGGCTTTCAAAGCCTCTGGGGTACGCCACGAACAACAGCGTAACCCCGGGACGCCGCCTTGGTGCTCTATATACTTGGGTTGAGCGAGCGAGCTAGGACGACAAGGCTAGCGCCTAAAGTGCTCTGCACCTAAAACGTTTTATTGAGACGATGAAGCGGGAGTGGTTCCCTATTACAGGAAGCCATGTGATGAGCGGGCAGCTTTCGCTCTGGAAGCCAAAACTGCCTGAGCATCCAGATCGCTGGTGGTCACCAGGTTCTCCCACAGTTCAGGGGTGGGAAGAGGCGATGGAAGAGGGGGAGGTTGAGGTTGTGCAGGCAAAGTGCCGGGTTGTAAA
Organism: Haemaphysalis longicornis; assembly: GCF_048455015.1. Lineage (NCBI taxonomy): Eukaryota > Metazoa > Arthropoda > Arachnida > Ixodida > Ixodidae > Haemaphysalis > Haemaphysalis longicornis. The sequence goes on along the minus strand of NW_027526361.1, from coordinate 35,569,211 downwards.
CAGAACTAGCATTCGGCTGGAGATTGCATAGGGAACATACCATGGAGGCGTACTGGGTGACGGAAGGTTTTGATCTGCAGACCGCGAAATAGAGATTATTCTTCTTTTGAGATTTTAGGATGTTGAGGAGAAACGTGCTCTCGTTCGGACCGGCAATATTGAGTGATATCTTGGAACGGTACTAGAGGTACGGACGGTGCGGTATCCTCGGTCGCCTGGAGGGACAGGGCGCAGGCTTGCTGGTGAGCAAATTTATGGCCCGTCGGTGAGGAGTGGCCGGGAGTCCAGATGAGGGTGACTTTCTGGCAGGGTTGATGCTGCGACAGTAGTTTCAAAAATGAGTGGGCCACCCTCCCGGCTATGAAGCTTCTTCAGACTGCTTGAGAATCTGTGATGATAACGGGGTTCTTTGTATGAATGAGGGCTAGTGCAATGGCGAACTCTTCGGCAATCCACGTTGACGACGTCTCGATTGCCGCAGAAGTTGGTGGGGTGGTCTTGGTGGCGACTACTGCTACTTGATGCTGTCCGTTGGGGCAGGTGCTAGCGTCCGCACACGAGACGTCTGCGCGCTTTCCATAGATGGTCTCGTACGCTCCGCTTCGCGCCTTTCGGCGGCCTGGATGTAGGTCAGGGTGCATATTTTCTGGCGAGGGGCGAACCCGGACAACACTTCTCCAGTGATCACGGAGGGGCTCAGAGGCAGTGGACTGACATGGGACGTGAAGCTTATTCAGGAGGGCTGTGCCCGCAGGTGTTCGGGCGAGACGAAGACGCTGACTAGATAAATGGCCTTCAACAAGTTCTAACACCGTGTTGCGGAGGCCCAGTTGCAAAAGACGGGCCGTGGAGGTGTTAATAGGAAGATTCAGTGCTTGTTTGAGTGCTTTGCGTATAAACCGGTCAATGGTGTCTGTGTCACATTTAAGGTAGGGTGTGACATAAGTGACACGTGAGATAAGGAGAGCTTGGACCAGTCGGTCCATGTCTTTTTCCTTCATGCCACGTCGTGGGTTAGAAACGCGTCGAAGCATGTGGGAGACTTGATTTCTACGATGGTTGAACGCGAAGCTTTCTCGTGATGGATTCTTTAGTTGGACTATCTAATCCTGCGACTATGTGCTACTGTGGAGGTGGGCACCACTTTTCTAGAATACCCACAGCAACTGTCGGATGTGCACTCCGTAGGACTAACGTTTGGGTTTGGGGTGTACGGCGCGAATCGTTACCTGCAGCTTGGCGTTCAGTGAACAATTTTTTTCACTGGGTGCCGGTTTGAGGTGTTAAACCCCAAGATGTGATGTTAGGCCCTGTGTCCTAAACCTCAAAATGGGAAGTTAGGCCTAACATCTTGTGGCTAACAGCCGTACGGCACGTAGAGCAGCGTCATCCTCCTCGTGAAGGATTCTTTGGTAGTCTTCTGAATTTTCCGAACCGCTTCGACCATGTCGAAATGGAGCAATCGGATAGACGCCGGCTTCATAACGCGAGGGACCCAGATTCGATGCCGGCCACGCGTGGAAGCGTTTTTTCCTTTGACTTCACCCACGATCACTCATCATCATCGTCAGAAAAAGTTGGAGCTCCTGCAGGGCGTATTGACGTACAACGGCATCAGTGACGACACTAAAGCTTCGCTTTAAAAATCATTGAAGGCAGCCAAAAAGCACTTCCGTACACGAACATGGACCTCTAACGCTACTTGCCAAAACGCTTACGGCTATGAAACAACAGACGTTCACGTCTTCTAAACCGCCCCTTTCCTCACAATTTTATGCTTAAGCATAGGCTGCATTTATAAGACGGATGCGTTTCTCGCCATAGCTATAACCTAAGCCTCCGGAAGAGGGTGCCACGCCTGCGCTCTGGAAAAGAGTGATGCCAACGTGCGAGCAACGCCGCGCGGGCCTCCGTGCGGTAGCGTATCACGCAAAAGGATAACAACGCCTGGCGTGGCGACCATTAGTCCGCGCGTACGCAGAGGGGGCACAAAAGGGGGGTTGACAAATGCTGTGTTGCCGTACCCGCTCTTGGGGATCATCGGATGGGGAGAGAATGCCTACTACGGGTTCGAGAGTGCTAAGTCAAGGTTAAGGGTTGGCGCTCGTGGCGTATACGCCAACCACTCCGAGGAAAACTGATAGCCCTCACAGCACAGGCCTCTATTGCATTCAAAAGCAGGCCTGATCAACCGGGCCACCCGGGCTGCGGAAATTCTGGGCTTCCTAAAGTCAGAACGCCACCCACCTTTCTTTTTTAATAAAGCGACTGCCTCCGCCGCCACGTAAATGTAGATTGTGCGTGATAGTGAAATAAAAAATAAATAAAAAAACTTAAAAAATTGAAAAATAAAAAGCGATATAAAGTTTCTATCTTATACATTACCCTGCCGCGACGAAGACAAAAATAAAGACGGTAAAATGATCCCCCCCCCAAAAAAAAATCCAAAAAAGCACAAAACGTTTAGCGCCTTTTATTTGCATAAATATGCTTCGGCGAAGTCATTACATTTCATCACCATATTACCGTAAAAGTAACTAATTAGTATACTGCAAAGACAACCAGCGCAGTATTTATCAAATCCTTCCCAACGACTTGGTTATTGAAATTCCTCGCGTTCAAGTGATTTCCCGCGCTTTCTAAATAAAAATCAGTTTAAGAACGGTAATCTAGGTAATCTAATCGACACTCGGCTAAAGCCTGGCTCAAATGTATTACGTGCACATTACGAGTCGTGGGTTACCAGTGGTTGGTTTGATGGTCGGTACTACTCCTATTGTGAGCCTATCTTCTCAGCAGTAAGGATCGCCGCAATCATCTCAAAAATATCTGAAGGATAATGGCATGCATTAACGCAATATACAGTTGGTAATGGCTGATTGCACACATGCAAGGGTGTCAACACTTTGAGCCCCTCATTCTGTCGCTCCCAAGGAAAACCTAGCGTGCCACCAAGACCACCTCTTGACCCGTAATCTCGCATTGCAGGCTGTTCCTTCGTAATTTATCTTCTTCCAGTCCCTAGATGCACACAATGTGCTATATATATATATATATATATATATATATATATATATATATATATATATATATATATATATATATATATATATATATATATATATATATATATATATATATATATATATAAGGTTAGTAGAGACAGAGACAAACGAGAAAGACGTAGAAAATAAAAATAAGTTTACTGACGTTTCAGGGAGAGGACTCCCTTTCTTCAGAGTGCTCTGAAGAAAGGTACTCTGAAGAAAGGGAGTCCTTTCCCTGAAACGTCAGTAAACTTATTTTTATTTTCTACGTCTTTCTCGTTTGTCTCTGTCTCTACTAAACTTATTTTTTTCGCGCTCTGTGTGAGTTTTTATCTTTTCAGTCTATATATATATATATATATATATATATATATATATATATAGATGTGTGTGTGTGTGTGTGGGGGGGTGGGTGTGTGTAGTTTTTGTTCGAATCTTGTTTTTTATTGCATGCCATTGGGTGCTTGTTATTCTTTGTTAATTCTGAGCGAACGCAAGGAACGTGACTTGCCCTGACCGATTAGAACTCGGACGAGAGGCTTTGTTCCGGTGCGTCTCGCAGGAAATCAGTGCCGTGCGCTCTCCTCGCCCTTCTATCCCATTTCTTTCCATCTCCTGTCCTCATTCCCTTTTCGTACGCCCCTCTTCCGCACACACGAATTGGACGAGGGACGTCTCCGCCTAATGAAACGGCTCACGTGGCCGACGTGCAAGCCCAGTTGGATAAAGTGGCCCAGCGCCGTGGAAGGCAGCAGCAGAGTCGACATGCTGACAACGAGATCCACTTTATGCCTTTGATGTCTTATCTCCGTCCGCTCGCGATAAAAAATAAATGCACAACAAAACCAAACGAAACAAATACGAAATGCTTGCGAAAAACAGAAGAAAATCAGTCTTCATCACTTCCTCTCAGCGCGGGGGAGTTATAAAATGGTAAACTCGTCAGGCGCGGTGCCTATTTAAAGGGCCAATTTCCATTCAAATGTATTCGAGACTCTCTCGCATGTTTGGTTTCGCCATTTGACGACTCCCCAGTTCCGCTTCTCTTTTTTTGTTCGTCTCCACTTCTTCTGTGGTTGTATCAGCAAGGCTGCTCCCGGGAGCCAGTAAGGATTAATAAATAAATTGTAAATAAATGTAAGCACCCGCGGGGCTTCCTAAAATTTAATAAGCCGGGTCAAAGGGGTGTCGCGAATCACGCCATGGCTAGGGTGTTGCCGGGGACGAGGGCGTAATAAAAATTAATGGACCTTCTTACGCGTGTAACTCCCGTTTCCGCCGCATGGACCCGGGGAGAAATCTTCCTGACTCAACAAGTCTTGGAGCTTGGATTAAAATCGCTGACGTTTCTTGTTCCTACTGCCGCCCTCTTGTGCGAGGCTTTATACCATTGTGTCTTTCAGTCGCGGGGAACGCGAACGTTCTAACGTTTCATGCGGGCTTGCGAGGGTCGCAGAGGTTCTTGGCCGCAATGTACTTTTGTAGGGAGGAGCAATGAATACGTAAGATGCGGCTAAGGCACCGTAAAAGGCAAGCGAAAAAAAACTCGTGTTACTGACTCACAGCGCCAGAACTGTACATTGCTCTCTACTATGCATGCAGTTTATTCTTCACTTGAAAGAAGATGAGATAAGTAAATTGCCCTAAAATTTTCTCATTTCGGAACTGAAATTTATAAACTATGCATGTGCATCGTTTTTAAATTGTGCACTTTTATATTAGACAGCAACAAGCTGTTAGGAATCGATTTCCAGGAAATCTTTCCTGTGTGTCGCATCCCGCGAAACAGGGATGGGGGTGCAACTGTTTCTCGGTCTTGGCCCCAGGGGAAGCCAAAAAATGAATAAAAATGGGTGAGGTTTAACACTAGTAAACCTAGGTATCACGACCTAAAGGTCTGTTTGACTATGCGCACACTGTTTCATTATAGTTAGGCGGCACCTGTAAGACTTGCGCTCCGGCGGTGCTGCGCCATCCATGGCGAGACTGAGGGACCAAGCACCGGCGAAGCAGCCGTTAAACCCTCTCCTAGTCACATGGTACCACAGCGGTGACGTCTTACCATAACGGATGACGTAGCGTGACGTCAGACTTGCCACACTCGCACTCTGACGGCTCAAGGTTATTGCGACGTGATGAATGACATCGCGAGACATGGCATATATAGTAGAGCTTTCGATCTAATATGTGCGAAATGACTGGTCATATTGTTGAATCACATTGGCTGTGACGACACCGTCCTGTGTATCGGAGCGGCAACCGCTGTTCCTCGAATTCGCACGCCACTCCCGTGTGCGAAAAAAAGGGATCCCTGCTGTTTCGTTATCGCCGATTTCTATCGCCATGAGTGGCATTTCAGGGCGCCTGAAGAGTTGTGATGCACGTGCTGTGGGTACGCCTGCGGAGACAGTATTACAAGTGTTACCTTCAGAAGATCCCCTCAGTCTTTCAGGGCCTTCCCACCGAAAAGGGTCCTTAAGCGGATCAAGAACAACGCCCTGCTGCTAAACGGCAAAGATCTGGCTGTGTAACACGATCGACAGGAATGCATTCACGTAGTGACAGAATAAAAAATGAATAATAGCCTTGTCACTGCCGTTAATTTGATGTAGCTGTACTATGCACCAGTATTTTTTATCACACGTCTAGGCGAAAAGAAAACATTGAAAGAATGAACAGTTCAGCGATTGCTTTCAGGCAGCCTTTTTTTGCGTGCCTAGGGTGATAAATGGTAACACGCGAAGCACCGGTCGTGGCGAAGGATGCGTTGCGCACATCTCGCGGCTCGTTCCAGAAAACTGACTCCCATGGCTTATTTTTTTCCTCTCTCGCTGCCTTGTTTACTTCGCGAAGGACGTGTTGTTCGACCTGTTCCTTGCGTGCGTATACACATATCGCGCAAAAATACGTCCCTCCTTATAGTTTTCCCGTTGCGTGTATTTTCGAGCTTTCCCTAGTCCGCCCGAATAACCTCGTTCCGTCGCTTTTCTTTTTACTTTTTTTGTGAGCGCTTTTTTTCTGCGAAGATTGCTTGTGCTGTCGATGAATGACGAAAATACGGGGATGGAGTTGCGCGCATGCAAGCACGCACCCTCCCGCCGGCACCGTCTCTTCTCGCACACTCTTCAATCTTCTATCGGCAACATCTCCTTCCGTGCCAGCGTGGACTTCGTTGTATCGTTCCCCCTCCCCCCTTTGCCATGCCAGCCTTCCAAACAAGCGCACCAACAAACAACAATGATTGCCGTTATCGTGACAAGCTATGAGAAATATAGCAGCGTTGCGCCCAAGCGCTGTAGCTTGCTCTCTCTCGCTCTCTTTGTATTGCTTTCTCTCTCTACAACGACCGGGGAATAGAGGAATTCACGCCGGACAAATTTGGGAAGCCATAAACTATGCGCGAATCATGATGGAGAAAGGGGCCGTTGTAGATGGATGGCTATGTGTGTTTAGGTATGTTCATTCACTCGCAGCGATCGGGGAACGACGCCATTATGGAAGCGACACAATGGCGCTGCTTTAATTTCGTAGTGCCTCCGAAAATTGTCGAGTTTGAAAGGACGCACGATGAGAAAGCAAACAAACGACGCTTTGTGGATGGCAGCGGCTGCGGCTGAGTAAGTGAAGGGTACCGCTTCTGTTGCTCGCGGATTTCCTGGGAAGACATCGGGACTGCACTTAAACTGTATGAAGCCAGGTTTGTCAAAGTGCGGTGATTTTCATCTATAAATGACTAATGCGAACATATGAACTACATGGGCGACAAACATTTAACACGAAGGTGCTTTATTCCGGGATACACGAAAATTTCATTGACGTCATATCCGTCACAGAAATGACGCCAGTACAACGAAGCAAGCGGCCTGCAAAGGGTGCACCCCTGCACACAGGGTCTTCTTGCGGGGAAGCAACCTTTAGTATTAAAGAGTACGTTATACTTGGAGTTGTTCGTTTTCTGGTTTTATATATTAACACGAAAGTGTTTTATGCCGGGATGCACCAAGGTTTCACTGACCTCATATCCGTCACGGAAATGACGCCAGTACACCTTTAGGAAGCGACCGCCAGCAGGGCATCGCTCGCCAAGCACACCCACAAGACAGCCGCCGAATCGCAAGTCATGCCCAGCTGCAGATTTCGCTGCACATTTCACTTGTATGTATTACCGATTCCTAAGACAGAGGAATCAACCACAGTTTTTTAATGTAAATTGAAATTCACAATGGTACTGAATATCCAGAACTGGCAAACACATTATTAACATTGACACTTCTTACTCCTAATAACTTGACTGTGGGGTTTAACGCGCCGACGCAACGCAGGCGATGAGGCGCGCCGTAGTGGAGGGCTCCGGATTAATTTTGACCACCTGGGGATCTTTATCGTGCGCCGAAATCTCGTACACACGGGCGTTTTTGCTTTTCGCCTCCATCAGAAAAGCGGCCGCCGCGGCCGGGAATCGAACCCGCGACCTCGTGCTCAGCAGCGCAACGCCTTAGCCACTGAGCCACCGCGGCGGGGACTCCTAATAACTAATCACGGTTCTTATCCCGTGCTATTCTCCTCAAAACCATGGCTCGCCAACTACGGGTCGTCGATCGGGGCTTTAGAGACGCAGCTTGCGCCGCGATTAAAGATTTTATTTGGTTTGGCTTAAAACGGGTGCAGCGCCGGTAAATCAACGAAACTGCGCCCTGATTCGGTCTGTCTGGTCCGCGAGGTTGTCCTCAGTTGTCGCGCTCAGGAAAGAGTGAGAATTCCGCCGGGAGAGGCAAGCGACGATACACACGCGGCTCACGTACGTCAGGCTGGGACATGGCATTCATTCATCTCGTGCTGGGCCCCCCAAGCTGTCCTCGGTACCCGCTCGGCAATAATGGACCGAGACTGACCTCCGCCGGCGATGTGGACTGCCTGTCCCCACCCTGGCTGTGAACGCCTCCCTTACGTCGGTATTTACCTATTGCTTTATTTCTACCTACAGTCTGCCTATTGAATGCTTTACTGTTCGTAGTTTCGCGCTGTTTAGTTTACCCCCTTGATACGCCGATGTGGAGCGCGTGCATTCTTTTGGCGGTGCAAACCACCAGCCTTATTGATCTCGGTGTCGATACTTGCTCTCAGCCAAAACATAAAATATTGGGGCGTAATGTAGAGAGAGAATGCTGAGAAGCTGGTTCCTGGAACGCAGAATGCCCTTTTATGTCTTCTCTTGCCTCATTCCCTCCGTTAGCCGTTAGCCGTTGCCTCATTCCCTCCGTTAACCCCCTTCTATCAGCCCAATCCCGTCTTTATTTCTTCTTTACGTCTGATTTGAGTGTTTCTGATGACTTACGTAAAAACACCCGTTGGCATCCCCCGTCGTCCTCGCTGCTCCCCATCCTGTTCCATTTCTACCCCACGGGCCACGTATTGACCACCTCGGAACGACGGATTATAGCGCTTCTTGTCGCTGCTGTCTACCTTTTTACTGTTTGTTTCATTCCTTTTTACGCTGAACTTCATCTTACCTTCCTTTCATCCTTGCTCCATACCCTGTCCGAGTTGGTACAACCCGGGGAAGGCAAGTCTCTGCATTCCGCTTAATGATTGGGTCTCAAAAAGCCCATACGAGAGGGCAATGAAATGTCATACGTGTATGCTGCTTAAAGGGGCCATGGAGACAAAATGCAAGTTTGATTCATTTAAAAGATTGCTTCGTTAGAATCATGCTGACACCACTTTTAACGTAAACTTCGCTCAAATAAGCTTTATAATTAAGAGGAAAGGGAATGCCCATGCGACCCACTAGCTCATTTCCCGCAACAGAACCTCTGATGTCATACCAGCCAGCTCTGCGATTGGCGGAGGCTGGAAAAAGCAAACGCAAATTAGGCAGAAGGTATAAGCTTGGCGAACGAGCTATTTGCGCTTAAATTTAGGGTACATTCTTTTTATATCAGTAAGAATGGTGGGACAAGCAGTGGAAGTTGCGAAAGCAGACGTAAAGATACAAGTAACGATGCGTACTGCTGTTGGCACTGCGCGCACTATGCTTCGTTTAAATGCACAGCACTGCGGTCCCTTGGGGTTGTCTCAGACGACACTGGCCTATTGACGCAAGCGGCGGTGTCTTACGTGACCATATTTGTCGAGCGAGCAGTTTCACGCAACGATTATTTTTTCCAAGGACAAAAACAAGCCAGGTTTAAATACGGCCACAAACCAACCAAAGGCAGAAAACGGCTTGCCGCGGTGTGGTGGCGCCGTGTAGGTTGACTAACGGTAAACAAGGCTCCGCTCCACACCAAGTTTAGCCGAAAGACCTGTTCTTAAGATGTCATTGCAAACGTCGTTCAAACATACTTTTTGGCGCGAGAATCGAAATTCTAGCTTAAATTGATTAATTTTGTAGGGAATAAAGTATCGTTTGCTTCCGGAAAAGCGCGGGGGCACTATAGAACACGAAATTTTTCGAATAAAACAAAGTTGTATTTTGTCTTCATGGCTTCTTTCAGAAGCAGCTACGAAGTGAATAAGAATGGCGCGTACTTCCCTTAAACGGATCGTCTTGGAAACTTCCCAGGAGGTGTCATGGTAACGCTCCGGCTCTTCGGGACGACCGAGAACGAGTACACTGCGGGAAATGCTGTAAAGCTGACGAAGCACGCAGCTAAAAGACAGATTGTGAACTAACGAATCGAATGTTAGCGGACTGTCCAAGCTGTTTTCGAGCAAAGCTTGAAATAACTGACTTGAACGTGCAATGCGTGTATGCTAAACGCCATACAGTAAAGGCCCCCGTCAGGAGCTCTGGTGATGATGATTAATTCACGTTCTCAGGACTATGCGTAGGCTACGAGTGATTCGTTCGGCCGAAAAGCAGGCGGTAGTGCGGGCACGCGCTCGGGGGCGGTAAAAAATTTAAAAAAAAAGTTATGTAATTACATAGAAGTAGCCTTAAATATACAAGTTATTTAAAATTAAAATTAAATTAGAAATTATATTTCAACTTAAAGAAATTGAAGGAAATCTAAAATAAAATAAAATAAATTAGAAATTATATTTCAACTTGAAAAAATTACAGGAAAATATAGGGTAAGCAAATTAGAAGCAACATTAAACACGTTAAATAAAGCTCATCCTAAGTTATCGTTGTTCATGGCGTGTTTAACATCTAGCTTCACGTGTTTTGCGTGTTGCTTTAGGAAAACTACGTTTGATTTTTTATAGCAACTTTGATATTCACAGAACCACATAATGTTTCTTGACCTCCTTAAAGAGACACTCACATGAAGAGGTAGATAAAGGTGTCGTTAATGGAAGTACACCATTCGCAGCAGCAGCAGTTTCTTATGAACACAGAAATATACCAAAACCAAGAAAACAGGTAATGTCAGCCCATGCACTTTCCTGCACTACATTTTGCGAAATTGCGAATATTCACTGGTGAAGCGCGGATTTCTGTGTGTTGTCTGCTAAGAGACATGTAAATGTTGAATCAATTTATGTAGGAACTTCTGCTCCGCGCGAGTGTTTCAAAAAGGCACGAAAGTAAGCGCTTCAACATTATTAAGCATGAAGGTTCCTTTATTTTAACTGCCAGAAAAAAATTGTTTCAGTTTAGATTTTGGTGCAGTACATTGTCATATAAGTATCGTCAGAATACCTAAATTGAGGGAACGCATTAGCTGCTGACAATTTTTTTCCTGTCCTTGTTCATTTTTATACCACAACCAGCAGCAAAACTCCTAGATTACTGGCGCAGTCGGGCAAACGATCAGTCCGGCAGTCAGCCTTCATGCTGGGATGTCGTTCCAGTAGTTTTTTTTTTTCTTCTCTTAGTTGGTGCGTACACTCGGACCTCCTCCGTTGGAAATGTCTTGAACAAATTTTTATGCGGTCTGTCTTCCCAATACGATACGCGATTTGTTTTGCGTCACAGAAAAATTGAAGTGAAATATGAAGGAGAAATAAGAGCCGCAATTAAGTATTTTTAAATAAACACACCGGTTGCTGTCAAACAAAGGCCGACACAGTTTTACTACTGTGATCCTTAAATTTAAGCAAGAAAAAAAATCACTCAGCCTTTGGAGCTCCCTCAAGCTATATTAAATACGTGAATTCCTGAGATTAGTTGAACATCACAAACAAACGTTTTCAGGCGTACGAAGAGCGGGAAGCATGCCCTGAATAAAGAGAGATCAGCATATATCTCAAAGCAACATTCATTACACCTGGCGGAAATATAATTAGTTTGTGAATCCCAAAGAACGATCTAAAAATGTAAGGATTATTCTTTCAGTTGCATGTCACCTTATTTGTTAAAACCCGATGAAAAAAAAATTTTTGGTGTAATTATTACTGAACGTGTGAAAACTGTTTACCCCAAAGGACACCAATGGCCGTGTTCTTCCCAATGAAACTAAAGCATGTGCGGGACTAAATACATTGGTAAAGTTTTTGCAGACGAACAACCTGCGAGTGCTGGCCTGGTGAACTGCCTTGATTAAATGCGTACCGAACAGAGGATAACTAATTATGCAGCGCCCTTACTTAAACACTAAGTTATGAGAGAACATTGTTACGCTTCATTTAACTATTAAGCTCTTGTAACAAGTGATTACATGCTAGCCTTATTGCCTTAGCGTTGCTGTCTATAGAAGCTCATTTGGGTTATTTTTACTTCACCGTCTTTTTCGACGACTTGTCTTTTTTGTTGTTTTTGTCGTTCTTTTACGATGCGCGTATATAGGGCGAATAAATTTTCTTCGTTCTGTTGTCGAATACCGTTTCTCCTCGAATGCCCTCCCCATTCATCGCGCTGATTCATCTCATGCTTTTTTCTTTCTACAGTGCGTTACTGCAAATAGCCAAACTCCATGATTACGCAATCACTTAGGCCGGAGTGTCCACCTGAGCGGTATACCCAGTTTAGCTCTGCCCGCTCAAAGTCGCTTCCCTTGCTTAACAGGGCTTGTTTCGAGCTTTTTTTAGAGGCCATTGGCTCCACTTTCTGAGCTATGTTGTTCTCCTAAGCGGCGCATTTTTGCGTACTTTTAACTCGTTCCGGCTGCGCAATCGACAGCAATGTAGGTGGCAGCGTTACCGAATCAGCGTTTCACGCCCCGTCCCTTTTATAGGCACTGTCGTTTGCGCTGTTTTTCATTTCCGCTGTGGTAGCGGTAAACATGACGTCAACGTAACTAGAGGTAATGTGTTCGGGTTGGGTTTAGAGGTGGTGGGATATATTTTCAGGGCCAATGTTCTTGCATATTTAGACTTCTTGTTAGCCATCCAAATGCCAATCAAAACGAAAAAAAAAGTATAAATCTTGTGTTCTATCCAAGTGACAGATTTTTTTTACCGTGCTGCGAGATTCAAAGTCATTGAATCTGTGCAGTTTTGTGGAGTTTTTTGCTTTCCATTCTTGAACGTGTGAATTTTTATTGCGAGCAAGAAAGCCGTACGTAGCAATTCCAAAGCGGAATTTTTATTTTGACTTGTTCAGGGACCTCTGTTTCATCTTTTAAATTATGCTACCTGACCAGACAGTACGTCGTCCAACTATCGACTCCATCCTTGCAGTGCGTTTACGTGGCCAGTTGCCCGCTGAGTGCGTACACTCGGACCCCGATCGCTTTTCCTATTGCAATGCCTGCTCCTAGCCACTAGATACCCAGGTTGTTATCAGGTGCGAGTTCTCGATTTGTGCCTCTTCCTGGTTATCCTTTCAACCATGTATGTAATCAGTCTATCTGTGCAGTGATCTGTGCAGTGATAAAACGAAGTTGATCTGATTTTTGGCTACTTTGGTCATGCAAAGTCCTAGAATGTAGGTTGCCATATTGGGGGGGGGGGGGGGGGGGGATGTGGTGTCCGTCAACTAGTTTCAGTAGCATCAGGTTGCGTTAACTATGGATTATTTTTCTCACTAGTCCCAATCACTCTCTTGGTGGAGACACTGCCGCACTATGGCGGTGTAAAGTAGTTGGCAAAGAGTGCAACCGTGGAGCGAGAGAACGCACTCAAAGATGCGTCATGCCCTAGTCGCAGCTCGTTGGAGCACGATGCCCTGGACCGGTTACGTCACCTCAATAATGAGCGAATAGCACGAACAGCATTTTTAAAGCGGTTGAACTCCGCCTCGCAATAGTATCATCATGTTACGTGGGCGTCGAGCTCGTGTCTTCCGAGTTCCGCTAAATCTCGAGCCTTCTGGAACAGCACCCGTGGCTGCTTCTTCGTTTCTGTCTTGTTTGTTTTTGCCCCTAAGTGCAAACCTACGTCAGCGATAACGTTAGACTAACCATATCACACTTTACGAAGGAAAACATGTTTACATTCTCCCTCTACCGCTGGCCGTCTGTGCTCATCCCATAATACACAGTTTGAGCTCTTCCAGACGGTCGGCTCGAGCATTTATTTCCCTACCGCTCGGTGCACCGCGTGGACATTCAACAGGATTCGCGAAAACAGAGGCGCGCCGTCCTTCGCAATTCCGTTCTCCGCAGAAAACGACAGACGCTGAGCGAGTGAGATCAGAAGAGAAAGTGCAACGAGGAGGGCGTCGACGTATAATAGAAAGTTATTTGCGTTGGCCGCTCCATTCAATACGCGCCGCGGTATGAGCCCCTCGGCTTTGCCCGCCAGCCACCCACAGCACAGGCCGGCTGTGGAGATGCGATAAGGACTGGCGCAAGAAGAACGCTATTGTTGGCGCGCGCGCCCGGGCGTTCGTGTGCCCGGTGCCGCGCGGACGTCCAACACCAGATTCCTCGAGTGCTTGCCTCCGACCCTCACGCCGTTGTAGTATCGGTTCGCGAGTCAAATCTCGGAAGCGTGGGCTAGGATCGAAAAGATGGACGGACGACGGCTTTCCGGCAGAGCCAACTTTTTGCCCCGCATATCTCGTCGCGGACGCAGGGAGGCCGCGTTTTTTCATCAGAGGCGGATAACTCAGAATGGCGTGACTGTCTCGCTTTGCTTCGCTTTCCCCCTTTTTGAGAACGTCTGCTTTTTTTTATTTTTTTTGTGTGTAGAATGTGGGCGGAAAAATACTGGTCCATTCGTTTGTAGCTCAGTTTAGTCCCCGGCAAACGAGACAAAAAATCGGAGCAGAAAATAACGCTGAGATGGTGGTTTTAATTGAACTTGGGTACCTGGCCGGCAGGCTAGAGACGGTACTGATTTCGTACTTTTTTTATACAATTCGGTTGAGGTGAACGAGTCGTGGCTGATTAGTCCCGGCTGTGTGCTTAGCTTGGCACTCTAACAAGCCCACAAAAACATCATTTTGACACAACAACATAATTTTCATGCGAACAGTGTCTCTCTAGATAGCGCTGGTGGGAATACTAATACATTTTTTTTAATTATCTTGGCAAGCACCTGTCATTCTTTTTACCCGTTCACGTATGATTGTTTTGTCAGAGTCTCGTTCAGGCGTTCCAGGAAGAAAAAAATGACCTCATTCGAGAGCTCAATCTTCGCAACCTCCTTTCTTGGCTTTCGTCGTATCGCCAATACGTACAAAAACGTTGCGGTGAGGGCTTAATTTACAGAAGGCTCGAAGTCAGGCCGCCGGCAACAAAATTTAAAGAATTTTTATGTCCGCTCAAACTAGTATTCAAACAGGAACCTTTAGGCGACCCAAAAATGTTACAGCTATCGCGCCGCCAAGGAAGACGAAGAACAAGCTTTTTTGTTGTTGTTTTCCGTAAAAGTTACTCCAGTTCCTACAAAGAATGTAAAAAGCTTCGCAATAAGGCAGCTTCTCACTGAAAATGCACCCCCGTTAAGATCGTCCAAAAAAGTTTTGGCATGCAGTATAAACTATCAATTTGCGCAGACAGCTAAAAATTTTGCTCCGTCGATATTCAGTGGCATACACCTTGCATTTTGAAAGGCTCAGAAAAAATTCCCCGCATTTCCCCGAGGGGAAGAATGTGAAAGTGCGAATGCACGAGTTGAATTTGCGCGGTTCGGTAATGTTCGCGAAAGAGAGATCACACACACACAACTACAAAGAAAGAAAGATGCATTTATTCACAGACACCTATTTGTGTTGTCGTTGTACTTGATTGCTAGAGCGGATCTCAGCTTTGAAATTTCGTGTCAGTACTCCTTTAAGCGGGTGCATTAGCCCTTCTCACGCCAGATTCTTGGCCAATCCCCAACGTGGGTATGTGCCATGTCAGCGGCCAGGCAGCGCGCGCCCATCTCCCCCCGTTGCCAAGGAAGACGAGGAGATTCCTGGCCAATCCCCCACGTGGGTATGTGCCATGTCAGCGGCCAGGCAGCGCGCGCCTATCTCCCCCCGTTGCCAAGGAAGACGAGGAGCGCGCGCACCCGCAGCTGTTGCTATGCGGACGGCGGCGGACGCTTCAGGCTCGCTTAAGAAGTGCATTCGCACTTAAAAATCGGGCTTACCGTGCCCGAGTAAGTATTTTTACGCCCCACTCTTCTGAGGTATTCGCCCGTCAACCTGTCACTGAAAAACTTCATTACTGCATACATCTCTTTGTAAAACCATTAAAGTTTTGGTTTCTTGTGAAACTCAGCCATATGCTCACCACCCACCTCATCATCTCTGCTTATTGTACGCCCTGAAGAGTACATCGATTTTCTCTGTTACAGCCTTACAACCTCTAAAACACAAAAAGTGTCGAACTTTTTATTTTCACATCAAAATTTAGTAGCCCGCATCTCTGGGCGTTTACGCACGCACCCGCTCGTTTCATCGTTCGTATTGGAGACGTTCAAGAAGCTTCGTTCGCAGGCGGTGCCTTTAGCCCCACGTTTCCTTTGTCTGGACTATGTGCATTGCCTGGATCATGCGCAAAAAACTCCTTTACCCCGCTTTATCACCTAAAGGCACGACTGAACAAAGACTTTTGTTTAGTTCAACAGCAGCATGGAAACATTAAATCTAGCCTGTTTTCACTGTTTTCGACGACAGCTGAAGTTTCCTCCCCTTAGGGTTTGTTCGATCAGCTTGGAACAGCTAAATACCTCTCTAGCGTATCTGTTCTAGTGATAACCTAGGTTCATGTGGCTTGTTTCGTAGACAAGATATTGCCAGCCTATTATTTTCTGGTTTATTTAAGGGCTTGAAGGTAAGCAGGAAGTCTGTAGTTTTCCTTTGCGTTCGGCGTCATCGTCGTGTCGGTGATCACGTCGTCCCATCGTCTGAAAAGGCAAGGAGTCCGGAGTATTTGTCAACAACCTGAGCGCTCTTAAATCCATCTTCTTTTGTAAAAGCGCTACAAACTGGTTTGAAGCACACTAAGCGGCATAGGGGAGACCGGGCATTCCTGGTGTACGGATTAAAAAGTTCAATCGACGTTTCCTTGATCACAAGCCTAGTCAATATGTCTGAATAAAAATTCCTACCCATTGTATCTCCACGTATCCCGGCTGAACTACGCAACACAGTTTCTTCTTTACATAGAAATACAACCTTCTTCCTGGAAATATTTGCGACTGTTTTACACTTGACGGCGTGCTGCTGATGTTCCCCGGTATTGTCCCTCATAATCGCTTCCGGCCGTCTTGCTAAAACTCCTGCCAATATCCTGTAATCAGTACACAATACAGTTAAGCCTGGATTTAATGAACCTCTATGTAACGAATTCCCGGATCTAACGAAGTTTTTTAATTCATCATTGCTAGCCCCATTGACGCTCACGTGTTTGAGACCTGTATACAACGAAGGCCTTGCGTAGGTTAACCCCTATCTGACGAACTCGCTAAGCTGATTGGTCATTGTTTTCTGCACTTTTTTGAAAAATGGGCTGAAGATACGCCGATTAGTCATTGTTTTCGCACTTTTTTTTCTTAAAAAATCGGCTGGAGAAATGCACTAATATAGATACATTCGCCCGCACCGCAAACTACACGACCGCCTTAAGGCATGTAGTCGGACGTCTCCACTGTTATCTGTGGTGTCCCTTCGTCGATGATGAATTCTGCAGCCAGGAAACAAAAAGTTTTGCCTTTTCAAGTCAAGCGCGCAATTTTAAATGCCGTTTCCGCCGGCATAAAACAAGAACGTCTCCACCCAGTATACCATCCCCGCTAGCACCATCTCACCAATTTTGAGCGCAGAAAAGAGCCTAAATTTCGCCAAATTCATGAAAAGGTGCTCTTTCAGCACAAGTTCGGTCCTTGAAACGCATTAGAGCACCAGAAAGTCTCAAAAGGCAAAAGTGACACCTAGGTGCTTCTTTGGAGGGCCGTGTAGTGACAGCTATCGGGAAAGCAGCTGGCGCAAATCACGCAGTTTTCCCTATGAAATAAATCCTTGAAGGATGAGTTCACCGCCACTGATGTGAATTTCACTTTGGTTTTGTCACCATTTCATTTTGTCATTTTGGTTTCGTTTCTGCTTTATTCACGCGAGCCTTAACTCGAAACCTGCATGTAACGAAAACCTGGATGTAACAAAAAATTGGGAATTTTTGTCAACTTTGTTGTATCCAGGTTTAACTGTATACTAAATAGTCTGTACTCGTCAACCTCTGGAGTCCCCCAAGAGTATCGTTCTTCGGTGGTTGTCACAGAGCCAGTATGAGTAGTTTTATTGCTTTCATGTCACTAAAAAAAACACTAAAAAACGCACTGAGCGGTTCTCGAACTCTTTCTAAAGGGAAGCCGTCATGCCATCCATCGTGGGTGCTTTCTCACTTGGTATCTTGTCTATGACACTTTTTATTCCTTCAACTGTAACCTTCCTTCCCACTATCACCCTTCGCTTATATGTCACTCGAGGCACTCAGCCTTTACATTCCTTCGCTATTTTTAATCTGCTCCAGCACTGCTTTTGAACAGTCCTGTATGCTCTCCACGCCAGGAAATTCTTTTTTAATCCTTCCATGTATCGTCTCGAGTTTCCGTCATCCGTCTATTATACTCGATATATCGTTTCTATTAGCACATTCTTTTTCGAACTCTTAAGATATCTCGTATGCCAGTTTATAACGACGGCGCACACCCACGCAGAGCCTTAAAATTGCCCCTTTATATTTTCCCACCATTCAAAGTTGTATACGATTCTTTTTATGTTTGATATTAACCACGAACTTGCCAGGCATAGTTTCTTACGCTTTTATCAGAGCCCTCGGATTATTAACAATTTATCGCTACTAAGCCCTCTTTTATGCATCTGTAGGCAGGCTTCACTTCGACGCTTCCTATTTCATATTCATTTTAAAGGTTTCTCCCGCCTCTGCTCCGAAGCTGTTATCTTTTACGCCACCTGTGTCAATTCTCTTGCCCCTCGCTCGAAAAACTCATCTTCTAATGTTACACTACGGCAGGGATAATTGCGCAGAAAGGAAAGAAAAAGCGGAGGGGGGGGAGCGCGTACTTTCATTTTATAAAAATTAAAGGTATTGTGCCTTAATTTTCCAGCTATTCATTCTGCATTTATAGTATTTTCTAACTCACTTAAGTGAACTGTATAAAGCGGTGGTCAAAAAAGAGGACAAGTGTTGCGTTGTAACGTGCTACAAAAAAAATTCATTAGTCTAAACTGCATGCGTTATCTGACCGTGCCTTCGATTCACGTTGTTAATGAAGAAACTTTAATGCATCTTTGTTTTCCGCAATGTCATGACAATCATTAAGGTTGTTATTCCCAAAACTTTGTTTTGCTGTTCGTATCCGCGCTCTCACGAGAACCTGTTGCACATTGAAGTCACCCGTGTCAATTATGCGGGCCGCTATATAAAGCAGGCATTGTGAGAATTGAAAAATAGTTTTTGTTAACCTACGTCATTCGTCAGGTAGAGCTGTGATAATACTCCTGGCATTTTACAGGATTCTACCAAGCATACTACACAGTCATTCCACCAGGATTATCACAAATGAAATTCAATGTAAGAAGTAAATAAAATAAATAAATGTAACAATGTAACAATAAACGCAACAATAAATAAAATAAAGCGCAAATAAAAATAATTTCAGAAGGTCCGCTTCCTAAAAAGAGCAGCACAACTGGTATTACCCTTGCCCTTCTGGGACAAAACACAGTATACTCAAATTTTCTAGCCAGCAAATCCTGTGTATTCACACCAGGTCGTGTAAACGTCCAAATTTTGTTGGCGTGAATGGCGATTCCTGACTGTTTTGTAACCACGGTATCTATCTGCCTGCACAAACAAAAAAAAATTCAGATAGACATCTAAGATTGCTTACACGCCGTAATGCGAGTGAACTTCATTTTATTTCAAGCTATGCGATTTTTTGTGTTTAATGATAGGCCAGGTGGGATCATATCATATTCTATTGCGCCAGTGTCTTCGTCACCGCAGCGGTATATGTCAGCCGTGTAATCTTCGCGTCCTGACAAATGCGGTGGTACCGGCTGGTGGTGGTTTGCGGCTGCAGAAAGCGCTTCCTTATTCGCTCGCTATGCGGTATTTTTGTGTTAAATTGCATCCTATCCAGAAATGCACTTTTGTTGGCAACTAGGGGTCACAGTTGCCGCCAATGTAAGCGCTTCAGAATTCATAGCAATAGATATAGCGCAGGTATACAGACACGTCTCCAGTGGTGCTATTGTCCTTCTGTTACCACCGCCGTCATCCTTTTCCCGTCAAGTCGTTTTCTTCTCTTTGTTTCATGATTCAGAGGCTTGGCCAATCGCCATTGTTGGCCCTACATGTACGCTTTTAGAGTAAACGTGCCCCGCGTCTTTTGCAATTATTATTTTCAAATTACTTCTGTTAGCCTCCAGTGTTGTGATTCTGTCCTCTCACTGCCATAGTCACGATCCTTACCACTTTGTCTCGTTCTACTCTTTATTTTTGTTAAGTGCAGAGCACTTTATGGGCTCGCCTTGTCGTCTTAGCTCGCTAACGGTCGACGCCACGGCCGGAATCAGGAGGCGCAGCGAGATAACGGACTCAAGTAGAGCCTTCTGTACCTGCGTCAGAGAGTCTCGCTGAGGCTTCGAAAACCGCGCGATTTAAATAGTCCTAACCCTTCAAACCTCGTGAACCGCTGGCGCTTGCCATACATCTCCCCGTTATTTAGCGAAAAGAAAATTGCAGGTATATTTCAGGCAAGATCTGTGTATATAACCGGCAGCCTACGCGTTCATTTAGTTAGGAATGCTCGTTGGGTTGGTTTTTACGGCAGTAAGCGAAAAAAAAAGCGGCCACGCAAGAAAGAAACGCCGCGTTAGGATTGACGCAGAAAGGCTCCAGACATGCAAGAAAAAAATGGCGCGTTCTAAATGCCACAGAAAGGCTCCAGCATACGAAATTAAAGCAAGCGCAAAAACGACACAACTCCCGCTGGCGCAGTTTCAGGCAGGGGGCGCGCGAGCACTGCGAAGGCGGGAAATTTGAAATGCATTGCGTGGCAGCAGTGAGTGGATAACGGCGCTGCAGCCCATTATGGCGAATCACTGCTCTGCACTTCTGACAGCTTTCACATTGAGTGGATTGGTTTGTTGGTTGGTTGGATCCTGAAGTCATGGCGCGTACCCACGCGAGGGATTGGCCAAGAAGCTGCCTGTAATGATTAGGCTGTGACCCGGTTTATTTTAGATAGAGAGAAAAAAAAAAGTGAAGTACGAAAAAAATATTGCGAGAAGGAAAAGCAAATCTTTGGATAGAACAGGATAGACAGGAAAAAAAATGCGAATGAAGATATAGCTGTCTAACGGCTTTAATTTTTTGTATTCTTCGTTTTCCTTCTTAGCTATACATCTGTGTATTAGCGTAACTGTGTTCGCTACTTCTGTAATTAACACAGCCAAATACGTCCTGTAAGTGTCAGTGTGTCTTTCTGACAGAAACACTGCGTTCTATACGTGCATCCTTAGTAAGCTAGAGCTAAGAATCGAGCAGGGGCTCATGATGCAAAGCTGAGCTCTGTACTCACGTACCGTAAGCCGCGGGTTTGAATCCCAGACCCAAATTTGTTTTTTTTGTTTTTTTTATTACTTTTCTTGCGCTAGCGGTAATTCTAGGTGCCATTGCTCGAGCGCGCCGACGTCGGACGTCAGGTTTTTCCATAGCAAAACATTTAACGCTTGTGCAATACAGAAAAAAACACACGAAAGGTTCAACCAGATGCAAAAAGAAGCGTTTTCTCCTCATTCTTAAAGTGAATAAACTTACCTGGGCAGAACTTCGGACGCACATTTGTGTGGCAGCTGCTCAGGCTTCTCAATATTTATGCCGAGCGAAATGCATGTTCCGGTCGCCGGTTTTTTAATAAATTACGACATCTTCGTTCCCATAACTTTAGACGACATGCGCGAACGTACCGACTCGCCCTTAGAACATGAGAAAATGAAAATGTAATGTCCCGAGGATTGCTTTTTCGAAAATGCATGTTCCAGCCCCCGTTGGTCGCCGGTGAAAACAATTTATTTTAGGCAGCGGTCTGCTTCTATAAGAAAGTGCATAAATTTTGAAAGCCTGTCATCCCGTCCCCGCAATGCTGTTTCTTTTTTCTTTTTTTTTTGCATAATGCATGTATGGCCGCTACATGTATAGAAATGCAGACATCGGTCAACATTCTGAGCCACTTTATTTTTGACGCTTGCACTGAACTCTACTCACCGCTTGCGCCATCCTCAAAAAGGGGGAAAAAGTAGCTGAAATTGAGTTTGAAAGTTTCTTGTTGCTGTCTTTCTGTCCCTACTTTTCTTCAAGACATCTCCTTCGAAATCAAATAAAGCCGCGGACGCTCTCTAGCCGCGCCCAGAAGATCAAATGCGTCTTACTTGCACTGCAGGGAAGAAAATTTTTTATGCGTTTATTATTGTTATTATTATTGGCCTCTGCCTCCTTCCATATTTCTTTCCGCTTCTAGGAAAGTCTACGAAGTTAAGTTAGCTACTCCCTGAACGGCAGGCCCAAAAATCGGCAGAGAAACGCCGCGGCAAAGTGCACCCGTCCCTCGCTAGCTTCGAGAATACAGGATGAAACTGCACTTTAAGGTTGAGCGAGAATTGTAAAATCAAACTCTACTGCAAGACACTGCACTTTAAGGTTGAGCGAGACTTGTAAAATCAAACTCTACTGCAAAACACTGCACTTTAAGGTTGAGCGAGACTTGTAAAATCAAACTCTACTGCAAGACACTGCACTTTAAGGTTGAGCGAGACTTGTAAAATCAATCTCTATTGCAAGACTGTATACTCCAAGAACAAGATAGGCTTGCACGTGCATGGCTGACAGTCATGTTCGTTGCTGCGTATCATTTACGGCACGGGCACAAGCATGCGTGTCAGAAAAACTAGTGGAGTGGGGGGCAGAGGATGTCAGAATGCAAGAATAACATAAGTGCCTACTGCACGTCCAAGAATTTTTTTTTGCCAACTAACGAGATTGTTCGTAACATCGCGAGCCGCACCCAGTGTCTAAGGACAGGTTGAGAGGAAATCATCAGCAGTCGTTCAAACTTCCCGTACTTTGACGGCGTGCATGCATGTGCGCAGAACCTAATTCCGGCCATCTGCGCATATTCAAAGGCTCTACTACGGAGGGCTAAACCTGAGTCGGTCCCCTGGTTTTCTAGAAAATCCTATTAACACAACTGGTTCGGCCCTGCTGAAATAGGCTTACAAAGTTGCAAATACGGTTCTTAAGTAAGCCAAGCGGTCGTTTCAATCCCCATCCCACCTATTTGTTAAAGTTTCTACACTCTAAAAAGATAAAAGAAGTGCAGCCTGTTCATAAAAAAACTCGTAAAATGAGTTCCCTTCAAAGCGCACGGCACTCAAAATTCAATCTGCTTCTGAGTCAGCCCTCCTATGGTTTCCTTTTTATTTTACTGACTTTTCTTGCAACTTGCGTTTTTTTTTTTTTTTGCCCTTCGCTACCGCCTTCAGGCATACCGGCTGCAAGCGTTTGACACCGTATTTGCCCCTACGAAGCAAACGAATTTGTGACAGCCCCGCAACGGAATAGAACATCCGCGAAGACTCGAGCTCTCCGCAACGCAGAGGACCGCAGCGACAAGATCAAGCGTCAAGGAGGAAAAGGGGACGCCTCGAGTGGGTTTAAAGGCGGCCTAAACTCCCCCACACACCTTACCTACCACCCCGCTTGGAAAGCAACGAACGATCAGAGCCCCTTGTACGAATGAGTCACAGGAACCCGTGCCTGCACTCTTCTCGGCGAAGTGTAGTTTCGCTTCGAGAACCCGCAAAAGCCGTGCTTGCATGGTCCTCGCAAACGCCCGCTACGTTACGGAGAATGCCTCTTCACTTTCTCAGCCAACGTTTTGTAACCGGCCCGCTGACCTCAACTTTAGTTTTAATCAGTTTAACTATTCAGTGCACGAAACGTTCACTCGGCTGTCTTTCACGGGTGAGAGGTGGCGGGGGTTTGTTTTGCAGGCATTTTTGCCAAGGCGGTGTTGCTGCACCCGAGAACAGAGAGAGATCCACGAGGAGGGGATGAAGGCCTCGCAGGAAGCGCGTCGCTTCCAGATGGCAGCACACATCCACGCCGCGCCGCACCCGAGACCAACAAATGTCGCCGCCTCCTCTTCCGCTCGCGCAAGAATGGTGGCGAACGCTCCCGTTCACGCAACGGAAGAGCTTCGCTGAAAGCCAGACGTCCCCTCCATATTTCCTCTCTCTCTTCTTGCTTTTCGCCGCCCGCCTTTCGCTACTTCTCTGCTCTTTCCGACCCGCGGCTGCAAGGTGTCGAGAATTAGATTGCAGGCAGTCGTAAAGCTCAGCCAGCCCTAAATGGAAGCCGAACGACGCACGCCGAGCGCGAACACTGTTCTACGCTGTCCTCAGACTCACACACACACAGGGCAAAAAAGGAGGACGAGGAAAAAGTGACTGTTGCAAGCGGCAGCGAGGAGAGAGCCTCCGTCCTATCTCCGCGTGCTCCCGCTACGCTGCGCTCTCCAAACGACTGAAAGACCACCCGGCTCTCCCCCGTTCGTCCTCTTTCGTCCCCCGCAGCTTTCCCGCTTCCTTCCCCGTCCTACCTGCTGTTTCCTCGCCGACATCTCTCTTTCCTTCGAGGCCCGATGGACCCCCGCCACTCAAGGATACTCCTCAAGTGCGGGATCTGAGGGCTCGCCAAGAGGCGGCTCTTGGGGCGTCTTCTTCCCCGCTCCTCTAAGGTCCTATCCTCCCTCTTCCCTTCGGAATTTATAATACGTTGGTCTCTCGAGCTCCGCCTTTGTTTAACTGCTCGGCATTTGCAACCCGGAAGAGTGCTTAGTCGGCTTTATTTCCTCGCAGTATACGCCGGCGCCGTCGCGCGGGAATGAGGCTCCGGTCATAATGCCCGTTATAGTTGCCGCGTTTCCTGTCTCAAAAAAAAAAAAAAAGCAACCATTAAAAGGATGCACAGTGACAACTACCTCCCGGCGCATCAACCAGAAGGCAAATATAATCGTTTGGAATGGGCGCTGTCGGAAGCTAACTGCGAGGCAGTTATTCGAGATAAACTGGAACGGGCCGTGGAGCGGCGAATGTCGAAGCTTAGCCAGCTATGAACGTGTAATCCAGGGTTTAAAGTTTACATTTTTTTAGTGAAATCACGTGTAACTACCGCTGCGCTGCGATGTCGCCGCATATGGAGAGCAATCGGGTATGTTTACGCAACCTGGGGCTATTTAAGAGGCGGCAAGCGCTGCGTGCGCGCGTCGACGCTTTCTCGATTTTATTTGGTCTCAGAAAGTTGGGGCTTGTTTTTACTTTGTAAATTGCACTTCCTGCCAGTGGAAAATAATGGCTGGCATGACTGCCTGAGGAAACTTTAGCCCCAGGAGTTGTGTTACCACGTAAAAGTTAAAACTTAGAAGTCAGACCAAAATAAATTAGAAGTGGTTGTTTGAAGACGGACTGCGGAGGCAAGTTAAAGGGACCCTGCAACACTTTCGATAAGCGCTTTCACTCTTTCCTTCGCGTCGGGAACCACTGCGAAAGCTATAGTTTTCGCCAGCACGGAGCGCTACTGCGTGATTTTCTCGTCGCACCATATACGCCTTCTATTTCTGCTTTGTTTTTGTGGCTTGTTTTAAAAGCTACTATCGAAAAGCGTTCATTGCTGCAACTGAAGGAAAACCGGCCAACAGCCGCTACATGGCCTTAGTCACGTAATTCGAGCCGTCCAGGAATGTCAAGACCGGGAAAGCCAGAAAAACCTTTTGAGCGAGTTTACAAGTTATCTGATGGGCAGAGCCGTAATTTTTGGCTGAGGTACTTTGCGACCCCCCCAATCTAAGTAATGGGTGCGTTGGGTGACTGCGTTCTAGGCGCATTTAAGATTTGAAAACAAATGAAAGAAGTGTTGCAGGGTCCCTTAAATAGCAGATCCAGTGACAAAACCAACGGCAAAACCAAAAACTGATGGTTTAAACATACTTTTTTTAGACCGATAATGGCTGCTTTTCGGCGCTGCTGCTTCAGATGGCACGCAAAATTGATTTATTTTCTGAAATGGAGTCTTCTAAATATTGCATGCAATGAGAAAATTCCTCCTGATTTTTTTTTATTTTGATTTTCACACTTGCCCTCACTTCAGGGTGTATTTTTTCAGGCTTGTTCTGAAACATTTAAGAAACGGTGATCTCCTTTTTCCTTTCCTCCTTGCCAGACTAGTTAGAACAAACACATAATACTTTTACTGCCTAACCCGAGTTGTTATGACCGTTCTGGTCCTGATACCAGAAAATACTACGTTCCTAACGTTCTTTTTTTCATTCTTTGCCACCTATCCCGACGTGCATTCAAAGTGTTCGTCAGAGCCAATTAATTCTCCGCGTGTTTGGCGTTATAGCCCGGTCGTGGTTTAGATTACCTTAGTTTGTCATCATCTTTATTTTTTATCAGTTTACAACGTTCGTTTTAATTTTGCATTTGTTTTTACTTTGCAGTTTATCTCGAGTACCTGTCGCCGCTGTCAGGTACAGCCGGATAAACCTTCACGGCTTCGGCTTACCGATTTTCAAAATGGTACTTTTTATTGAGAAATAAAGGGTGTTACAACTGTTGTAATTATTAATATTACCGTTCCACACCACTCGCATGTTGCGCTTGGTTGAACAACGCTGAAATGGCTTATTTGACTTTTTCAAGCAGCGCTAATTCCAAAGAAAATAAAGAATTCGGCCCTGTGTTTGTTTTCTTCGGGCCACCCGTTTGTTCGCCTATTCTAGCGTGCCCAGTTGTTTCTAGTTCTTAGTGCTACGGGCAGCCAGCCGGGAATTCTTCATTCGTCCCCATTTCCGCGCTGTCCGCCTGTTTTGGTTTGCGCGACCCGCTGACCACAGCTGGACTCCCGGGTGTTTTCTAAAGCAAACGCGAAAATCGGTCACACCAATCACAGCCGAGAAGGGTGGCCCCACCGGCCCTGCTCCTTTTAAACGCTGGCCCCGTCGTTTCTTCGAATTCGCGAATCAATACGACAGTGTCGCGAATTCAAGACAAGAGAAAAATAGGGTGAGAAGAGGAGAAAAAAGAAAGAGAATAAAGACACACGAGGCATACGGCTTCCGTCAAGAAAAAGGGGGGCGTGAATTCTGTTTTCTCTGTTTCCGCGCTATAGCGCCCCCCGCGCGAAGCCATCTGGGTCGGTCAGGCAGCGGCTTGCGTATTCGATGGCGCGGTCGGTTCGGTTCACCCCCTTCTCATCCACAGCCGACTAGCACCCCTCCGATTCCAACGCACACACACACGCACGCACGCACACACATCCCGCCTCGCGGGGAGACCGCTGGTCGACTGCCGCCGAAGCTCTCTGGGCGTGGTTCCGGTGCGGTGAGTGATGAATACGGCGCGCCTAAGAGAAAAGACGGGCAAAGTGCCACACCACCTCGGTCCACACTCACTTCCTTCTGGCGCTCGCGTCGCCCCTGTCCGCCGGCCAAACTGTCTCTACTTTTCTTCCAGCCAAGCCCAGCGCGACTCATGGAGGGAGAGCGTGGGGGAGAGGGCGAGAGGCGGCAGGAGTCATTCTTCCGTTTTTCTCGGTCGGTCGCTATTGCTTCTTCGTGCTTGGTCACGCTCGCGCGAATTGTGACGTCTACCAGAAGGGCGACATTTGCAAAGACAGTAGAAACACCGACTTGCCGCGAACGAAACGTTGGCGCGATAAGGGAAAAAAATGTAAATAAACACTGTGGACGATGTGGAGGGCGAAGCGAGCAGGGAAGTAAAACTGTGAGACTGCCTATTCAGCACGGCGGCAAAAAATTAACATAATAAGAATAAGATATTACCGTCGGCAACAAAGTCAAGACGTCGGCAGTTTGGCGGCGTTGCAGCGTGGGGCTGTGCTTGGTTTTAGGCTTCGCACTTTTGCTAGAAGGCTGGATGGTATGTTTTTCTTGTTTCCTGTGCATACTAAGAGCGATGTCGGTACGACAGATTTTTCCTCCTACAAGGAGCTGTCAAGAAAGTCTCAAACAGCAAGTGTGTACCCTTCCTTGGTTTTCCTTTGTTAGTTGCTTACCGAAAAAAAAACGAAGGACTTGATCGTGAACAGTGAAGTTATCACCGACTTGCTGCCGTGTTCTGTTTCTCAAGCGTCGTGTTTTTTTAAGACATCTCAGTCGATAACAAATAATAGGACTGGGGGCATACTTTCAGGAAAAACTAAATGTAGGAACGCTGCAGCTCAGCTAGAACTACCATTCTAATTTATTTTTTGGCTGCATCTAATCTCACGGCAGTTTCCATAAAAGCTGGCTGGCCTAAAATTTGCTGAATAATATTACGTCCCAATGTGACCTAACGTAACATAACCTCACCGAACCTAACGTAACCTAACCGAACGCGTAATAACCTACGCAAATCCAGCCAAACTGCAACAAGCCTAATCTATCGCAGCCCAACAACACAGAACACAAACTATATTAAACGTAATTCAACCCATTCTACAAGTCCTGTGCGTCGATCTCTTGATATAGTAAAAACCAGAGTGAAAAAAAAAACATTAACAAAATCACGATGCCCGAAAAATTCCGAAAGCTAAAAAGAAAAAAAAAAACATCGCAATGTCGAACTAGAACCTGAGCCTCTTAGTTTAAAACGAAGTATCCTACCACAGCGCTACAGGGGCAGCTGCAAACACGGCTTTTTGGGGAATATTTATCCCCTAGTATCTCCGGGTAGCGTTCTAAGCCAATGAGAGGCGACTGCCGTGAGAAATGTCTGACGGTAATTCTCACGGTTGCCGTGATAATAGACACTACCTTATTTTTTGTTGTAATAAACTTGACACAAAATATTACATAAGAGTCCGCTTTATTTAGGAACGAAAATTTCATTTGCGTGATCTACGACAACCAAGTTGCTGCCAACTTATCGACTTCTTAGCGACACAAAAGGTCGTTACGGTGGACTCAAAACAGCCCACTCACCCTAGGCCCAAGGTTAGTGGGTCTTACTTATGGAACAGTTAACATTCAGGCACTCAACTGTTAACCTACCAGTTTAGCACCCAAATCAATGATTACTAATAATAATTACAGACTAAACTGTACCACACTGCACCAAACTAAGCTGTGCCAAAATGACCAACCTTGAACTACCACATTCGTCCCCAAATATGTAAGCGCTTACCAGTCACCAATGGTTGGCGAAATGCAGAATAGTTTCTCGCAGTACACAAAAAAAAAAACTAACTGACAGGCTGCTAATAATCCTGAGTCCCCCGAGATGCAGGATGTCTGCGCTCATACTGCCCCGTTTGCGTCTAAGGCAATCCACATAGTAGGGCATTGGGGCCACGCCAGAGCGGAAGTCATTGTGGGATCGCAATCAAATTGGGCAACCGTTGACGACGGAGCGGGGCCGGGAAAGCGGTGCCCGGTTGCCCACGCAGATTAGCAGCCTATTACGACGGCAAATCTGCACCTTAACCATAATATGCATAAGTCAGAATTTGCACAAAAATATTGGCACAGATGGGAGCAAGTGCAAGTTTAAAGCTGATCTTGTTTTCGAAATTGATATTGCAGGCAAAACCTACATACAGGCCACTGGGGTTCTGTAACAAGAAATGAGCCTTTGCGCCGCAAAGGCTTTGCCTAATGAGGTAGTCGGGTGGACTGAGTGGGAGTGAGAGAGTTTTTGGGGTTCGCTTGGCTCATCTGGTTGGCCACGATGTACGGCGTCGCACTAGCCGCAGTGCTGAAATCAAAGGATCTTCCTTCTCTCCGGTTTCGGTGTCGCCATCTTGTTTTTTAGTCTCGTTGTGTTTAGTGCGTTCGGCAACTTTATCTCTAAAAGAAGGCAAGCCAGAGCTTACCCCGTGGGCATGCGTCTCGCTAACTAAATGCATAATTAAGTAAACCATTAGCTAATCATTAAAATCATTGTTTCGATTGTAACTGAAGCGTATCCGGAATATTTAGAAGCACCTTCAGAACGGACTAGATGGTTAGGAGCAGTTTTGTTAGATTTTGTTGCCCGTTTCCTATTATCCTTCTTTCCATGCCTCGTTGTGCTGACATACGCTTTTTTTTCTGGGGCTACTGAGTCAGTCCCAAAGTTTCCCCCCATAAGTCACCCCTGAGGAAGTGGATTAGTTGAGGAGGAGGAGGAAATAACTTTATTTAGTCCAAAGAAGAGGCCTATTCAGGCCCGTGGCACCTTAGACGACGGCCAAGATATCTTGACTCCTGACGGCGTCTTGGGCCCTTTGGACGGCCCACTGCTGGATGTCAGGGTTCTCGCTGCGTAGCACGGTCTCCCATTGCTCTGTACTAGTTATAATAAATGTGCCTTTTAGTTTAATGACAGAGGTACTCATTGGTACTTTAGTACTCATTGAGTACAGGTCCACATTGGACAAGTACTCTCAAGTAATAAGCTCGTACAATTCTTCACCTCATTTTTGCTTATGGTTTGGATCAGCTCTGACAACGTGCTCAATATAAATACATTCATCTACCTCGTCTGGAATTTTGTCACCTAGGCTGAGCTCTCCACTAGGTGTGTTATTTATTTATTTATTTATTTATTTATTTATTTATTTATTTATTTATTTATTTATTTATTTATTTATTTATTTATTTATTTATTTATTTATTTATTTATTTATTTATTTATTTATTTATTTATTTATTTATTTATTTATTTATTTATTTATTTATTTATTTATTTATTTATTTATTTATTTATTTATTTATTTATTTATTTATTTATTTATTTATTTATTTATTTATTTATTTATTTATTTATTTATTTATTTATTTATTTATTTATTTATTTATTTATTTATTACAATATGCAAGTGACATCGCATAGATGAACAGGTAAATGAAAGCAGTCCACCGGGGTATTGATAGCGAACCACTCAGCACTTCATACAAAAATCAAGTTGGAGAGCAGCAAAATTTTACAACAGGACTACACAACACGAGATATAAAGAAGAATAAACGCGCCCTTGGCTTCAACGACAAGATAACACACTAACATTATTATAAATTTCTTGGTATCTCTCCTGAGCTCTACGGTCGACCATCTCGCTACAGTACCTGCAGCGTTCATTCCCCGTCGTCTTCGATCAACGCGATGTCGCCTGCAAATCACAAGTGGCCAATATCCTCCGTTTACCCTTATAGCCGACCTCTCCCTGTCAAGCTTCCTGAATACATCCTGCACGCTGTAGCTGGCTTCGTAAGGATGGTGACTTCTTGTCTGAAGCCCTTACTGATAAGGAGCTTCCCACTCTTTTATAAATGAATAATAACAATCCGATGATTGTAGGTATTCTTACTTATTAAAAATTTATTGTCGACGTTGGTGCTAGGCTTTTGTTAACCGGTATGTGAGTGGAAGACTCGGGTATTATGCTGTTAGAGCAAATTAACAAATACGGCTAACTCTGGAGGCCGAAAAATCAGGACAAAGTTTCCTTTTTTTGATGCAGAGAGAAATGCTACGTCCTCATAGGGGCTTTTATTTTAATTATTTAAGACTATCAGCTGGACGTCACCTAAGCATATAATAATGCTCGTAAACAAAAATGTAAAGCCAATGGAAGGTTCGTCATTCATTTTGTTGGCGTAAATTATAAGTGCGTTGAGTGCATATATTGCAAGGCGTATCATTACCCACACATAGGGTCTCGAACGCGGTTTGGTCACTCTGCTTGAAATTTACAACCGGCACTTTTAAGCGACTTTATTTTGTTTTTGTTTTTTTTTTTTTCGTTTGCTTTTTAATAACGGTTATCTTTCGCTGGCACGACAAGACTCAAATACCAACTGTTGGCTTTACTCTAATGTCTGTTGTATACTTGCGTTGGAAAAAGAAGTTCAAGCGGGATCGTACTCTTAAATTTAGCAATTCCCAGCGTAGGTTCCTATATTTGGCAATGTATTGGTCTGTAACGTGTAGGATGATAGAGCAACCTCATAAGGCACCTTTCCGCATTATTCTTTCAGTGGTCTGGAATGGAACAAGTCACGGCTGGCTCGTACGCCTCGCACGTACGACAAACGCAACGCAACCTCCGAACGTTCTTGCGAAACGAGCTTGCACGGCTTACATGATGCACCGGTGCCTCTTAAGTAATCACTGAGGGAGCGGCGTTGTTAAGAAAGAAAAGATGGAGCTACTACCCTCTCCAAGATGAGAGGTCAAGGAACGTTTTGGGAAAGGCATAGGCTGGAGAGGTCAGGGTACGGGAGCACCAAACGGATGAAAGAAGGCAGAAGTAAAAGGAGAGGAACCTAACGAGACGACCTCAGTGGTCGATCCATAGATCACGTCCAGAGCCCGCGACGCTTTCATGATGGCGGGTACGGAGAATGGAATATAGATTATATCGAACCCAATGGCTTATTACGAAGAAGATACGAAGTTACTTATGGGGTTATGAAAATGGAGATATAATTACTTTGAGTCAGCGTCCAGGGGTACGGAAGCCTGAGATGAGAATTTACAGCACCGTGTACTAAAGGGGCCATGCAGACAAAACACAAGTTTGGTTCATTCGAAAGATTGCCTCGTTAGAATCATACTAACACCACGTTTAACGTAAACTTCGCTCAAATAAGCTTCATAATTAGGAAAAAAAAAAAAAAAGGAATGGCCAGGTGACTCACTAGCTCATTTCCCGCACTAGAACATATGACGTCATATGCACAGCCATGCGAATGGCTGAGGCCGGTAATGGCAAGCGCAAGTTAGGCAGGGCTTATAAACTTGCAGAACGAGCTACTTTCGCTTTAAGTGTAATTCATATTCATTTTGGGGCAGTAAGAATGGTGGAGTGAAACAATGGAAGTTATGAAAGTACACGTAAACACAGAAGTACCAGTGCGTACAGCTGTTGGCACAGCGTGCACTCTGCTTTTTATAGATGGATAGCGGTGCGGCGCTTTGGGGTTGTCTCAGGCGACACTGGCCAATTGGCGTAAGCGACGTTGTTTTACGTGACCCTATTTGCCGAACATACCCCATGTTTCACGAAAGAGAGAGAGAGAGAAAGAACTCTTTAATGTGGCCTGGAGAGGTCAGCTCTGCTAGCGGCCATGCTTGCTACGCCAGAAAGGATTACTGCCTTCCCTAACCAAAACAATCCAGGTGCAAATACGCACAAAAACAAAGCAAAGGCGAATCGCGGTGCGGAGAAGTATGGTGGCGCCATCTAGGAGAACTGACGGCAAACAAGGCTCCGCAGTCCACTGCAGACTGAACAGTGCACTTGAAGTTTGCTTGAAGACCCGGCATGTGACGTCAAGTCAGGCGTCATGAAACACGCGAATTGGCGGGAAAATAAAAATTTTCACAGATTGATACATTCCTCAGTGAATAAAGCATCACTTGCTGCAGGAAAAAAATTGGGCGCACTATTAAACGCCAATATTTTTCGTATAAAACAACATATTTTCTCTGAATGGTCCCTTTAAGGAATGATTGAAGTTTTGACACCCGTATAACAAAAAAATTGTCTCCTATCTGTTTGCCTCAATGCAAATGTTGTCGAAAGGCGATTGTCTTCTGCAGTACCTGCTATGTACTGCTTCTCCTCTCTCCCCGCTTACCTCTCCCGCTGTTGTCCTGCCATCTTCCTCCTCCCATGATAAACACGATAGAGGCTTGCTCAATTAAATTCAATTTCCCCGCGTTCGCCCTGATTGTGCACCATCTCACATTCTCGACCTCGGGGCTCCCATTCGAGCCCCGAGGTCGAGGCTCGAGCGCAAGCGGTTTTTGTATTTTTGGTGAAAACGTTGTTCTAACCCGTCTTGCTTATTTGTTATCACAAAAATGAAGCCCAGATCTATTTTTATTTTAATGAACAGTGCTGGTACCAAACTTCTCTCTTATTTTTGGGCCGGGTGGCGTCGGACGGACGGACGGACGGACGGACGGACGGACGGACGGTCTGTCGGGGCCATATAAGTTTGCGTTGAGTTAGCCCCCAAAAAGTCTATAGTTTTTAAAAGAAGTGCCAGTTGCGCGATACACGTTTGGTGGCGCACACTGCAGGCGTGTGTTCGATACAGCCCACTTGTTCACAGGTGTTTGCCGACACTGAACATGTCACGCGTATGAAAGCCCTCACACGAACGCGCACACACACACGTGCCCACACGCGCGCGCGCACGCACGCACACGTCCACACAAAAATATTCTGCGCACATCAGCCGCCAGTCCTGACCCTCGTTAGATTGTCGTTCGCATGGCGCGGGAGGTGGATAAAGGCAGCTGCATAGCCCTGCGCACAGGGCGTGCCAGTGTACTTTCGCCGTGCCCGGAAGACATGCACGTATAAGGGAGACTTCGGAAGAGGCCTCTAAACGCGCGCCGGCAGCGATGCCGCTTCCCCGGCTAATGGCTTGGCACAAGAACAGAGTGGCTTTACGGCAGCGACGCCTTCGTGACCGCCGGCGCGGGGACCGCGCCGAACCGAATGAACGACAGGGACGAACCATCGATCACGTACGCGCGCTGAGTTTTACGCGCATATTTTCTGCGAGACGGGCAACGACGCCGGGGGACCGGGGAACGCGGCAGAGGGGACCGGTCGTCCCCGGGGCGCAGTCGTCCCCCCGGTGCTTTTTACGGCCCTCCGTGACTCCCCCTGGCGTAGAAGACGATCATTGCTTGAATTAGTTTTGGCACCGGGGGACGGCCTCTGATGGCGCCTTTGCGACGCGTAAAAGAGGAAGAGAATGTAAGGTTGCGCGTAAAAAAGAACGAAGTCAATAACAAAAAAAGTTTACCTTCGTCCTGTTTTGGTCGTTCTTTTATTTATGCATGGACGTAGTCTTGGTGCTAGTTTGCTTTGGTCTTGCTCTTAAAAAAAGTATAGTTTAAACCTTTCTGTACTGCTTTCTGAACACCAGATTATAAGAAGCCAGAACTGGTTAGAAAATTCGCTGATATATACAGCCCCCTTACTGGTTAGATACTTGGAACCGTATTAAGAAAAGTAGATTTTTAGTATGAATGCACCACACTTACTCGGGCACATTTACTGAGCGATGTTTTTTTCTGGAGTGAGGAGAAATAAACATCTTTATAGGGTAGTTAGCGGAAGAGTCCTTATTTCAGGAGCCCTTGTAACCTTACCGTATCAGGCTGTTCGTATACGAGCCGCCATTTACCCACGTATTAAAAGTGGAAAAAAAAGTCTTCCCTGTAGATGATTTCAGAGAAAAAAACGATGAAGTTTGCAATGGTGAATGCTTGGGCGAGTTGCTGCGTAATTACAAAGAGGGGAACAGCGCGACACAGACGAAACACATGAAGAAAGTGACAACCACGAGCGCTGACTTAGAACTGAAATTTATTTTTCGGCATTTCACATATATACCATGACAGTCAAAAAATACAAGAAAACAGAAATGACATGAATGCTAGTGATAACCCAGGCAATCGTAACACTGCAACAACGCCATGTGCCACAAACACGTGCTGAACTATCTGTGGGACAGAAAATTAATCTCATTTTGGAAGAGGGACAAGGATGGTACGCTCACACAGTTTTATTTTCGGCGATCTATTTCTGCAGCCTCAATTATTTCCCTGGTTATTTTATCTGTGTTTTGCAATGACCTGTGTTGAGGGAATGATCTGGGTGCAGCCACGGCAGTCTCTACAGTGGACACCTAAGTGGCCACTAATCACCTTTTGTACATTATAGTGATGTTCTTTTAATCTTTCATTAAGGCATCGCCCCGTTTGGCCTACATACGTTTTGTATACGTCGTGTATTCGATTCCGCTGTCGTGTGGGAAAACGTATGTAGGCCAAACGGGACGATACCTTAATGAAAAATTAAACGACTTTAACTATAATGTACGTAAGGTGATTAGTGGCCACTTAGGTGTTCACTGTAGAGATTGCCGAAGCGCCACCCCGATCTTTCCGGCAACACAGATCATTGCAAAGCACAAAGATAAAGATAAAATAACCAAGGAAATAATTGAGGCTGCAGAAATAGAATGCCGAAAAGAAAACTGTGTGAGCGTGCCCTAGTTGCCCCTCTCCCAAAAAGAGATTAATTTTCTGTCCCACAGCTAGTTCAGCACGTGTTTGTGGCACATGGCGTCGGTGCACAGTAACGGTTGCCTGAGTTTATCACTAGCATTCATGTTATTTCTGCTTTCTTGCATTTTTTTTACTTTCAGCGTATACATGTGACAATAGGATGGCCGCCCACAGCTCCTAACTCTTTTTCTCCCCTACCCCGTCCCTGTTGTTTCAATAAACGTTTTCTCTCTCTCTCTCAGTGCTCGTGGTTCTCACTTCCTTCGTGTGTTTCGTCTGTGTTGCGCTGTTCCCCTCTTTGCGATAAATTTTGTTGCATAAAAGATAAGTGGGCTACTTATCGAAATTTGCTGCTCAGCTTGCAGCACACGTGCCTTAACTGCCGCTGAATTCTGCGCAGTTTTCCCGCTTGCAAAAAAGGCCTCCCCATCACGCGACTAAGGAATCAATCGCTGCATGCATGGAATCAAATTTGCAGAATAGTGAGTCTCGAGATGCGATTCGTCACAACAATTTCACCCGTGTGCTGACATCATGCAATGCAAAACGTCATTCTTGAATACCATAATATCCCACCTACGACAGTACGCTTAACGTCGAATCGGATGCACGGCATACGTTGGCCTCCTTTTCTCCTTTTATCGCAGTTATTTTGTTTCCCGTTTTCTCGTTAGCTGTTGCCGGTTACTATTCCCCCAAGAGATGGCGTGATAAGGGCGATAGCGCTCTTAGACGTGGCGAAGTGTCGATAGATGCTGTGCCCGCTACACGGGTGAGGAACTTCACATAACGCTGTTGGGGAAGGAGTTCGTATGGAACTTGGATTATGCTTACATTAGCGGAGGGAAAGTGATAACGACGAACAGAGAACACCATGTATCCTGCTCCGTTACACCAATACTCGCCTACTCTGACGTGCGGAGTCTTGCGGAGAGAAACCCTGCCCGTGCGGGCATTTGAGAGAGCATGAGTGAGAGTTGCAAAAAGATGAAAAGTGACCAGGGTGGTGCATTTCATTCCGTCTCCCAAGACATGTAATTCCTGCTCCAGCTCCTCAACTTCTGTCAGGTCACTGAATGTTCAGTTCAATAATGGCATTGAGCTGAACCTATCAAATTGCTGAAAGAGAGTACAGATGACTAGGTGCCGTAACGCTGTACGCATTCACTCTAAACACAATGTTGTGCTTATGTGTTGTTTGCCTATGTACCTACCTCTTTTCTTGCTCTTTATTCAACGTCCCCGTGAGTTTCCACCGCAACGCCATTCAGACATTTATTGATAACTAATTACAGCGCGGAAGACAGGACAGACAGAAGAATCACCACAGGACAGGCGTCTTCCCGTCTTCGCCGCTGTGATTGGTTATGAACACCTACCAACTCGTCCAACTTGCAACTTTCCTACAGACATTTATTCTAGGTAAGACAGTTATTAAGGTTAGGATCCCTACTGTCTTGTTTTCTTCTTTTTTAATATGTACCACCTGCCTACATACAACGAGCCTACGTCGGAGAAGGAAGCTAGATGTCAAGAGGCTAGTTTGTGCCTAAAAAAAGTGGGAAGCCAGGTGCGTTGTAGAGTCCCTGAGTAAAAAAAAACTGCTATTCAAGTTTAGTTTCAACTCCATTATAATAATGATCCCGGTAAAGTTTGTTTTTATCCTCTGACCTTACGTACTCGTCCTGAGGGTACACTCTCAGACCAGATCCCTATTCGGCGAGATTTCCGACCTCCAAAAAGAACGCTACCATAAGGCGAAATTTGATACAGCGTGACTCTCTGTCCCTAGAGCAAACGTAGCTCTCTCTAGCAACGCTACCGTAACCTCAGGAAGAGTCGCCCATAAAATAACTACTGAAATATCTCAAGCAAAAGCGTGTGATCAGACGCATCGTACAATCAAAGTGCACATATCACCGCGAACATGTGGGCTTGGGTATGTATATGTCTAATGTTCTCGCAACAGGCTCAGATTTCACACAGGACCCGACAACCGCAGAGCGTCTTCGCACGCGGTATACCTCCTCTATTCGCAGTGGGAGTATATACGGTGCTTTGCACCGCACCACAATTGAGAAGTTGTTTGCTCAAGGCAGGGGAAGACAGCGCGGCTGTTTGTCCTTGGCACACCGGCTGCCCGGACGAGCTCCATTAGAAGTTCCCTGTGTAAGCAGGGAACCTCCCACTGGGCCGAGCACGCTGAGGTCGCTGGTTCATTCTAATACAGGTTTATGCGTGGGGCGCATGAAGTCCCGCTTAGTATTTCACCGGCTCGTTTTGGCGTGGGCGCGCGCGACTACAAGCCGGATAGCGACCAAGCATGCCGGCTGGTTCACGGTTGGCTATGCACTGCTCCCGCACTAAGTTTAACGTGCTGATGACGAAATTTGTTGACAATGACATTAAAGGATATTGGTTTACTGTCACGCGCAGGACTCTGTGAATCAAGTTATCGTTATTCAACTATAAAAATGTGAAACGTTCAGGCAAAATATGTTAAGATGATAACAAAAGTGACGTCGCCAGGAAAAGCTGGCAAACATACCCATTGCTTGGTGCCGTAAATGAAAGGTATTGCGCAGAAACACATGCTCATTAATGGATAAAAATAAACAGCCAGACACACATAAACATTGCTTTCGTTCTCTGGATCTTCTGTTTTATTACTTGTCCCCAGTTCAACTACACAACTAATTTCGTCACCATTTTATATATTATTTTATGTACGTTCCTTTAACAGAAACACTAGCTTCACTCTAAATGACGGGTATTGCCCATCGATCTTTTCTTCAACCTCGCGGGACGGATTTCAAAGTGACTGACTTCATATTGATTTCTTCAAAGATTTCCGTAAAGCTCCAGGGGCAGAGAAAAGCTTCTTTTGATTTCAATTTTTTTTAGTAGGATGGTACCCATTCATAATGATACGGTGAAAATATCTTTTGTGAGGGAGTGAAGTTTTGTTGTACGTTACTTATGTATCCTGTTGCGAAGTTATTTTCCTCCTCAGGGTAAGCATGTTTGTCTAGGTCTTCTCTCCGGTGACCGATTAACGTTTCTAGCAGAGCTCGCGCCTTTTGAAGGTCATAGCCGTAAGAGAACTTTGTTTCTTTGCCTCTCCCAGCATGCAACCGAGGCTACGGTCACTCCAAAAAGCTTTTGTGTGGAGTAACATGCTTACACAAGGCGGCAGCTGGCCATTTTGAGTCACGGTACATCTTCTTTTTGACATCATTTCTTTCTGATGTCAAAGAATTTTCAAAAAATACTTAAACATCATTTTTATTGTCAATTGTCCATTTTACAATATCCCCACTATCCATTCATCCAAAGCTATAGCGGGTATTTTGTCATATTGAGGAAATGAGCATAGTTTTATTCTAGGGCCGATCCACTTTCTTCAAAATCAAGCCATTCGTTTATATACACTCGGTGATTATGGTTCAATTTTCCAGCCCATTTATGAACCTCATTGGCCCTGTTCCGCCATAGCTTGAACATGACTACGAACTACCTGTACTTAAGTTTCGTATACGCAATGCCACCTCTGTTATTACGTGCTTTGATAGAATGGAATTGTTCAACACAAATAAGGCCCCCTAAGAGTTGATATTAGGTATCGTTCTCAGCTGTCTTCCAATCAGCGTCACTTTGAACGGTTCACAAGCATCCTTCAGCAGAGACGTTGCTGTCACTGATGGCAGTCTGCCATCATGTTTTATGCTTGCGAAGAAGTGGTGATCTCCCATTTAGGGCGCGTTGCAGCAGGAGGGACAGCTTACCATTCCGGCAATGCTAAAGATAGGGACTTATCGTCACCCGCCATCCATCAGATTACTTTCTGCTCACTAAAGGCGTCCTACAGCGTACACTCGTGGCTCAGTGACATCCCCTTGTTCGACCGGTACACTGCTCATGCAAGCAAAGTTGGTCAATACTCAATTCCGAACACCGAACATCACAACATCGGCTGCTTCGGAGCTTATTGGCTCCTGTGATGCGCCGCCCCACACAAAACGATACTTATACCGCAAATGAGCCATATGTCGAGCTACAAAGTTATTCTGTCATGCATTCAGTACGTTCCGAAGTGCGCACAGACTACTCGTTGTTTAACCCACCGCTGTGGCACAATGGCTAAGGCATTGCGCTGCTGAGCCCGAGGTCACAGGTTCAATTCCCGGCCGCCGCAGCAGCCGATTTTATGATGGCGAGGAACAACAAAAACGCCCGTGCGTACGGGATTTCGGCGCACGTTCAAGATCCCCAGGTGGTCAAAATTACTCCGGGGCCCTCCACTACGGAGCGCCTCATCGCCTGCGCTGCGTGGGCGCGTTAAGCCATACAATGAATCAATCAATGAAACAATCAATGACTCAATCAATCAATCAATTAATCAATCAATCGATAAATACTAGTTGTGTAAACCATACATCGCTTTACAATCACGCGTTAAACTGTGGCCGCGTAGTTACACAACTGTGCTTCTCTAGCCACTCTGCCATTATTGGCAACGACCCTGTGGAACAACCTGTTCGGTCTGCCCATGGCACTCCACTCATTACCCCCATTCCGATGTCAAGAACTCGTGCTGCGTACTCTTCTCAGAACCACACGTGAAACTGCATTGCCTAAATGTACCACCCCGGAGTTTTCCAGCACACCCCCCACCCCCCCCCCCCCCTACATCACCCATCCTAAAGCGCAACGTCATCTTCCTGAGTCTGGAACGCCGTGTGGGAATCGAGCTCAGTACAAAACGTAAAAGCAGTTTTCTAACTCACAGACCCGCGCCGTTTACAGCACTAAATTTTCATTTCTCTTACTCACTTGCTATATATACGATAGCGACATTTAACGTGCGATAATAGCCTGACTATGGAGAATGGAGGCTAATACAGATGCATATATTAACCTGGAAAAACATTTTGCGCTGTGTTCAGGAATTTGCTAATTCGTATATGCATAACAACATTTAACGCAACTATAGCCTTGCAATGCCAAGAGTGATCAATACTCCCCAAGGGGTAGCACCACGCTCTCGCGCTGATCTGGAATGCATCCCGTTGAACAGCGCTATTTTTTCCCCCTTTTTTCATGTATTTCTGTTCAGTGCTCTTTTTTTTTTACCTCTGTACTTTTCTCGCCACCCCTTCGCCATTTCTGACCCTCCCTCCCTCTCTTACATCCTTTTTTCCCTTCGTCCTTTCATGCGTGCTTTCTTCCTTGTTTATCACCAGTCGAAGTTTAATGGAAAGTTTACGCAAGGCTTATATGCCAGTTTTACAATTTAATCCCGGCAGGTATGGTTGTACAACTCGTGCAAGTGATTGATTCCAAGTATTTTTCAATAATTCTCCACATCTAAGCGTTCATGAGTAAGTTTAATGTGGTCGAAAAGCGCAGAAAAAAAACCGTCTCCATGAAAAAAAATTTATCAACAGCGCTTGACAAAAGGCGCAAGCGTAAAGATAAAATCCCTGTAATAATAAATAAGGCAACGAGCCATGGTTCATCCATAACACGCGACAAGGTTACAGTTCAGAACGCGATCCGATAAAATTGACATAGATTCTTAGTCGACTCAGCGATAATGCTTCCGTTCGTGCCACAAGATATTAAATAAAAAACACCAACATATCCAGCCTCCCTGTCGGATTACGTCTAGGAGAAACTGCTACCCCCTATCCCGCGGATCACGCGGCATCAGTCCCACTGCGAGCAAATTCCAGCTCGAGCCGACTGACAGACATAAAACACAAAAGGACTTTCGTATTTTTGTAGCGTCATTTATGAGGCAAAAAATTTCCCTTGGGTGTTAATACAAGTTTATATATAAAAAATACCCGAAGCGAATCATTCCATATTTTTTCTGAGAAAGTCATGTCGGTGGGGAAAAAGAAAGCGGGAAAATAAAATAAACTGACATGTATAAGCTTAAACATCCAACCTTGCTATGACAGTCGTGTTTTATATCTTTTCCGACTAGGCATCCAAGCATTTATGGCTGGCCGTTTCCTTTATGTCTCGTTTTTTTCTTTTTTTCATTTCACGCGTTCGGTGGAATCCGCAGTTTCGTTTCTTCCTTTTGCTCGTTTAACCTTTCCTTCGCTTCGTTCGCCGGCCGGTTCAGACGGCGCAGCTAAGCAAACAAAATGCTCACCCATGCGAGTGATCTGAGTACAGCGCCCGCCGTTCCTGTAGGTCACGCCACGGCGAAAACACGGCTTGACGCAGCGAAATGGCGACGGAAGACAAAAGAAGAGAAGGAGGAAAGAATGCCAACGACTACAACCGCTAAAAGGGTTTCTGTTCCTCCCCATGGGAACAGTGAGCGGCTCCGGCGCGCGCTGCCGCTACGGTTTCGCTAATATTTATCTGCGGCTTTTACGTCGGTACAAAGAGCCCGCGTGCGCGTTTCGGGGCTACTTAGAGCGGAGCGGCCCTGGCAGGCCTTTCTTACACCGCCTTAGCTTATTCTTCTTCGGTGGCTACCAGGTTAGTTTTCCTTTACGTCAACATCGCTCTAAAACACGCCTTGAGGGTCAGGGGCAGAATATGTGCGAAGCGGATTTTTTTGTTTGTTTGTTTTTCATCTCCTCCTTCATAGCTTTTGTTTTCCGAAATAATTTTTCTTGCGTGGCTGTGTGTGTGCTCTTGGGCAGCTGCTGCCCGCTCGCGGCCCCAGAAATGTGGGCAGTCAAAAGCGCTTTCGCAGAAACGCCCCGGCAACAGACCGAGACAGTTGTTCCAGATGCTTTCGAGCAGATATAGCCGGGAAGGGTCATGCTAGGCTGATTCCTGCCCTCTTTCCCCGTTTTCCCTCCCTAGGGGAATCCAGCCCCGGAGCG
The DNA here is from genome assembly GCF_048455015.1 of Haemaphysalis longicornis. Classification (NCBI taxonomy): domain Eukaryota; kingdom Metazoa; phylum Arthropoda; class Arachnida; order Ixodida; family Ixodidae; genus Haemaphysalis; species Haemaphysalis longicornis. The sequence goes on along the minus strand of NW_027526361.1, from coordinate 35,526,878 downwards.
ACCCCTTTCCGCCGCTATTCGAAACGTACTTTTGATAGAGGAAGCCCGTTGCGCAGGCGTGAATTTCGCTCTGGTTATCTGGTCTCCCATATTTAAGCCCCGAAAGCAGCGAAGCTCGAGGACAGTAAATTTCCTCCTTTTTTTTTTTCTTTTGCAAAAAAATGGGAGGGGGGGGGGGTTTAGAGTAGTGGAAAGTTCGAGTTCCATGAACTTTGTTCGCAATAACTGCAAACTTGCAATGGGAGTGCACGTTCAGACCTCTTAAGCGATAAGCTTAAACCCTAAGCCCAGCGCATTTTTTAGTAGTAAAGAAATTTCTGAGTGCAATTCACCACATCGTAAATTTTCACTGGTTTGGTAATAAAGAAAACGTCCAAGAAGTTCCTGCGCTGGTGCTCTACAATATCACAGCATCGTGTAGAAACAGTCACGATGTCACCGACAAAAAGAGGCCTAGCTGTCGCTCCTTATCGTCCGCCTTTCTTGCGTATCAGTGAAGCTGGGCAGCTGCACAGCGCCGTATCCTCTCGAGGAGTTCCTTTTTTTTGGATGACGGTTGCTTGCCAGGCATCGTCTCATCAGACCCGACGAGTGGCTCAAGATTGCTTTATAACCGTTTTACGATGCAATTAGTAACGTCGGCGCTACTGCAACGCGCCATTTCGTATTCGGTTTTGAGTGTTTTGCTCCATAACCTGGGTGCGGGTGTGAAGAGTTGCGTACTTCCGTCCCTCCGTGCAAGCGCCGCACGGGTTTAGCTCCTTGCGCACAAGCAATCAGGTGAGAGCACAGAGTGTGCATGCGCGCACCGCTCCATTCGAAGGACGTGTGAATCTGAAGGAGTGCGTATAGCTGCTTCTGTTGTTACGAGACCAGATCCGTCAGTTGGCGTACCGCGATAAGGGTAGTAAGAATGCTTCTCGTTAAAAAAATAGTCGCGAATCATGTTTAACTGAATTTTTTTAAGCAACGAAGTACAACCGCGAGGCAAAATTTTCCCGCGCACTTGGTAGCAGTGGCAACGCCTGCTGTAACCAGCTTCTGAAAATTTGCTTTAAAAACTAGATATTTGGCGTTTTTTTTTGTCTGCTAAAACATTTTTAGAGTCGATCACTGGTTGCCACTGCTGCTGGTTTATAGTGTCTTATCAGTTTAGTGCACGATTATTGGCTACTGGGTTCATGCCTCACAATAAAAATGACTAAGAAGCGCCCGGCGCGTGAAAACTGTTTTTTGATGACGGATCCTTTTTGCTTTGTCCAGGGTTCAAATGTATATATCCTGTCATCAACCGCTATAGAATAAATGAAAGCAAGCACGACGAAAAAAATTCAGGGAAGCTTGCATTCACGCGCAAGACTTGAATGGCGAAGCTGTTGTAGGTGATCACTGACGAACACAACTTAAGTTGAGTTTTAGTATCGTTGTGGTGCCGTGGCTGACGTCGTTGGCATGACACTTCAATGACCTCATGTTGAGCAAGGCCAGAGTGAGCTCGTCGTTTTGGTCGACGTTTTCGTACGCCACCCTACAAGCGCGACTTATCGTCTGTAGCGCATGCGTTGCACGCCGAGGCTCTCGAAGCGCGGCCTCTTCCCCCTTGGCCTTGCGAACTATCCGCGGCCGGGCCATGTGGAGTCAATGACCACCAACAGCATATTGGACGTTCAAGTCGCGGCTCTTCTACCGTACAGAGCGCATGCGCAGGACGACACGAGGACGAACGAACAAAGGGCGTACGCTAGGACATGCCTTTCTCGTTCCGAGCAAGTGTCGCCACGATACGGCGAACGCTGGAGTGCTTTTGTTTCCAATGTTGGCCAATCTCCCTAATTGCGTAATGATAGCTTGGCGGACGGGCACTCGAGGAACGCGTGCATGAGCGCACGTCATTTTCCTTGTAATTTTAACTGCTGACGCCATACACAAACGATTTTCTCAACAATCAAGCTGCGTGAATAATGTGGAAATGCCAGGCGTAGAGAGCAGCAAGAAGTCAAGGCAGTCGGAACGACTGCCTGGACGATACAAAGCATGACGGCGAAACACAGGCCAATATTCTCGGCGAACTTAGTAAAATTCATCGCGAGATTCGTAATGAAGTCGGTAACTGGCGCTCTAAATATCACACCAACGTTACAGTTGATGACATTGAATGCTAGGGGCAAAGATCGCTTATCGAACACATCGATCAGCTGATTGAAAATAAGAAGCAGCATGCCAAAATAACTGGTTCAAAAACGCGGCTGAAAAGTACGAGTACATGACAACAACCAAATAAGACAAACAGTAAATGACCTGGACCATTTTGGCTGATAAAACATATTCTGGCTCAGCACAGTAAAATACTCTGTTCTCTAGTTTGGTATCGCGAGGTCTGAATCTGTTAAAAGTAAACTTGCAACACGTTTCAGTCAAATGGGAAACTTTTATTTTGATTCGTTTCAAGGTTTCAAGCGTATTCAAAAAATGTTTTTCCCAGTACAGAACGCCTAAGTGAGGTAGAAGTAGGCCCCAAAGTAAAAGTGTCAAGCGTAGCACCTAGTTATTACTGTTCCCGATATCCAATAATTATTACGGCAGCAAATAAAAATTACATGGAAAGTGATTGACACATTAACATACCAAGGTCAGGCAAGAATGGATAACGTAATCGAGAGAGAGAGAGAGAGAGAGAGAGAAAGAACTTTATTCGCCCAGAAGTAGAGAGCTTGGACTCTCTTTGCCGCGTTAGTCAGCCAGAAGATCTTGGTCCCTGGCGGCTTCTTCGAGACATAAAAATGAGAAGTTATACAATACTAGAAAACTACTTACTGGATTTAAATCAAAACTCAAATTCAAATTCAACTTACGGGATTCAAATCAAATCCAACTTACGTAAAGGAATTGACAATATAACACATTGGGGTCAGACTAAAACACAGTAAGATATAAAATCCTAAACAACAATCTTGTTGTAACGTTCGTCTTCTAGTCGCACCGTGACTAACCTTTTTTTTTTGCTCACTTTTTCTCCGCAGCATCTATACTGTACACGGCCGTGGCTGGAGGGAAAGTGGCCCTGCCGTGCGACGTCAGCCCCCCGTCCCCGGACGACTCGATGACGCTGGTGCTGTGGTACAAGGACGAGAGCCTGGCGCCCATCTTCACGCTCGACTCTCGGCGGTCGCACGTGGACCAGGCACGCCAGTCTTCGGGACCCGGGCTGGAACGCCGCCTCCTCTTCGACATGGGCCACTCGCCTGCGCACCTGCACATAGACCCCGTGCGGGAGGGAGACGCCGGGGAGTACCGCTGCCGCGTCGACTTCCGCCGAGCCCGCTCCGTCAACACTGTCATCAACCTCAAGGTCATCGGTGAGTTTACGAAACGCTGAAGCAAGCAGCGAGTTGATTTGGCTCAATACAACAACTTGGTTAATTTAAACAGTTGAACTTCGTTATAATGAACACTGATATAGCGAATTATCGTCCATAGCGAAGTAAATACAAACTTTGGTTGGCCATGCTTTTTTTCGGTGACACTTTTTCTGTTTATAACAAAACCAAAACCACGAGAAACCGCGCGATGCCGGCTATAACGAGGAAATATTTGAGGAAGGCTGATAGGCTACTTGGAAAACTCCCGACGTCCAAAACTGCGGAAGTAGAAAACGCCCTTTTGTGTGTGCACAATTCGGAAAACTTTATCCGGCTCAGTGCTGTGAAAAGCCCTCTGATGAAGATCACATTCTACTACAAATAAAAAGGAACGAAGGCACGTTTTGTCGAACACACTTTGTTCGGTTGTAATTTCACTTTCTCGCGTTCCGGTTGATTTGTTTGAAGTACAAGCAGGTAGGGAAGGATTACCTCGTTTATAATGGATTCGAAGCCTAGCATATAGTGTTTTCGTTTCTGAAATTGCTGCGCGCCGATTTGATGACGCCAATTTTTACCCACACTGTTACAACGAGTATCGGATATAACGAACTAATTTACTGCTCCGATACTACTTCATTATGACAAGGTTAGACTGTATATCTACGCAATGAGTGGCAAACAGGCATTGGTTTGGCAATGAACTTGGGTAAGCTGTGGGAAGCCGGAAATATTTTCTAAACCTGGTTGTCAACTCACCGCCCTATCTCGTTCATTAGAACTTCAAGAAACGACGGGAAAGCCCAGATGGAATAATGGTCTCTGGGACCGCACGCTGGCGCAGGGCTAGCGGAAGGCAAGAGCGGTCATGTAGAGGCGTGCTGGACACGGAGATCTTTTATTCACGCCCAAAACCAAACCGGAGCAGCGCGGGCTTACAGAAGCATATCTGGGCGTTGCCAGGTGTTCTCCTTGTTCAAGCCTCGTGTCACCGTCCACAGTAAGAGATTCACGCGACAGAAGTTAATTAAGCCGGCGAGGAGGAACACGGAAAAGCAGCAAAGCCGACAGGAAAAGAAGAAAGGATGTCGGGAGAGCGAAATGCCCTGTCTAAAAAGAATAATAGAGGGGAAAAAACGCAGATGGGCGCCTAATCTCCCTGTCTCGGACGCGCTTGCCAGGCTGAGAGCGTCGATGCTTGTTTCGCGAATTCTCCATTTTTTATGCTTTTTTTTCTTCTGCACCCACGCTTCGCTCTCTGCAGACTCGCGTCCTGTTAATTGGCAGGGTCAATACCTGTCTGCTGACCAGCGAACGCTTCCACTAGCTTTTTCTGTTTGCGTTTTCTCTTGCCTATTCCGAATTCGACCTTTTCCGAGTAACGTTTGTAAGAGAGATTTGGGAAACGGCGGAATTGATTGCATTCTGTTCGCGAACCATGTGAGGTCTTGCACAACAACCAGACGTGCCGTGCCGTTCTGCCAATTTATTCGAAGTAACCTATAGCAGCGCTCGTCTCTAAATGGAGAGGCGCAATTGTTCCTGGACTGTAGCTGGGAGGAGGGAAAGGTCAATACCACTATTCTCAGAACGGTTAAACATTCGCCACTGTTTTCCGAATGGCGTTGATTACCTTGGCGTACTTTTTCTCGCTGCGGCGTGAGTCGATAGAAACAGCGGGAAACTGGTTCACAGTACGTAAGTAATTTTCTGCTGAGGTGACAATGTCACCAAACAAAATAGACACGACAGCAGGGTGACAACGTTACAAGTAAAATAGCCTTAGGTCACGCAAGCCATTACACTTGCGGCATGAAGGAGCCATATCGTTGCCATTTCTATTGTTCAAATGGGATCCCAGCGAGTGTTGAACACACGGCGACATCCATTTACGGTGTTTAATTAGGCGGTTATTGTCTCCGTTGCTGGGCAGAACCCCGGACACCGGTTGTCACTGCGTCTGAACACCGTTCGGAACTACAAATCTCCGCCCGAAAGAGTTCAGTTAATCCTCGTTAAAACCAAGTCCATGAGAGAAGAAACTGACTTCGTTATAAGCGGAATTTTGTTAAAACAAGCTTTCGTTTTCTATTTATTTACCGGAGGGGAGTCCACAAAAATTTCAACAATGCGAAAATTACAATAAAGCGATTTCGTAATAACGACGGTTTGCTGTAAGAATTCACGAAAATGAAGTCTGCCTTTCCAAGTGGTTTTATTCTGAACTAATTCCGCCTTGCATGGGGTCCCCAATATCTGGAATTTTAGGAACACCGTTCTTTCTATTAAATACAAATGCTCGTTTCTCTGTATTTTGATTTGTAGGTAATCTTTGGTTTTTAGTTCTATGTTTTGGGGCAAAAGATGTACCACGCCATTTCGCTCAAGGTCATTCATCGCCTTGAGGTGCCGGAGCGCAAGTGGGACAGGTGTGACGTCACGCCACGTGATCCACTGAGGGAAGGCGTCGTCCCTGATACGGGGGCTTAGTGGCTGCTTCGCCAGCGCTTGATCGCTCAGTCTCGCCATGGATAGCGCATAGGCTGCAATAAAGCCCAACTGTCGTGAAACATGATGTGCTTAGTCTATGCAAAACCAATATAAATGGAATTTTCGTTCTGGATATATACGTTTACACGTGAGGCGTATTTTTTTTCCCGAAATGAGCCAGATCCAGGAACCGAAACGAAGTCGAATAAAACTTCAGCGACAAGAGAAACTCGACAACTTTCTCTGAAAAAGGGATGGCTAGGAAATAGTTGAGATAACGCTCTGAAAATGTGTACGCAGATCGTAGTTTGTATCGAAAGTGAGCCAGATCCTGCTGTTTCGCGGATCAACATGAGCCAAATTCATTTGCCCAATGGGAGTTTGCTCTTGGCTTGACTGTTCAGAATGTTTCGTGGGTGTTTTCGGAAGTTTCTTTTTTAGATGCGACGTCATCTCATTCACTCGCCTTGTCCCTCCATACGGCGTTGTCGTTGTCCGTCCACACCCCTCCCCCATTCTCCTCGCCGCGCGAGCTGCGCTCTCCGCCGCTCACCCGCTCTCCTCTCCGATAGCGAACACTCTCTCGCGAGGGGCATTGGATTGGATTCGATTGGCTTGGCTTGGATTGGATTTGGATTGGATTGGATTGGATTAAAGTGGATTGTGTTGGATTATGTTGGATTGTGTTGCGTCATAGCCGCGCCACGTTGCGTCATAGCCGGGGCAGGGGGTTCACGGCACGTTTCACGCGATGGGAGAATCAACCTAACGGAAACAACAACAGAACCCCCTATGCGTCGCATCTACACAGGGGTTCCCGCGAGGGGAGGTGGGAGTAATTTTTCCGATTTTCGGAGCTGGCTTATTATGAATTCAGACGGCAATTGGAAGATCGGCGAAAGAGATGTTCCACGATGTCAACGACGAAGTGAACGAAATGAAACTGAGGACGAAATGAAATGAAACAAGGATTTCGTTTCGTCTCACCCGTCTCTACGAAAAAATTCTGGTTATATTTATTTTTACTCCCATATTTATCACTTTAGTACTTAACTAAATAGCTGCCGCTTACAAGCCCTGGCAAATTTCCCCGATCCCCCCTGTAAAAGTACGAACCACTTCAATGAGGTGAAGAAGAAGATATGAGCAGACATCTTGTGAAGCGTTTTGAAAATTTATGGCAAAGCAATAAAAAGCTTGCTTACTTCGTGAGTGCCTTCAGGCGTGCCCAAGGAAATTATCCTGGGGAAGAATTCGAAAAGATCTGCTAATGGTGCCAAGAGGACTCACCTGTTCTCCATGGATATTTCTGCTGTTTTTGAGGCGCTCTTGCATATTGTAATGCCTTTTTCAGCAAAACTTAATCGCGCCATGCTTGAAAGTCAATTTAAATAAAGTTTTCATAAGAATTCCGCATCAACTTGAGTGTTTTAATTAATTATTAGCCTAATCCGAACATATAACCTTATAATTGCTCAAACTTACGGCATAATTTTTAATTACTTGTGGCCCCCTTCCCTCATCTTCCAATAACCCCCCCAGGGCCTCAGGCCTATTTCTAAATAAAGTCGTTCATTCATTCACTTGTGGCCATAAACTTCGTCTAGCTGACGTATAAAATATATCATATAATAGCATTGACAGCATTGCATTTAGGTCCGGTAAAAAACTTCCGCTTGTTTGTCAAATTCGCGTTCGGAATATCTGGCTCATTTCGAATAAAAAAAACGCCTCAAGTATTAAACGTGACCCCCCCCCCCCCCCTTTTTTTTTTGTCGAAGAAAACACCGAGTTGTCGCTACGTACGTCTTATCGAGAAGATCGAGTTTGCAGAGACTGCGCAGCGAGCGTCCGTACTTCTCGTTAGCAATCTCGCAAAAACACGACACCCCCTCGCAATAAATCAAAAGTTCAGTGCGCCACGCGAGCGAACAAGTTTTCTTGACCGGGACTCACTGCACGGGCGTTGCTCGCGCAACGAGGCGTGCCTCTCGGAGAGCACGTCGCCCCTCTCCATTATAACGGCGACCGTGCGACGGCGACGGTGTTTTTGTTCTGGCTGATTTGGTGCCTGTCGATGATGAACGGCCCTGAATGGTGACAGATTGTTTCGCAGCTAATATGAGCTTTTAGAGAAGCGTAAACATGGTTACGCCAAACCCGTCTTTCCAGGGAATTTTTTTTTTTTTTTTTGACGCGTCGCTTTAGAATCCCTCGTCAAGGTTGGGAAACCGAAATGAGAAAGTGACTTTAACATTGGTATTTTTCACAGGCGGAGGGAGTTGGATACTTCTGACTGTTTTTTCTAAGCCTTTTTTTTTTCTCGAAGCTTCAATAGAATGTCTTTTTTGAAAGGAAAGATACTCAACACTAATTTTTTGTATCAAGTGTACGTACTTTTTTAGTTCACGTCGTATGACTAGCCATTTCACTAATACCTTACCGGCGGGTGGAATAAGAGAAATGATTGAATATGCGAGGGATACAAGGGTTCTTGGAAGTTACGAACAACTAGTGAACCTGGAAGGGAGAATTAAGGTCACTTTGCATGTTAGTTTTACATCTGTTGGCATGAAATGGGAACTGTGCAAAAAGTTGTGAATATAATCCGTGCGGAATGGTGCGACCACAGAGGGTACCGCAGCACATTTAGTAGGAGACAGTTCGAAACAAAGCAAGTTTACAACTCGGCATGACCACAAATTCGAGGGGGGGGGGCACAATAAAATAACTTGGTATTGAACATTTTGCTGGCAACCTTGAGTAATCGAATGTAGTAATGGAGCGAGAGAAGTAGATAAGTCTTTAGGCGCGGAAGTTGTCACACCGTCGAAATGCTGGTTTCGAGAATCTGCAACATGGGATCCAGGCCATGCTACACTAACACACACAGTCGAAGCCATACAAAACCGTTCAGCTCGTTTCACCTTGGCTAACTATCATCGTACAGCTAGCGTAACTGTCATGAAGGCGACGTTCAATCTCGCATTGCTTGCTACCCTCCGGAAGCAGTCTCGAATTCTTCTCTTCCACAAGATATTCTACCACAACCCTTCTCTGCGTTCGCTTTGGATTGAACCTGCGCGATCCATACCATCTCGACGCGACCATTCAGAAAAGGTCAACGTGCATCGCTGTAACACATCAGCGTACCAACAGTCCTTTTTTTCCCAGAACCAGCAATGAGTAAAATTGTCTACCAGCCGCCCTAACAAGCATAGCCGACCCCATACTATTCAAAAATTCATTTTCAAACCTGGTTTAGTTGTTTCATGTATCATGCACTTCTCTTTCTCTTATTTTGTTTTCTCTCTTCTGTCGATTTTTTGTTTAATTTGGCATCTGCTTCTTACCTTTTGTGTATATTTATTGTATCTTGCCCCTCTCCTCTGCAATGCACTTCAATGTACCCTGATGTTATTATAAATAAATAAATAAATAAATAAATAAATAAATAAATAAATAAATAAATAAATAAATAAATAAATAAATAAATAAATAAATAAATAAATAAATAAATAAATAAATAAATAAATAAATAAATAAATAAATAAATAAATAAATAAATAAATAAATAAATAAATAAATAAATAAATAAATAAATAAATAAATAAAAAATAAAAAAATAAATAAACGCTGCAGCATTTAAGCGGGAAGGCATCGAGATCTCGCCATGCACACAGCATACGATAATCACTGTTACGGTCATCCTTATGCGATGGAAAGTTTGACATCCACCTCAATGCAGCCGTACGGCTACAAAGGAAAGCTGTGCAGCTTTCTCAGTAGCTTCACAGTGAAGCAAAATTCGTCCTGGTCCAGGATTCAAACCCGGGACCACCGATTATCCGGAGCAGCCACTCTGCCAACTGAGCTAACCAGCAGGCTAGTATTTTGCGGCGCGAGAGCGAATTGATCAACAACTCGAAGTGATGGACAGGTGTTAATCGACCACGCAAGGGGGAGTAATTAAGTTTCAGCGAAGGAAAGTTTGGCCTCCACCTCAATGCAGCCGTACGGCTACATTGAGGTGGATTTAAAGGAAATACTTGGGGATTTAACCTAAGTCTGGTCGATCATGGTAATCTTTTCCGGTGCGGGATCGGCTCCCAGACCAAAACAGTCCAATACTGACGAAAATGTTTGGGCTTCTGGCTCAACACTCGCTATTTCTCGTGCTGCAGTTTGTAAACTAAAAATCTGCGGGGTCACCTAAGCATGGTATTATTAGTTGTGGATGCGAAACCAATAATTTTCAACCCCTACACATTTTACAGCACTACATACTTTCTGCGCAGACCATTGCAGTTTGACGCAAAGCAGCCGAACCTGCACTGACCCCGCTACTCACTAATGTCTTGACGCGCTCTTTTTAAGATGAAAAACCGCAGCTTAGGCAGTCTAAACTTATAAATATACCATGTAACACAGACGTGACACGCCTTGTTAGGCCTAACATATGGACCAGTTTCTAATACGGTCATCCTACTGCTAACCAACGTCATTACTCCTTTCCTGTTCAAAAGAGGAAATACAAATCCGCCTGTCTAGCCCTTCCAGTCACCGTGTCTCTTCGTCGTTTTCTTCGGGAAAACGAAAAGAGTTCATGCTGCAGAGCGGTGCGGCTGATGTTCGAAACCTACGGAAGGGGAAGGTAGCATCATGTGATGTGGAATGGCGGAACCACACTCATAAACATCGTTTCAAAATGGACGCCACCAATTTTTGTGGGAGCTCCGGTGTGTTGCCGTCCTAAGTTATCTTTTACGGCGGCGTAAATAATTTATAAAGGCTAAAAACACCTCCTTCATTTGCAGAAATTATTATTTCACCTCCTTGTTTGTAAACTACCTCAGGATATTTATTATTTTTATAGGGAAAAGCAGGATTGAGTAATGGCGTCTCCGTATGAGGCCACGACACCATTTGCGTAATAAGTATTCTAGAGAGACTGAACCTTTCATTTTTTTAGCTCTCGACACTTCCCACTGGTAAACCTCCAAGTATGGAATTTTTCTGCAGTGAATATAATAATTCGAGACTGAAAGAGCTAGAGTAACAATGCCATATCATGGAATAAATAATTTCAGCCTCCAGGAAAATTCAAGGGTATAAGAGTTGGATTCCGGGCACTGTTGATCCATTACTTAAGCTCAATGATGCGGAAGAAAAAAAACGCGGATGGAAGAGAGGACCTCTGTTTCGTCCGTGTTCTTTTTTGGAGCAATCCAGCTCAAGTCAAGGGTGCAATTCTTTGTTTACGAGATTTTCTGTGCACATGGATCGACTCACATTCAGGTCATATCCCACGGCGAGCAGAGGCACCACTTTTAAGTGAACCGAGGAAAGAGGTTAGAGAATGGGCCCGCTGTGGGAGATAGTTCGTCAATAACCTTATTTACATCGTTGCGATAGTAGCGCATTGGGTTTTGCCGCACCTCTTGCAAATGCGATGCTTCAGCGCCTATACGTAGCGACTTAAATAAATGAACAAAATCGATTAGTGAATCAACCAACCAATTTAAATAAATTCTACCTCCAGGTGACGCTGAAACACGCAAAGTGGTTGTTGCTTTGTAAATTTAACCCTGACGACAAAGTCGCACACAACCCGTACAGGTCCTACTTACTTTGTTTACCATCTTCCATTACTTCCTTCAGCACTCAAAAAGAAAGGTAAACGAATAACAGCCGCAGTAGCGAATAGCATTGAGAGACGTAGCGCTTCTGTGCCTTGAAAGTTATCACATGGAGACGCGTCGCCTTGTTTGATTGCTTTATTCACCAGCTTTTACCATAACAGAACTCCTTCACCTACACTGTTATACTTTCAAATGTGAGAGCAACCCAAGCGCATTTACGTGAACGTATTCAAACACAATGTGGATAAACCTAACGCCTCCGTGAGATTGCCTCTCTTCATTCTGGCTCATACTCTTTGTCTTCCAGCGCTCAACAAGTCCATCATTTTCAGTTCCCGCGCGCGTTCTCAACCCGGCGGCCGCGCTGTATATTTCTTCCGCAAAAAAAAAAAAAAAAAAAAGGCAGGCGGGAAAAAGACGCATTCCAGTGGGTTGGAAAAACGAGTGACCTTTAGGAATTCCCTTTCTTTTCCCGCGCCGCGCTAGGCAAGCGAGTTCTTCTTGCCACGGCCGTTCGTGCGTTCGCAACTGGCGGAGGTTCCCAGCTTCAATCCCCAAGTCCGCACGGGGGCGCTCAGGACGGATGAACGGCGCCCCCCCCCCCCCTTTCCCCCCGCCTCTTCTTTCCTCCATGCAGCCGCGAAGACGATGTATGTCTTCAGCTCGTCCCCCCTGCCCTCGGTAGCGGCGGCTCCTGGAAATTCGATTTCACCTCCGCACACTGTCGCCCGGCGCTTGTTTGCTGTTGCTCGGATGCCATGATTTAGGCTCGCCTTCTGTTTGTCCCGACATCGTGTTTCATTTTCCCTCCTCCGGGAGGAGCCGTGTTAGTTGCTGCCTCTATTGACATTTTTCTTCTCACAGTGTTTGCGTGTGCGTGGATGCGAGCACTTAACTTCTTCGTTCCTTCTTTTCCTCGCCAGCATGTTCTTAACTTCTGGTTTGACAAGAGAACACGAGTAAGAGGCTGAGCGAAGACGAAGATGGGTGGAAAAGAAAAGATGTTTTCCCCTCCTGGGTCCCCATCTCCGTTTGCTTCGTTTGTTTTGCATGCCCCTGAGTGTATGAACGAACAAGACGCTTTGTTTTTGGTGACTTATTCGAAGGCACCGCATCAAAGATGCCGCTTCACAATTTTGCTCTTTTCGACTGCCGTCAACTTTTCTGGTTTAAAGACGTTTGCGTAACCGACCGATAAGAAAGTGGAAGTTCAGTGCGCTGTAAGAGACAGAACGATGCACCGGGGAGCAATAATAAAAGCTTGACGTGGGAAATTCTTCCTTTTTTCTTTCGATGCACTCAAAGTTGTCCAACCTGAAGGTTGCACAATGAGAACACAAAGGTTTCGTATGCGTATGTTAGTGGAAGGATTAAAATTTCGTTGTTGAGTACAGATTGGAACCGCTCTTTTAGACAAAAAAGTTTTGGCACTTTATTTATTTATTTATTTATTTATTTATTTATTTATTTATTTATTTATTTATTTATTTATTGATACAGTATCCACAGTGCCTGACGCGTTATGGGGGTGGGGGGGTGGGGGGGTGAAATCAAAAACAGCAAATAAATAGGTAAGGCAACATTACTTCTGCAGCTATTTGCATATCCAAAAACAACAAAACAAAAAAGCACTTATATCACGCACATACACCTGTAGGTGTAATTTCCCAACGCTACAACAAAATAGTACAGAATGCATCATTGCTTTGTGCACTAACAATATGGCGAGGTGGGTGGTTCTAATCACTCGCGGTTTGAGGAAAAAAAGATTTTGGTTGTATTTCGGTTGTACACATCACTGGTACAACCGAATTGCCGGGCCTTAAACTCGGGATCTAAGCGCTCAGATTTTTAATGAGGCTCGAGTATGTATTGTTCACGACGCAGGCCGGTCGTTGAATGGTATATTGAAAAAAAAAAAAAATTAAGCGATGTTTTCTACGGAGGCTTTGTAGAAGTTCCCATCCCAATGTATCCTTTATTCGTGTCGGACAAAAACCCATGGTATAATTTCCGGAAACAAAACAGGCGGTTTGATTTTGCACTCTCTCTAGTTTAGATATGTTCTTACCGGTCTATGGGTCCCAAACCCTGCAGGCATACTCCATAGCCGATCTGAAGTTTGATTTGTATAAAAGCTTCTTGCAAACATGAGGAAACGTTGATTCCAAGTGAGATGTGGCGTAAAAATGCTCCAGTATTCATACTCAAACAATTGTGTTAAGGTAGTGTTATTTACACTATATGAAGTAATTTGGGAGATTTATTTTTTCTTGTAAACATCATATGAGCGCACATTGCCAAGTTGAACTCAATTTGCCATTTTTCACACCACCGGTTAATTCGTTTCAAATTTTGCTGTAAGACGCCAGAATCATTCGGGCGACAAATAGTCCTGCACAAGACACAGTCGTCTGCAAACAGTCTCATATTAGAAGGAACTCCATCGGTAAATACATTAAGAAAAATAAAAAACAGCAGAGGACCTAATACGGACCCTTGAGGTACACCGAATGTGACTTTTGCCGGGCAAGACTCCATCGTATTAACTATTACGACTGTCTTCGAAGCCTAAGAAAATTCTGAATCCAAGAGATGACGTGCGTTAATGTTGTAACGTTATTTTTTTTAATTAGGAGACAATAGGGAACAGTAGCAAATGCTTTTCTAACATCCAAGAACCCCCAATCAACCGAAAATCGATCATGCAAAGCCTCAGCAAGATCGCACACAAATTCTATCAGTTGCGTGACACACGACAAACATTTTCTAAAGCCATTTATTAAACTATTTTCTAGAACCACTTAGAGACCGTTTTATTCTTTCTCAAATACCGTTTTATTTTTCCGTCATTTACAGTTTCGCAATTGATACTTTCTGTCTCCGTACTCCACCTGCTCACCCGTATCGTCTATTAGCTTACTCGTGGTTTACATTCCACGACGCCCTCAGACTAAAAGCTCTCTTAGGCGGCGTCGGCTTACGAACTCTCGATAAGAACTACCAAGCCACTTCCTTTACCTTCCCACATTTACTCTATATGTTTCCCGATGTCACGACTTCAGCAGAAGAACACGTAACCTCATGAATAAGCAGAGGGTTCGCGTTATCTTCCACCCACCGTCAGCAGCGAGCACTCGTACTTTCTTTGGCAACAGTAATGGCAAAATAAGGCGCCCGAAAGTCATTTAGCCTCAGTTACGCTATACAGCCACGGCTGCACGAGAGCTCACAACATTCAGCTTCGCAAACAAGTAAACGAAATTCCGGGGGAATCACGGAAGGGGGCAACCTCAGAAGCCACGCCAGGTTCCCTCATGAAAGCCAGCTCCTCCTGCCAGCATTTCGGGTGACTCCGGTGCGTGGTTGGCGCGCATTTGTCATCGCGTTGCGTCGTCCTCCTCCCGCCGTCCCCCGCGGGACGCCGGACTTCCTGTCGGGCGCAGCCCCTGCGCCGAGCCCTCCGTCGTCGCAGTAATCTCGGATGATTTATCTGGTCGTCAAGCGTCGACGGCTCTCGGCCCGGGTAAGATATGTGCGCTGCTGCTCTGGCAGTGTTCAAGCGTCGGCCTCGTATGTATACGCGCAATGCTGCGGCCGGAAGGTTCGCTGAGGAATTCTTCATATCCTGTGGCCGAGTTGCGCGAGGTGGAGGGAAGAGGGGAAAGAAATGAAGTAGGGGTGCAGGTATTGGAGGTCGTCCCACGTATTGCGCCACTTCAAGTCCCGCAGGATAGACTTGGGAAAAACTCCGACGTAGAAAAATCGGACGTCGTTGGTGCTTAGCGGCGGCGCCTGTTTCACACACGTGTTGATTTCCAAACGCTACCGGTGCCCGCAGCAAGTGTTTCTAGTGCATAAGTGCTGCGGACTACTGCGGCGAGTGCGAATACATAATAGGGAAAAAAGGTCATAGGGCACCAGGTATAAAATGGATTCCGGCCACATAACCAGGGGAAAGTTATACGACAGAAGGTATACAATGGATAACTCTCAGCCCAAGTTTTAGTACCAATAGCATGAATCCACAGCTTCTGAGTCATTCCCACAGCATCACAAAGCCACTGCGGTACGCACAGCCCCGTATGTGTTGGAAAAGGAACACCGATACTCCTTAAAAGGCTCATTAACCTAAGTAACTGAAGAGTACACTAAATCGCAAATTACAAACTATTGTATTATCTGTCATGCAATTGTTTGACAGAGGATCGGGGGAAGTTTCTATCTTCAGCAAACATTGATCAGTCCCCGGTTGTCGCTTTTACCGGCACGAGCTGTAAGCCATGGTGTTGCAATCCAGGCCAAGTAAGAATGGAGATCTGTAAGCTTTAATAGCGGCTTTCATTACGACACGCGAGTGCATCTGCAGATTTCTCTCTAGTGTATATCAGTATAAAACTCTATGAGCAACCCCTCCACCTTCCCCTTCCCCCCCCCCCCCCGCCCCCCCTCAATTTACACAAAAAATAAAATATATGTGGTTACTAGAAAATAATTATGCGCACTTAAAGGTTTCGAGGAGACTACGATGAGCCAAGCGCATGTTACTTTTTCATACACAGAAGGCATGGTTGTGCTACCTCAGTGAAAACTATTGACTATTATTGCGTGACATTCTTCTGCTAGTAGCCTGGAGTTCTGTGGGGTTCGGTTGTCCACCCCTTTCGGCTTGGAGCGGTTCTTCGTTTAAAAAAAGGTTTATTTGACACAAAACATTACACTACAAATGGAGGACATAAAACATCTATGTACAATATCTACAGATATCTACAGACGCTGACAATGGTTGTACAATCACGTTAACTACGCACAGTAGGGAACAGGCTATTTTATACGTACACGAAACGTACAGTTATAAATGAACAAAAACGTATTCGCATATTCCAAAAAGGAATCAGCCGTACCACATTGGCTTAAGGTGAGCTGCTCGCTCTCCCTCCTGTACATAATCAAAAGCATACGATACCTCTGTCTCAGGACATTTCCTCTCCAAGGAAGAAAAGCTCGCCCAACAGTTGGAATAGAACTCCCCGTCGCATGCGCCTTAGAATAGGCCACACAGCTCGACGACGGCTGTCTCTTGCGACTACTTGGCAGCGGTTTCGTCACAACGCAAAAGCACCCGCCACCATGAGCAGGCACGCAAACCGGTCTCTCGAACAGCACGTTCCGTTTATGCATAGCCACATTCCTTGTGCGAAAAGCAACCGACTTCATCAATGTTCCTGATACAATAGCCAGCCCGAATACAAAAGATGTATAGTGAAAACCTTTCAAAACTACCCAGGTGGCACTGTTTATGCATTTGAATATTGCTTAGCGTAGAGGTAGCCTCAAGCATATCTGGGGCAAAACACAAGTACGACAGCCTACTCCACCCCCATCGGTATGGCCCGCTGCGCCCCCTGAAAAGATTATAAAGCATGTACTCCGTCGTTGCCCCAATGTACGGTTGAAATATATGGGGGTACCGTCAATATTAGGCGATTAGGCGATTGACCGCTCACAGGACAAGCTTTCTAAAGACAACTACTCGACCGTCTCTTCCACATAAGGCATTCAAAACCCTTCTCCGATTCCACGACTACAGCGATTCATATGAATGAGTGTGCCAACTGACAAAATTACTATGCGTACCAAGGCATCTACGTTTCCATTTACCTTTTTTTTCATACCCTCTTCTTGATTCCTTAAATATTTATCCCAGAGCAGGTTAGCGAACTACGCGATACGCCTGGTGACCCTCCCTGTCTGTAAATTTGCTTCCCCGTCTTTTCCCTCTTCCGTAATGCTAAAAGAAACTTTGCAACTTTTGGGAGCTTCTTCTTTTGCTTGAATTTGTATTAATAGAAAGGTTATCAAGAAAACTGACAGATATCAACGTCTGCCTTTATTTTCCTAAGAGGGTAAGCAACCTCCATCCGTATAATACGCCGAGCTTATTACATTGAAAAGGCCTGTTACAAATAGTCAAAACGGTGTGCGTATTTTTATGCAAGTCATTGAGCAACAGAATCTTTAACCAGTTCCTGAACAGTCACAGATTCTCTCAGAAGCTTGTGTGGCTACGTTCATTTGAACGACCCAGAATAAGAAGATTTATTTATTTATTTATTTATTTATTTATTTATTTATTTATTTATTTATTTATTTATTTATTTATTTATTTATTTATTTATTTATTTATTTATTTATTTATTTATTTATTTATTTATTTATTTATTTATTTATTTATTTGAAGTGCTCACCAAAAGCGCAGGCCCTTCTCTGGTGATGCACTGGGTTCATGAATATGAGATATGCAAAACGGCAACATAAACAACAACAACAAAAAAAAGCAACAAAAAATTTATTTTTGCACTGAAACTTTGACGTAGGGCGGCGCTTACAGAGGACATGCTTTTCAAGTGGCGTTCTTACATACCAAAAAAAGGGCGGCCACCCGTTCTCCCCGGCGCTACGGCAAGCAATTCACCTCCGCCGGCCATGACACCACCCACGTGCGTCACGTGCTCTTTAGGAGCCACACCGACCATTGAACATCTCCTTTGGACATGTCCGGGTCTGCACGCAGAGCGCACGTCTTGCAAACACAGCAGCATTACGTGTTTGACGGACTGGCTCTACCCACCCGCAGCCACAGCCAAGCAGGTGTTTGCCTCCTTGTGGGACTTCGCTCTGGCTACTGGCGTTCATCTGAGAATGTAGTTTTCCCGAACTGACACCACCCTCCCCACCCGCCCCCACATAGGCCGAGTCGCCATCCTTGTGCCAATAAAGTTTCATTCATTCATTTTTGCACTCCTTGCTGTTTTCGCTTTCATCCAGACAATGGGGACATTCGAAACACTTAGCTCAAAAATAGTGTTGGTCCTATATACGGAACTTATGCACAATAATTTCGTTACCATAAAATGCGGGACCAGTATTCCCAACTGGTTGCGTAAATTAGGGAATAAGCTGAAACATTTGACACTTCAGAAACACTCCCGAAAAAAATGCAGGGTCGCTGTAGCTAATTTATATTTACGTAGCTTATTACGTTAACCAACAATGTGCAGCCGCGGCTAAGTTTTGTATTCAAATAGTCCTACGTTTCAAGCAAGTTCAAATGCAGAACTAGTATGTATTCCCGCCCTTCTCTTTTGCGTGCGGTGCAGGTGGTTTTGGTTCACTGCGTGTTACGCCATTATTCGATCGGCGTCTCCATTTCCCGAGGCAGGCGTCCACGTTTGGCGAGTGTGCTGAGACAGAGTGGTGTACTATAAAGCACCGGGTAATCGATATGGCTTTGCCTTCTGACGAACCTTACATTCAATTTGAAACACACAGTCTACAACTCAATCGATTGCCGTCGCTACAGGTTGGATGTCTTTATCGACCCTTACCCGATTTCTCGCAAAGAGAGGAGCAAATAGCAGAATGGGTGTGTGTGCGTGCGTGCGTGCGTGGGAGTGTGTGTGTGTGTGTAAGTGTGCGCGTACGCATGTGTGAGAGGGTGTGCGTATGTGAGTACGTGTGTGTGTGCATGCGTTTGCGTGCGCGTGAGTGTGTGAGTGCGTGTCTGTGGGAGTGTGTGTGTGTAAGTGTGTGCGTACGCATGTGTGAGAGGGTGTGCGTATGTGAGTACGTGTGTGTGTGCATGCGTTCGCGTGCGCGTGAGTGTGTGAGTGCGTGTGCGTGTTCGTGATTGTGTGTGCGTGCGTGCGTGCGTGTGCGTGTGTGTGTGTGCGCCCGAATGTGTGAGTGGGTGTGTGTATGTGAGTACGTGCGTGTGTGCGTGCGTTTGCGTGTGCGTGAGTGCGTGAGTGCGTGTGCGTGTGCATGAGTGTGTATGTGTACGCTCGCGTGCGTGCGTGTGTGCGTGTGCGTGTCTGGGAGTGTGTGTGTGTGTGTGTGTGTGCCCCCGCATGTGTGAGTGGGTGTGCGTATGTAAGTACGTGTTCGTGCGCTTGTGTGCGCGTAGTGCGTGAGTGCGTATGCATCTGCGTGTGTGCGAGTGTGTGTGTGTGCGTGTGTGTGCATGTGTGTGTGTGCATGTGTGTTTGTGCTTGTGCGTGTGTGTGTTTGCGTGTGCGCGTGCATGTGTGCGGGTTTGTGTGCGTTCGTGCGTTGCGTGCGTGCGTGCGTGCGTGTGTGCGTGCGTGTGTGCGTGTGTGTGTGTGTGTGCGTGCGTACGTCAATTCTTAGTTCGCATAATTCCAAGTTAAAAAAATATGAACAAGAAAACAAAGGCTCCCAATATGGCTATCGTCAAAACGAAGAAACTAAGAGAACCACATATTATGAAAAAAATGAAAACGAGGCACCGGAATCACAGAAGTCTTTCTAATATAGCGTCCTCACAAAAGTAACTTAATAACAAAAAGAGTACATAAATAGCAAAGACGGGCTGTGTTGTCTGATTTGTTACTTAATTGCCACCGAGAAAACATAAGGTAAGTTAAACGGAGAAGCAGTGTAAGAATGCTTACGCAACAATACCGAATTCTCGAAATTTTTGTAGTCTTTTTCTTTTTACTACGAAATCGTTCACAAAGTCATTGGGTGGATGCATTTTATAATTCACGACGGCTTTCCGCAATATTCAATTTAGGGACAGGAACTGCAACGGGATGTCACAGAAAAAAGGCCATGATCGCAGTGGTTCTTGCGCAATGCTAATCTCGAGGCCACCAAATGTTTTGTCAAATCCAACGACGAAGTATTCCCCCACTTTTTTTTACAACCTTTCACTGCCAAAAAACACACTCTCTAAACTTAGCTCTTACTGGAGTTGACAATACATATTAAGCTTAATAAAACTATTACACATTTTGTGAGGGAAATAGATTTAGACCGATTGCCTCACCAAACTTGTGTTCTGTGAAATTTGAGAACCGTAGATCTTAAATGAGACAACGTATTTTTTTATTGCCCACTCTTTATAAGTTTAGCAGGTATAATATGGCGTTGAGCAATTTTCTTTTTATTTTTGATGTTACTTAACACCAACAGTATTAAATTCCACTGAAAGTTTGTTTATAGAGGTAGCGATCAAAATCAAGAAAATTGGGCCCATCTCCCCGCGAGGGGGACTCGAGTAAATGCGTCGCATAGGGGGTGGGTGTATTGTGTTAACGTTTAGTGTTTGGGGAGTTGGTGGTAGTGAATGCGTTGTATCAGCAGCTTCTTGACGTAGTTTGAATGAGTCAAGGATATAAGGAGCGTTCGTAGCCTCCCATTCTGTGTCGGCTTTGTGGCGATGTGGGTAGAGCACCATGTACATTGCGTTCCGCCCGCAGGGTCGAGGGATCGAAACCAGGCGCCGGATAGCATTTTTTTTATATAGTGTAGGGGGAGGGGTGCGGACTACGACTACGGACGTCAACGCGGGTGACATCGTGAGTTATTGAAATGCTCTGCATTTAAAAACCTACTGTAGGTATAATCAGTAGCAACTAATAATTTATCCCACTTAGGAAAGTACAAAAGACGCTCTGTAAGCGAAAGGTGTTCCCACCTATACGGCCGCTCATGGCGGCTAATGTGCAGTAATATGAACTATCAGTTCATTGACAAAACAGAAGCATTCCGCTTTGGAAAGCAAACAGCGTAGCATGTTTCTGTGGCGTTAGCGCAAACTCAACTAATTGCCCGGCTACAAAGCGCGCGCTCATCGAGCTAAGTGCTGCGAAGGCGCAAGTGTGAGCCGAAGCAATGCCCACAGGGGCAGCGTACGCACTTAGTGACTCGCCCCGCCCGTGTTGTACCCGTTCGTGTCCTCCGCAGTGCCCCCGGGCGATCCTGTTATCATGGACGAAGACAGGAGAAGACTCGAGGGCCTCGTGGGACGCTTCAGCGAAGGACGAAACCTCAGGCTTCTGTGCGAAGTCGAAGGAGGTAAGACACGCCCACTTCGACAGATATAAAGCTCCTCAGCCGCTGCCGCTGCTATGTGTCGCCTCGCGCTGCCCTTGCTTTCTCATTTCCTCTGCTTTTCCACTTCAGAGAAGCGTTCTCCTGTCCGTCTCACTCGCTGTCTGTCTCATTCGTCCCTTCCTTCTCCGTGTCAGGACGATTTCTATGCTTGTTCCCCGGGGACAGCCAGTCATTCCAAGAAAAAATTACCTGCCTAAAAGCTGGAACGACGGCATTAGCTGCAAGGGCTTTTCCCTCTGTTTGTTTTCTTGTCTTCAGCTTTCTCTTTGGTGGGTTTGCGAAGAGACAACGACAAATGTCGTTTTTTGTCTTTTCCTGGAAGGAAAGCGAAAAAATGTGATGGCGAGACAGATTGAGTCTGTGCCTCGGACAGATAGCGCTACCGTCAACCTTTTAGTAATTGCCCCCTAGAAAGCTTCATTTCTTTTGCTTGCAAGCTGTTTAAGAAAGGAACGTGAAGCTGGGGACATGTTTTTTCTTTCTCAATCTTGGTTTGCTCAAGGGTCTTCATCCTGCGCTCCGAAATCTACAGGTTTAATTTCGCGAAGCGAAATCAAAAGCGAAAATGCAACCTTTTTCTGGTCTATGTTTGCAGGATTCTTTTTAAACGCCATTTTAATTGGGGACTAAAAAAACATTTTCTCCAGTAAAGCAGAACACTGAACTGACATAAGCATTACCCATAGCGCGAAATATCGTACACAAAAAAAGGGCAAAGGCGAATAATTTTTATGCGATACTTTCTCTTTAAAATATTTGATGTATTTTCAAAGCTGCTTGCTGGTGTTATCTTATTGGAAAAAGCACACAAATATTGCATTGTTATTCCATTTAATTTTATATCCACATTGTTTTATTATTACAGTACGATTGTACTGCAAAGTCGTATTGACAACGTTTCCAGTGAGCATGACGTAAGTGCTTTTTGAAATAATATTAACTCTAGTCAAGGTCGTTAATGAGTAAAAATCTGAATTTGTGCGATTCTGTTTAGATTCTAAAAGCACGGGGACTTGGCGAGGTTAGTAGAAGCGATGAGAATTTAGAATCAGTGTTCCTGTACAATTTCCGCATTCGTTTTCATTAGAGTGCTTGGGCATATTAAAGGAACCCTGCAACACTTTCGATAAGCGGTTTCACTCTTTCCTTGGCGTCTGGAACCACTGCGAAAGCAATAGTTATCGCCAGCACGGAGCGGCACTGCGTGATTTGCTCGTCGCACCAGATACGCGTTTTGTTCCTGCTTTGGTATTATGGCTTTATTTTAAACGTTGCTATCGAAAAGCGTTCATTGCTTAAACTGAAGCAAAACCAGCCAACAGCCGCTACGTGGACCCTAGTGGCGAAAGTCGAGCCGTCGAAGTATGTCAAGACCGGGAAACAGAAAAAAATTTTGAGTGAGTTTACAAGTTATTTGATGAGCATAGAACAGTAATTTCTGGCTGAGGTACTTTGCGGCCCCCTAATCCAAGTACTGGGTGTGTTGGGTGACTACGTTCTGCAAGCATTTAGAATTTCAAAAAAAAATTGAAAAAAGTGTTGCAGGGTCCCTTTAACAGACAGAGGGTTCGTTACCTGTATACTGCGAAAGTTCGCTCGTACGCGAGCATGGCATTTAGGCAGCGTACAAAGTTATAGCGACGTTTCCCTTTACGCGTGTTACGGGTAAGCCTTTTGGGCACGCATAGCCCACGTCTTTTGCCACGTTCCCAGCGCTTGCGGGGGTGTGCACTCTCCTGGCGGTGTTCACGTGATCGGCAGCTTGCTGTTCACGTGTCCACGACGTGGCTTCGAAGATTCAGGGCCGCACAGTCTTCAGTAATTCTGGTAGACTTCTCTCGAGAGGGTTTGAAGGAGGCGTGTTGCTGTCCTTTGGGGTCATTGTTTTTAAGCCCGTCCGCTTTAACGTTGACCGGTATGTGTAGTGGGATTTTTTCCCCTCCCCTGCTCCTCCGCCAGCGCCTGTACACGTTCCCTGGCGCGCTCTACTTCCCTATACCCCTAGACAACCTCCTCCCCCGGCCCTTTCTTCCCTTTCCTATCTCGACGGCGTTCGAGTCCCGAAGCAGTTTGGCCGATTTCACGGACGAGACAGTTACGCTTTCCTGCAAGTGGGAGTCTAAAACTGTGGGAGTCTAGCTGAACTTCAATTCCCGTCATTTTGGTGGAAATGTAGAACGCTCTTAATTGCGCTGCATAGGAATTCCTCTAACGGCAGCCATCGCAGAACGGGCGACTGATTGCGCGCGTTTCACTGCAAGGCTGTGATTATATACGTAGTCTTTAGAACCAGAAGCTTATAATAAAAACGTACCTTAATACAAGTTCCCACCACGCGGGCACTTCTCAGCTTTTCCACAGTGCATACCGTTTCACACATGAGCACACTAAGCGAAAGCTCTAAGGCGCGCTCAGAGCGTCAGTCACCTTCAAGTAATCAATAAGCTTTAACTAATCCATAAACTAGTCAATAAGCTTTACTAATCGCCCAAGAGTTCTATCACAGCGCTCAGTGAAAGTTATCAGCGACTTAACAGCGCAATAGTTGTGCCCAACTAACTGTACCGCGAAGCCCATGGTGTACCCACCTCTTTTGGTTGTTCATTTCTTTTATCGTTTGTGCTGGTCCGGTTAAAAGTTTGTACCTTGTGTTAAGGAACAAGAATTAAGCGTACTACTAAGCCGTTACCTGCTCTCGTGAACACCAGGTAAGCCCCGGCCCGTGGTAACCTGGTGGCGCGACAAGCGGCTCGTGGACTCCAACTTCAGCTTCGTGGGTGACGGAAAGGTGGCCCGCAACTGGCTCGAGATCGGAGAGCTGAAGAGGTCCGACTTCCTCAGCGTCCTCACGTGCCAAGCGGCCAACAACAACGTCACCGTGGCTGTCTCCCGCTCCATTACGCTCGACATGAACCGTGAGTTATCCGTGCGCTGGGCCTGTTCTTAGCAACGCCACACCATTAGGTATACGTGGGAAAACCACCCTTCAAACTTAATAATACAGCACCAACCATCGCACCTCCACCCCGGCCGTCGCAAGTTGTAGGGCATCCCCTTTCTTTTTATTTCTTTAATTACATCACCGTCGTCCGTGACACATTTAAAATGCCCTATCAGTGGTGGGCTTAAAGTAATATTACAATTAAAGTAGTTTGTTACGGGATAACAACTGCATTTTTGCAATTTTACTCATTATTTGGATAAATGAGCTAATTTGGTTCTTCAAAGTTATTTGTTATGCCCATTTCTTTGTTCGGGAAATAATTTAGAAAGTTTTTCTATATGATATTAATTTAGGGATAGCTCCGAACTAGTCATGGCACTGCGCAATATGACGCTACGTTACAAATGAATATCTGCAATTGCTATACTAGACCGAAAGTGATCTGATACACCGTGTAAT
Source organism: Haemaphysalis longicornis (assembly GCF_048455015.1). Classification (NCBI taxonomy): domain Eukaryota; kingdom Metazoa; phylum Arthropoda; class Arachnida; order Ixodida; family Ixodidae; genus Haemaphysalis; species Haemaphysalis longicornis. Next base: position 35,502,063 of record NW_027526361.1, on the reverse strand, counting down.
TCATTTAGAAAAGCGTGCGATCGCCATTTATGCTAAAAGTTATTATGCGTCATTATCATCTCCAACCACATAGTTCTAAATGCCTCACTTTTAGTGCTCATTGGCATGACGCATTCCGTTTCTTCATCGAAAACAAGCATACTTTACAGTGAAGTGTGCTGCTGATTCACCGCAATAAGGATACAACTGCGGGAGTGCACGCTTTACAGTAAAATGCTTATTTGGAATTACGTGTTGCGATCCAAACCTGTCACAGATCTGGAGTATATTAAAGCGGAGGAGCCACTGCCTTATGAGATATCGAATTTCCCTGTGTCGTATTGCCGCAGATGCGTATTGGCACAATATTATCTGGGGTGTAGCTTCACCACAATAAGGGTTTAATTGTAAGAATGCACACTTTACAGAAAATTACTATTATTATTATTATTCTTTATTCGGAAGGGGGGACTCAAGGTCTAGTCAGGGATGGGGAAGGCGGTAAAGAAGGTGAAAGCGTCTACATCCTCTTGCATATCCCCGTGGTACAAGCGAAAGTCCACAGGGACATAACAGTCTCTCTTGGGTGATCCCGGCCCAGAGGAGGCGATGCCCACTCCTGGAGGGTCTTGATGTACGGCGGAAGATGGGCTCTTCTCTCCGCCGCGAGCCCCGAGCACTCCCACAGCATGTGCTGCATTGTGGGCCTTGTTGGTGCGTGACACGAGAAGCAGGTCACGATGGGAGTCTCCCTGGTGTTCTTGGGGGGTTCTCTCAGGTGTCTTGAGCGTCGCCGAACGTATGCCCGCCACTTTGCGAGCACGTCCTCCGTAAGAGCAGCCCCTGCTCTTATTTTGTGTAGCAGGACTTGGGCCCCCCTGGGAAGTCCTCCTGGCAGTGGTCGTGGGTCATGGGATGTAGCGACACGGAGCTTCGCCCTGCTCTCTTGCTTTGCAGCGGCTCTGTCGTCCGCAGGGTCTGGGTCGTGCCGTGCTTGGGGAACAGCGTGTAATGGGTCAGAGTGGATACTTGCTTCGTCGCTTGCCCACGCGTGGGCGGCCTCGCTCCCGACGCCACCCGCGTGTCCCAGCACCCAGTGCACCCGCACGGTAACGAAGTCTCTTCGCAATCGTCTTGATGAGGTGGATCCGATGACTGGGGGCAACCGATTCTTGCCACCGCCTCTCTACTGTCGGTATGTAAAAGTCCGGCCCCGGTGCTCCTCCGCCTGGTAGCGCTCTTCTATGTGGTTCGCCGCCTTCAGTACCGCCCCCAGCTCGCATCGCACTGTGCTGGGCATGGTGTCAAACTGAAACTTCCACCTCACCCGTGCTGGGCCATCTGCACAAGCAATGGTAACGAGGTTGGTGGTCGCATTGACGGCGACGTCCACGAATATGGCACCTTCTTGCAGGTCAACCCAGAAGTACCCCGCATTTAAGCATAAGTAATCAGCGTAAAACTTTCAATATCGTAGGTTCTATTGCCGCAAAAAGTGCGTTATTAGGCACAAAATTATCTACGTGAAATTAGTGAAAACCTGATTGCATTCAAAGAAGCGTGAAGAACTGAATGTATTCAAATGAAGATAAAAAACATACCTGTAGTAAAAGCAGAACAAGCGGAATATTATTATTTAGGTAGCGAGAACCACAAAATCACGAAATACTGAACCACAGACTCTGGTTTGGCATTTTTTGATATTTTCCTGAAGAAATCGGTGCTTTAATAAGAAATTTTGCACAATGGTATTATTCTGGGTCAAAAATTTGTCATGCGTGGCATCTGATCGTTTAAGTTGCTTGGGTACAATAAGGATATTGGGGATTTGTGTTTTGTGAGTGTGCTGCTACATTTTGACATGGTTCTCAAAGCGCATGCTTGTCAATTGTATTTTTCCAGATACAGTAAAAGTGAGCCCAGTGAGCTTACGGGAAATTAAAGTTTGATTTTGGAGTCTCAATAGATTATAAAATATTCGCAACAGAGTACGCATTCTAAATAATTCTCAATGATCGGCATAAGGTAGAAATAATTCACGCCGGGTGTAGGGGCACTTAAGACAACTCTCTAGGTAAGACAACACGTTCAAGGTAACGGTAAACGGGTAAACGCGACGGGTTGCTTTGGGGCGTCGAGAATATGCGGCGGGACAGCTGTCGTCGTGGATTCGCCCTAAACGTTGTAATATTGTACATATTTCCTTTATCCCCAGTTTCACCCCCAGCAGCTGTAAATATTGCGTTCTCATTACGGAAGAAGTGTTAAAGACAGTACTTTAAAGAAATGCCTCTATACTCGGAATGTCGGCCAACGCAACACCCCTCCGAAGGATGAGCACATAAGCTGGATGTAATATTTTCCGTGTGTTTGTTATGTTGTGTGCGTCGCTATGCAATTGGCGTAAGAGTGGGCTGTTTACAAGACCATTTCAACCTTCGCCATGGTTTCGTGCAGTTTCTTTCGCTTGGAATCGTAGAACGTTAAAGCACAGAGAATGTTGTTGTGAATGGTGTACTAATATGCGCCGTGGTAAATGAAACAAAAAAAAGCCAATAGAACGAACTTAAATCAAATTCAACTCGATATAGTTACTAATTTGATCTTTCAGTGTTTTTATACCGAGCACATCGCAGACAAGTAGAGGCAGATGGGCACAGACAAGAAAGGAGCTGACTAACGACGACATTTGTTTGAAAAAGCTGTAAGTATATAAATTGTATGCACTTCTCATGCGAAATAACTATAAGATCGCAACAATAAGACGTAGGCCACTTGTTTAGGCGTTCTTCTAATGGCATACGCACGCTTGTACGAATAATATGTAGAGTGGCGTCGCAATGCAGGTAGTACGGCTTTTGCCAACCTCTTTCTTCTGTGTCTTCTCTTTTGCGTTTTTGAAGAATGATGTCTTCAATTTCAATCTTATCCGAGATGTTAGGTTTCTGGATTCGTTATGCCTTCCACGTGTTTTCATTTCCACCTGCCCACATCCGGGCCTTGATTATTTTGTTATACATCGATGTCACCACTGTTCATCCAGGTCAAGGATAAAGCTATGTCGCTGACTCTGTCCCTCTCCCGCGAAACGAACAAGTTTTTTTGCTTTCTTTAACCGCCTACTGAACCACTTTTAAAAATAAAGGAAGGGCACAGCCCTACGCTCTCGCTACAAGCGTATTTCCTGTACATCTGCGTCCCGCATCCCTATTTTACGGCTTCTTTCGTCAGTCATTTGTGCTAATCTTCTTGTAACCTCTCTTCATTTGAACCGAATGCACAGGTCGTAACAGTACCACTTAAAAACAGGCAAACAGAATAATATCAGTAAATGCCGACGCTGCTGTTTTTTTTTTTTACTTTTAGTGCGACCTCACGAGAGCCTGAATCGATCTTCATTAACAATCAGTGGGCTTTGTTAAACGACTCCCTCTCGCCCTTTCGCCCTTCTGTGATCTCCACTCATCTTTTCAGTCAGCCTTTGTCGGCCTGAGAGCGGTGACATCTGTGTGCGGTGAGTTCAGCCTTCAGCTCGTCGCTTTTTGCTGTGGTGATGGTTAGGTAACGAGGGGGCACGAAATGTGTTGAATAATGGAGGTATTCATTACAGATAGCTAGAGCGCGAACAGAAATAAGGACACAGGACGACAGGACGAGCGCCCGTCGTCCTTCTGTGTCCTCGCTTCTGTTCGCGCAGTAGGTTTTTTTAAAAAAGAGCTATTAACTCGTCCAACAGTACACCTTGTTAAGCTGTATTTATTACGGAGAGGCAACAAGCCGCGATTTGAAAAGGCATATTCGCGGGTCCTCTCGCAGCGGTAAGCTGGAAGTGAAATTTTTTGTGTGCATTGAATGATTACAGGTTGCCTAAATGGATATTAGAACCTGTTTCCAAGGCATGCCTCATGAAGTACTCGTAAACTCAGGGCGTAAAGCGACAACTCAGGCGATATAAGCCGACTGAATCAGCATTTCTCGCTCAATTTATGTTTGTGTGTACGAAAGTACGAATCACCCTTCTGATCTCGTTAAAATGTAGGATTGAAACAACTTGCTTCATTGGTTATCGACAGCCTCTACTGGACATTCATAATTAATCAATATCGCTCACTAACTGATACAAATGGAAGATAGTTAGGTTTTTCTGGGTATTCCAAACTTGTTATTTTGACACCCTTGCATGGTATGGTAGCCCGCATCGATCAGCGCCACTTTCAGAATTCCGGACGGCGTGTAAGCATAAGCTTAACGGCAGGAGCTTCCACCGAATATTATTATCCGGTGCTTTCAAATGCAATTCTGTCCTCTTTGTTTAATTTTGTTTTCAATAAAGGCCGAGTTAGCTCGAGGTGCCTCCTGATCGTCGAATTATGCCACCTAGTTTTCATTCTTTCATCATCATGTCCACGCGGAAGTAATTAAGCGGATTCTTCACCCTCCAATTCCGCCGCTATAGGGCCTGACATAGTTCCAAGCTTCCAGACTACTATTACGTATTCACAATCAATAAAGACTGGATATGAGAAAGAGGTACTTTGATCGTACTTGTTTACAAACACCATTTGCGAATTCAAAAGTGCTTATGAATGGCGCGCTGGTCGGCAAATATCGGCATCATTTTTCCGCGCTATCCAGGAAGCTTTCGATAGGTGCTTCGGGGATGCATAGAGAAAATATAATCGCCCACAACCGTTCCGTAATGCTCCGTGGGCGCCGCAACAGGGGTTTCAATACACGATGGAGTGCGCAAACTCTCATTGTTTGGCAATGAGGTGGTCGGCACACACACTTCTCGCTTCTCCCCCGGGGAAAAACACACCGCGCAAGCGGCAGGGCCAGGTTTCTCCGCGTTTTCAACGTTTGCACGCACGAGCGTAGCCGGAGGGGGAGGGTGCATGGGTTATGCATTTCGCGAGCCTGTTCCCCCCGGTCTGTGTGGGCCGAAAGCCCGGGCATTGCGAACGGCCCGGGATGCGCTCCGTGGGGGGATTCTGCATAATGACTTACACTTTCGGCGCAAGGCTCGCGGACTTAAATGAGCCCGAGGCCGCTCCAGGCTGCGTGGGACGGCTCTCTTTCGTTTACTGCGCTCATTAATTTAATTGCTTTCCCCTAATGAACGGCCCTGTGCCTTCTTTGGAGGCGCAGGTTGCCAAATTCGGGCAGAACATGTCGGCGCATGCGGGCTGGGTCGTACCTTGCCTCACTATTTGGAGAAACGTGCTAATTCGGACCAGCGCTGCGAGAGGTTGGGAAACTGGAGACGAAACATTTCTCTACGGCGCTCACTAGTCACGACCGAGTATGTTCTTGTGTTCTGTATTGCACCTAAAATTCGTGCGGACAGAGAGCGATACCTCTGCAGATTTTGCTGGAGCTTGGGGTGCGGCAGAAGCCTTTCATGTGAAGGTGAAACTTGTTTTAAGGAAATTACAGTGAGCGAGGTTTCTGGTTTGTTATAGTCACGATTTTACACGCGAAGCACACCCTGGTGAATACCGCCAGGTTCCTTGGCATGGGCTTATGGGCGTCTTTTTAACGTCGCTGTTCTGAACAAGGTTTCACGTTACGGAGACCGTATTATCACAAAAAATATACCTTTTTTCCATGGCAGTGTCAAGAATCAAGATATGCCAGCAACTTTACAAAATACTCGCGCTGATGGCACAATTTCTACAGGTGAATTGAGTCGTGTCAAATACAAATGGGAGCTTTGGAAAAGATAAGGCAAGACATAATGGTTATTAGTGCTTTTTAGTAATGGACATTAAACCTTTTTTACTGAAACAGTTTAAAATCACCGCATCTAAGTTATGACAATGTGTCAAAAAACAAGTAAAATAGCCTCACAAAGGAACGGGGGGAGCAGAGAGAGAGAGAGTTAGCAAAGGAGAGAGAGAGAGAATAAAAACTTCATTGTTTAAACAGCCCTGGTCCGGGCCGTCGTCGTACCGCGAAGTGTTCATGTTTTTCCCCGTATCTTCTTAACTGTTTTTTGTCGGTTCAATATTGCCCCCGGATGGTGCGAAACCGGCAGTACTTAGCTGACCATCCGAAAAAAGCCCCTGCCGCCGGGTTGGTGGCCGAAGCTCTGTGTGTGCGGGGGCTTTCGCTTCACAATAAAATGCGGTGGTGTACTTCTGCGGAAGGCCTGTTCATAATTATTTTCGCTAGCAAGGACTCAACACCGCACGAGGTATGTACAGTGCACGAGGCTAAAAGCCTTCTCAGATAGCACTAGAATGAAGTGACTTGATCCACCCCGCAAGTCAGATTGATTGAGCACCGTATTTACGGCATGCAGGAGGCATCTAATCTGTTTAATATTCAATCTTAATAGAGATTAAATCTATAGTCACCGGTAATCGAATCTAATCTATTCGCATCTGCTCTCACAGCTTGCGCCCCGATCTCGCAGCGTAAGCTGTGAGGCTGTTTTTTTTCGCAAGGCCTCTCTGCATAGTTCGAGGTTGAATAAAATGTATACGGCGTATTCAGCTAACCAGATAGTTATCTTGATAACGCTGGTTGCTTTCAACTCTGCAAAACAAATGGCAAGGGGCTTTGATGCCTTCTTCAAGAAGCATACTTCGGTGAGAGGATTTTTGTAAGGTATTCTTGCACATTTTGCATCCATTGGTAATGCGCTGACATTTTTTTGCACTGATTTAAAAAATTGTTAAAAATTCCACCCACTTGTCTCGAGATATAGCAAGTAGGTTCGCATTCGATTCATCAGGTGACACACAAAGCACGATTTGTTGGTTCATATTCGGTTTTGCGGCACATAACTGACGAAGCGTTTCTCTACACTAATCACGGGGCTACGTCGCGGGACGTATCAATTTTAAGTTGCGCACGAGAAGAGGTAGCAAATGCAATTCTTAAACCCCTCTATACTATACGTAAATTTCGTGAACGGAAGAATTACGTCCCGGTTTCTGTGACCAGCTTCGATATGCATGGATTTAGTATCTGTATCTGCGCGACCGAGTCGCTCACTGAGGCCGCTTGTTTGGGGATGTAAGGAAGACACCATAATGTGGATGGCATTTGAAGTATGTTGCATGACTTTATTACTATTCGAGAAAAATGTTTTACCCCATCACTTATTCGAACACGTGGTGCCTGATGGTGGAGGATCACATTCTGCAGAGAGAATTCCGCGACTTCGTCTCATTAAGAACGAACCGCGACAGTCTCTTCATATCGTGCCAGCTCCTCTACAGCGGTCATGATCAAACAGTAGCCAACGAAAATGCGAGAGCAAGCGACCGTATAACACAATGTCCATCTCACCAAAGGAGCCGCCAGACAAAGTACCGGTTGTTGAATCCAGCAGGTGGAGTTGATGGCTTCCGATATTTTCCCGATCGCTTCCGAGCGACGCACTTCAAGAGACCTGGTGAATAGAACGGAATTCTGGTGCGATTTAATTTTTAGGAAACTGGGGTGGCCAGCAGCTCCGTCATTAGAAAATAGTTCAAAATCCTTGGCTGCAATGCACAACGTGCAACGAGCGAGTAAGTTCGCAGAATGGAGGAGTCGGATGTTCTTGTCATTTCCCGTAAACACTGGCTCGAGTGTTTACACGAGAATCAACACAAACATCCTCAAGGACAACGAGTAAAATGTTTGACGGCTGCTGAGAAGAAATTCTAGACTTTCTATGAAAGTCCGTTGTTCCTCCAATAACTGCAGTGATTAGTTTTCCGGACGGCATTCAGAAGCACGAGACAAAAGGTAAAGCAGGGACAACGTGAGGTTGATATAATGAAATGATGACGTCACGAGTCCCCGCGGGACGCAGTAGGCCAGGAAAGTGGTTTCTGGAAATTTAACGGTATTTCTAGGCGGAAGTCTCATGACCGCGTGCATTGCGAGGTCTCTGAATCCCTTACGCGCCCGCATGTGGCCGCGCCCACTTTAGCATGTGTTCCAGCGGTGAGTGAAAGCACCTCGACCACTGCAATGTTGTTTGGTGTATCGCTCCCATGCTATGTTCGACCTATATATAGTCTGTATGGGCTATCTTTATTGCCCGTACAATAACCGCTGCGCGTGATGTTAACACTCACACGCACACCGCACGCACACGCACGCGCACGCGCACGCACAAACACAGGCACACGCACACGCTCGCGCGCGCACACACGCACATACATGCACGCACACGCTCACGCACGTACAGGCACGCGCATGCACAAGCAGACACACACACACACACACACACACACACACACACACACACACACACACATACACATGTGCGCGCGTGTGTGTGTGTGTGTGCCCGTGCGTGCGTAAGCTCGCCAAGTGTGTAGGGAAACGTAAAATATTCGTGCTATACAGAAAACTCGGGCAGTTCTCATGCGCTTCAGGGGGTGTACTGATAATATAAAAGAATATCAGGAGCGCGACTTTTCGCTCATCAGTTCGTCTCGCTGCGCGTGATCAAAGCGAAGGGGAAAAAACGAGTACGCTGTGCTGGAACATGCCTTGCACTACTATAGACCGACGCGGTGACTTCGCTCTGGTTGAAATCGAGGGAAGGATAACTAAGGAGCGCACCCGACCCTGCGACGGTAAGTCTAGGAAGCGACCCCACGCACGTGCAGCTGTTGCTTCGCTTTACAACGGCGCGTGCACTCTTCAGGTGGAAGAAAGAAAGCTGCCGGAGGGCTTCGCCTTGGCTCAGCTTTTCATCACACACAGCCTGGGACACTACGCGAGGGAACCTAGCGAAAACGCCCTAATGAGACACACGAAGCTCCGTGTATTTGTCAGTTGCAATATCTAGATTTATTTTTGTGTGCCTGGAAAACAACAACGTGTCTGCAACGCTTGAAGTTGGAGGCAAAAAAAAATAATAAGCGAGACGTGAGTGTAGTCCTTCTTTTTGTTTGGGGGGGGGGGGGGAGAGTTTCTGTTAGAGAAGTGGCCTTGTCGTTTTGTTATTTGCCTTAATCGCGATACCAGAGGCACTGCTTGAAGGTTTAAACACATGCAAAAAAGCTTGAAATGTAGAAATAAAGTTCGCAGAAATGAGGAACGTTCAACAAAAAAGGTATATGCAGTGCCTTTTTTTCTCCTACATCTTTTTTTCGTGTGTTGTAATTAGGCTCGCGAAATTTTCTTTGTTTAATAACCTAAATTGGTGTATTCTCGAGTTGGTTCTATTTCACAAAAATCGGCGAAGTATGGCGGGTGTTATTGGTGCAAAGCAAAGCCAAACTAGCGCCTGGCTTAAAACGCAGTGATTTGTTTTATTGCGAGCTTGTGCCCACACCTTCTGCCGAAGTTATGGGTATGAGAACGATGGCCTAACTCAAGCAAGAAAATTTCTTTTTACCATCAACTCGTACAGTTCTTTTAGCGGCGATTTCTCAGTGGTAACAAGTTTATTACAACTCGTCCTTAGTGGTAAACGTACAAGTTTCGCTATGCCAGTGAGTTCGCATAGATTTAGGCAAGCTCATATGACACATTAAAGAAAGTCAATTTATGATTAAACAATTGTCTATTTAGGCCGTTCTGCGTATCAATAGCCTTCTGTCTTTAAAGTTTGATCTGGGATATGCTATTATTAGACTGTGCACTGACCACCAGAATACAGACTGTGATCACTCTTTCTTCACAATAACCATAAATTCGTAAAGTAAATACAGTATCGGTTTGTGCGTTCCTCCCTTTCTTAGTTTCCCCAACCAGTACATCTCACCTTCTTGACAAGGTGTTAAGGCTCACGCCCGTGCTGGACAAGCGGAGCCACCGGGCACTGCCGGACACCGCGCTCTCCAGTGTACCTAAATTGTTGATGCCTTGAGATCACGTCCGTTACCTAAGCCATGTTTTCCGACGCGGACTGCTTTGGCACTGACTGTGCGTGCACAGCAAGCAACGGGGCGAGTGTTTTCAGTAGAGCGCCCGGGCAAGCAGGTGAGGCTTCAGACCCTGCAGCCACGAAGTTTTCGACTACTAGTATAATTATGAACGCTTTGTGTTAAACGCGCGTATTCTTTGGTGGCATGTGAGTGAATTTCGCTGCTAAAAAAGGTAAGAAAAATGTTAGGCATTTGTCTCGCATACGGATAACGTACACCTACGTTTTCCGTGGCGGCGTGTGGTTCGACGTTTGAGAAAACAGTGCGCCTCGCTCCTCGGACGATCTTGGCTTTCCCCGGCAAGCCACCTGGCTCCACATCCGCTTCGTAATAAATTATTCAACAAGTGAGTAACTAGGGGTAACTACCTGGTTTCGGCGTCAAAGGACTCTTAAAGTGCTGCATCTTATCTGACCAACAAACAACCATGGGATTCTATGCCAACAACCGCAGTGAGGCATTGGCCAGCGCTTTACAAGCAGCAGTGAATGCTCCTTTCGCACTATATTCCATGGTTGGTACAATCAAACCGTCTGTACGTTTTTTTTTCTGTATAGTTTCCCTTTCGTACACAGGTTATCGTCGGCGTGGTTGCCTTCTACTCGTATTTGACACACCATTGCGCCCCGAGTTTTGAGTTACAAAGCTATAACCACTAATGCTGGCACAGTTTGGCCGGAAACTTGGTTAAACATACACGGATAATGCTGGTAATAACTGTCCAAGGAAACGTATACTACATAATACATATTTTCGCACAAATCATTTTCTCCGACGCCTGGTATCTCTTTTGATCGGAATTCACGCGCATGCGCAGTGATCCCCCTGGACGTGGCCATCCAGCCTCCGCGGCGGCCCCTGTCGTCGGGCCGTCCCGTGGAGCTGGTGTGTTCGTCCAGCGGCTCCCGGCCGGCGGCCATGCTGACGTGGTGGAAGGGGGGCGAGCAGCTGCTATCGGCCAAGGAGCACCAGGGCGGCCACGAGGGCACCAGCTCCAGCGTGCTCCCCTTCACGCCCAGCAGGGAGGACAACGGCGCCGTGCTCTCGTGCCGGGCCGAGAACCAGTTCATCCCGGGCAGCGCCATCGAGGAGGGATGGAAGCTGGACGTGTTCTGTGAGTGCGCCGGGGGACATACGTGCGGCTGATGCACAACCCTTGAATCGTCATGACCTGTAGTTTTGGATTACTGTTATTGTTATTTCACTTATTATAAGACAACATATACAAAACAGCGCTCGTCTGTGCCCTTCTTTCTTAGTCCTCGTTTTTTGCGCTGTTTTGTATGTTCAGAGTGAACCAACTGCCCCACTCGGGACGCTAAATAAGAAAACACGTTATTGGAAGAAAGTAACGCTCGCCACAATATACAATGGAATAAAAAAGAGGCATTGGGAGGAGAGAAATGTTACAAGACGTTGGTCGACACGCACACACATGAATGTGCGTGCGTACGTACGCTCTACCGACTTGGTCTAGTGTTTATGTACACCTGGCTTTTACCCAACAGGCCCGGCTTTCATTTCCTAGTTGAGCGGGTGGGGATCGTTATGCGAATTATTATCCGCATAATCAACCCACCATCTGGTGCGTTTTTCGTTTGGCAAAGTTGGAAGTGAGTGGAGTGACCGATTGGAGGGCTAATTTATGCGTTCGAAGAATTAGTATTTCTTGGCATTACGTGTGAAGCGCGAAAGGTAGACGAAGGGACGGAAAGACATGGCATGGCGCCTTCCCATTTTCAACTACAATTTATTAGGACAACCATGAGTTTATTTAGCGACGTCCGGGTTTATGCACACAGCGCTCAATAAATGGGGGGCAAGGGGCCCAGTAAAACAAAAACAGGAGACAATCGGGGTGCTATGTGAACAGGCTCGAGAAGTAAGGAAAAGTGACATAACGCACTTAAGAGAAAGTTCAGACTCGGGTTGCAAGAGTTCTCGGGTTAACCAGCGGCAAACATCGACGGGGAAGACAGATATTAAACTTCCTCATGCCATAACTCATGGGAGACATGTTTAAGCACGAAACTCTAAGAGGGTGTCATTATGGTGGCCTCAACGATTGCCCGGGGTAATTGATTGTTGCTCGCACTTATAACCAGACGAAACCGGCGCCATGCGCACGCGTCGGCTCAAGAACTAGCGGGCGGAGCCTTTCAGGATGTATGGGTCTGGCCTGTATGAACCGCCGCTGCCCATACTGGAGGTGTTCATCCGCAAACGCCCCGATTCACCCAAGGCCCCCGCTACTGCCGCTTTTTATATTGCAGTGGTTTTAAAACGACCGATTGTTTAAGCACAATGAGGTATGGTCAAAGTATCCTTCCCCACCCTCGACCACTGCATTATCGATACACAAGAGAACGTAATTCCTGCACTTTACCTTGCAGAACATTTCCTCGATTTTGGGGGCAGGATACCCTCATTTTCTCAGTATTTATAGCCTCTTTCTCGCATGCTGAATTGAACTCCCAATTTCCTGCCCTAGATTTCGGTAATCGGCGTGCGAACCGGAGTGCGAAATGCCACTTTTCCCAAACTGTTCTACGAGTGGTACCGTCAGCTATTAGTGCTCCTAACGGGGGTTTTACATTCCCGAACAGCCTATTTGCAGCAGAAAAGCGAGCTTCAGCGGAAACTTTACTTTTCTGAGGTGGTCTGGCCACTGCAACAGCTTTTTACACAGAGGGTTTGTGGGTAACAGCTCGACAATGCCACGTTCCACCAGTTCCGAGACGCCTGAAAAAAGTAGAAAAAGTCAGCATTTTAGCACGGGCTCATATGACCAGTAGACACATAGAGGAAGGGGGGGGGGGGGGATACGCGCATGTTGTTTAAAGTGAAGAGCACTTTAGGGGCTCGCCTTGTCGTCGTAGCTCACTGTAACGCTCGATGTCAAGCGACTGTTGGGATCAGGAGGCGCAGCGAGATAACGGACCCAAGTAGAGCCCGGCGTTCCGTCGTCGGGAGTCGCGCAGAGGCTTCGAAAACCAATTGGTTTATATTGTCATAAGCGTTCAAAACTCGTGAAACGCTGGCGCTTTTCATACATCTCCCCGTTGTTTAGCTAGCGCAAAAAACAAAAAAAAACTGCAAGTACATTTGACGCAAAATTAATGTTTTTAACCGGCAGCCCCCGCGTTCATTTAGTTCGGAACGCTCGTTGGGTTGGTTTTTGCGATAGTAAGCGCAACGCCGGCACGTGCGGGAGGAAAAGCAAGCACAAAGAGAACAGAACTCCCGCTGGTGCTGTTTCAGGCAGCGGGTGCGCGAGCACTGCGAAGGCGGGAAATTTGAATTTCAATGGGTGGTAGCAGTGAGCGAATAACGGCGCTACAGCCCATTATGGCGAATCACTGTTCGACACTTCCGACAGCTTTCACATTAAGTAGAATGGCTTTATTTTTTTTCGGCATCTGCTTCAGTTTCTCTTAAAGCGTCTGTTAAAGCTCAGTTACTTCCCTTTTATTTTCCCCGCTTCGTCGTCCTTTGAAGGAGCCGTTTCACCGCAAGCGATGTCGGGCTGCGGCTTTTGTGCTCACAGGGCTATTTATGCTTTCGCAACAAAAAAAAATTGTTACGTCGCAGCTACCCAGCTACTTTAACTGAACCACGTAATAAACATAATAAGGATGAGCGTACGCGCGGGAGAAAAGGACAAAGCATCTACATGACCTACACCAGTATTCTTCGCTCAATGCACACGTATTCAAAAGAGTGTAACGCAAACGCCAGAAAAGGTGCGCCATAAAAAAATAAGGATCGCAATGTCCTCGCCACCCTTACCTTTCCGGCCTACCACCTTCATGCGTCAATAGACTGAAGCGGAAAAAAAATACAAAGCAAACAGGCACTGCATTTCCTTTCATTCAACTCCGTTGGATTGTCATCATACCAGCTCCTTTTCGTTCGGTGGTTGTTGTCTTTTACATCTTTTTTGTTGAATTTTTGTTGTAGTTTCTTCTCTAACCTTAGCTTTACTCAAGCCGCAAAATTGAGCAGCAAAAGCTGCATTGTATCGTCGTGTCGAGCGCTTCCTGTGAAGAACAATGGTTGGTTTTATCAGCTCGGTGTGCCTGATAATTACCTTTCCCCCTTAACACCTGGGTTATTGTCAAGGGAACGAGAAATATTATCGGAAACTGCCGTATTGTTAGAGTCCCGGCATCAGTCAGGTATGTGTATAGTTTTCATTAGCGCGAATTTTGTTCGGAAACGCCGTGCTTGCATGGTGACTTTATAACATTGAACTAGTCAATTTATACAAGAGGCATCACGTTGTTCCAAAGTCAGAAAATTATAAAGATGCTAGTAAAACACTGTGATTCTCTTTTATAATGCGATAATTGTAAGCTTATTCGGGTTTGTTAAACTTCTCGAACCACTGTACAATTAATGAAAAGAAATCTCAGACACCGCCACTTTTATTACTTTTTAATGCGCAAAAGCAAATAAATCTTGGCTCATGAGTCGCGGAGTAGCGAGGGTACGGAGTAATTTTAAAAATACCGTTGTATTTAACACTCACCAAAATTTGTACACAAGTGTGCTCTTTTAGCGCCTACGTTAGAAACATGACCGTCGAGTTGGGGAATGAGCGTTTCTCAGAAAAGTTGATTGTTGACAGTGTTTTTGACCCCTCACGTGCAGAGTTTATTTGTTCATTAAAACGCCTGTCTTATCGCGTTAAACTCATTGTTAGTGTGCAGGCCCAAGTGCTGCGACGTTGGTTAGAGGAACGATGTCGCTTCTTTCAAATAGGGCCACTAAAACTCTTTTTCCGACGAAAGTGAGACGGGCTTCACGTTCGTAAGCAAGGCGATCGTTCTTCGTTATACCACTACTCCGCGACAATCCCCTTCAAGGCGGAGCCCAGACATTCAGGTGTTTAACCCCACATATGATTAAACCCACTTCAAGAAGGAGGATGCCTTTTATCGGAAAGGAAGATTTAGGCGTGGTTGGAGGGGAAAGTTGAAAAGGGTAGATCGAGATTCGGTGGTGGTTCGAAATGAAGAGAGGTAATTATGAGTGTAACATCAAATTGCACCTGAAGGATTTCGACAAAATAAAATGTAAACACAAAACTATATTGGAGTCCACGTTAGGCCTTACAAGCCTGTGGGGTCCGCATAGTTCGACGTGATTTACGTGTAGCAGCTTCCTTTCATGCACGGAGTTTCGGAACACAAAGTTCCGACTTTACTGAGGTTAGCTACACCCGTAAATTGCTTGTTTTAATAGGGTGCTCACTTGCATACTGCATACTTAATCTCAGCACGAGTCTGTCGTCGTGTGCGTGCCTGTATATAGGCCATGTAAACGCCGCAGTTTGTCCGTCACCAGTAAAACGGCACTTGCGCTGCCGAGAACGCATCTAAAAGACAAAGTTATTTTCGACTCCAGAAATTTTGGGGATTGAAGTGGAGCCCCTTTGAGATGAAGTGGGACTTATATTCGCGCACTATCCTTCGTTCATAACAAGGTATAATAGCCGGTTTAGTGGAAGCTTCACCTCTACCTTTACGAACAATGAAAAGTTACGTTTCAGTTTTTTTTTATGATAGTCTTTCTTAGGCTACTTAAACGCAGAAATATGCATAGCTTTCTTTGTTCGCCGTCCTTTCACCTTTCGGTATATTTTCTTCTCTTCCAGACAAGCCTCGGGCCTCCCTTCGGCTGGGCCAGAACCTCCGCGAAGACGACATCCGCGAGGGGCGCGACGTGTACCTCGAGTGTGAAGTGGACGCCAACCCTCCGGCTGCCGAGGTCACGTGGCTGTTCGAGGGCCGCGAGGTGACCACCAACACTAGCGCCGGCGTCATCGTGAGCAGCCAGTCGCTGGTGCTGCAGAAGGTGCACCGCTTGCGCCGTGGACGCTACACCTGCGTCGCCATGAACCGGGAGGGCCACGGCACCAGCAACGAGTTCGCACTACGCATCAAGTGTGAGTTCCTTCCCCACTGCCGCGCACTCCCAAATGTCAAATTTCAAATTTCATGGGATTATCGCACCTAAGCTAACCCTGAGCGATGAAGCGCCATGCCATGTAGTGAAGGGCTCCGGAGTAACTTAGGCCATCTGGGAATCTTTGACATGCGCCGAAACCTCGACACACGGGCGTTTTCGCTTTTCGCCTTCGTCCGAAAAGCAGCCACCGCGGCCGGGATCGAACCCAAGTCCTTGGGCTGAGCAGAACAAAGCCTTAGCCACTGAGCCGCCACAGCGGGTCTCTCAAAAATCGGCTGGTCATGAAACGCTGAGAGGAACAACCGGGCTGTACAGCTGCGCTTTGGTGTCCCCACGTAGCTATTTTCCAGGGACGGAGTTGTTAGCTTTTAAATTTCGAGGTCGTTTTAAAATGCCTGATTCGAACGAGCCCTGATTGGCTGAGAGCAACTGACAGGCATGTGCGTGACGCAAGACAAGCAAAGTGTGCTGTTGGTTTTTGTGCAGCGGTGCACGCTAAAGGCGTCGCAAGGGCATCTGCGCAAGTGTTGCGAAAAGCCACGAAATGGGCGTTTGTAAAACTGACACGACTCAACATTCCGCCACATCTTACAAATTTGAGTGAATGGTAGGTTGCAGCTACCGTCGTCTAATTGAAGGACCGAATCACATCTGTCTTCAGTGTGTACATGCGCAAGCGCAGTGTGCGTGGTAGATAACGAGCAGAGCTTCCTAAATGTATCTGAGACCGTAGTGCATGCCTCAGTACACATTGATTGATTGATTGATTGATTGATTGATTGATTGATTGATTGATTGATTGATTGATTGATTGATTGATTGATTGATTGATTGATTGATTGATTGATTGATTGATTGATTGATTGATTGATTGATTGATTGATTGATTGATTGATTGATTGATTGATTGATTGATTGATTGATTGATTGATTGATTGATTGATTGATTGATTGATTGATTGATTGATTGATTGATTGATTGATTGATTGATTGATTGATTGATTGATTGATTGATTGATTGATTGATTGATTGATTGATTGATTGATTGATTGATTGATTGATTGATTGATTGATTGATTGATTGATTGATTGATTGATTGATTGATTGATTGATTGATTGATTGATTGATTGATTGATTGATTGATTGATTGATTGATTGATTGATTGATTGATTGATTGATTGATTGATTGATTGATTGATTGATTGATTGATTGATTGATTGATTGATTGAT